>NC_057864.1:289551876-290151876 GCF_019393635.1 Dromiciops gliroides | reverse complement strand
CAGGTTGCTTCCTTGCAATACATTGTAGAAAATCAACTCAGTTCTCAAGATTGAGTGTGGAAATAAATTTATACTTTAGAATTCAATTGAAAACTCCATTTTAATTTATAATTCCTATCTCCTGTCTCCTGTGGGTGCTGGTGCCTTTGGAGACAAGCCTCAAGAATGATGCTGATGTGACATTTAAATTGCTAATTTTGAAGTAGCTTCTTAGCTGTTGGTTTTTAAAAGGATAATTGTAATATCTTAATGTAAAATCATCATCTAGACAATCTTTGGAAAATAACCAGGCCTAAAAGACTGAAGCTCATCTGAAAGAAAAGGTTTCCTTCTCTTCCACTTACATTATATAATTGGGTTCTTAATTAAAATGATTTTGAAAAGCTAGTCTTTTCATTCTGACAAATCCTTATACCAGAGTGAGTACAACTAAAACAGAAGAATCATGGGAATGTAAACCTTCACCTTAATGTTACCGAATATGAGGATTCATTGGATATATGTGTGTACATGCACATGTGTACATATAACTGCACATACACGTGTATGCATACCTACATATGTGCATGTATACACACACACATAATATATAAATACACACACACACACACACACACACACACACACACACACCTGGATGGTGTCCTGGATAGAGCTCTGTTCCAATCCTACCTAAGATACTTATTAGCTGTGTCACCTTGGGCAAGTCACTTAATCTCTGCCTCAGTTTCCTTAACTGTAAAATGGGGATAATAATAATAGGTCATACCTCCCAGGGTTATTGTGAGGATCAGGTGAGATAATATTTGTAAAACACTTAGCATAGTGCCTAGCACATGTTAGATACTATATTAATCTTATCATCTTCATCACATTTACCTTAATGTTACAGAAAACCATACAAGGATATTTGCCTATGCAGTGACTGGTGGTAATCATGCTTTCCCTTTTTTGGTGTGTTGTTCATTATTTTTGATTACCAAATGAGATGGATTATGACCTGAGAGTGAATGATGAACCTGCCACAAAACAGTTGTGCAAAGGGCAGGTTGTAGATTATTCCTGTATAATATAAGGAGATAGAAGAAAGAAAGTCACTTGAGATTAGCGATGATATGGACTGTCTGTACAGTTTATGGCCTATCTGCTCATATGGGGAAGACACTGATAATGAGAGCAAGGTACTGGCTTCCAGGACAGTGGCTTTGTTTTACAGACATAGAAGATAGCCTTATGCCATGGGCAGCTGTCTTGTATATGTATGTCATTGGCTAAATGTGGATGGCCCAATGAGAACCTATCACTACTCAAAAAATAACTCAAAATAGGTTTCCTATTGATGGCAAACCAGGAATGTCCCACCATTTACTATTACTACTGCTGGAAGGAGGACAAATCCTGTGATTTTTATTGGTATAGAAAGGAAGAAAACAAGAATTTATTAAGCACCTACAATATACCAGGCATTCTGCTAAATCCTTTACAAATATGATCTCATTTGATCCTTACAACAACCCTGTGGAGTAGATGCTGTTATTATATTCATTTTGTAGTTGAGGAACCTGAGGCAGACAGAAGTTAAGTGACTTGCTCAAGGTCACACAGATAGTAAGAGTCTAAGGCTGGATTGGAATTCAGGGCTTTCTGATTCTAAGAGTATCACTCCATCCTTTGTACCACTTAGCTGTGTTTCTAGGAAACTACCAGATAAAGAAACTGCCTTTAACAATGCAGATCAGTACCCTCTTTGCAAATTGAAGTCTTAGAGAGTTAGATACCAGTGCTGAGAGATTATGACTTGCCCAGAATTACACAGACATCATTGCCAGAGTAGGCAGGACTTGAACCCAGAATTTCCTGGTTTTGAGACCTGTTCTCCATCCACTACAACTAGTGGTGTCAAACTCAAAGAAAAATGGATTCCTGGGGGCTGTATATTGACTTAGACAACCACAAATTAACAAAATCTATATTGTATTTTTATTTATTTTGTTAAACATTTCCCAATTATATTTTAATCTGGTTGGGTGGCACTGAGTGCAGGCCGAGAATCTTACATCTGTGTCTTATACGATGCATCATCCCAGGTATCTTGATATGCTTTAAAATACCATCCAGTTTGGCAATAGTTTTATGTTTGCTAATTCCCTGGCTTTCAGTGCTGTGAACATGTAAGGTTTTTTATCCTTAAAAAAGGTGTGGGGGGCAGCTAGGTGGCACAGTGGATAAAGCTCTGGCCCTGGATTCAGGAGTACCTGAGTTCAAATCCAGTCTCAGCCACTTGACACTTATTTACTAACTGTGTAACTCTGGGCAAGTCACTTAACCCTCATTGCCCCACCAAAAAAAGGTATGGAAAAATAACATTTGTGTAATTTAATGCAGGTGACTTGGGAGAAAGGGGTGAGAGAGGACCTCCTGGAAGAGGACCCAAAGGCTTGCCAGGATCAATTGGTCTCCCAGGTAAGAATATGGGGATGAGGATGATTCTTTTTATTACATAAATGGCATATACCTAGTACACAAATATCTGTTTCTTGGGCGTGATGTGTAAAAGTTTGTATCTCTTATTTTAAACTCTTTGAAATACTTGAAAGACATTAAGATTATCTAATGCCGATGCAATACCAAAAAAATCCCCCAAAATCCCCAAAACAAAAACCCAAACATGATTATAAATAAAAAGGGGTGAGGGAGAATGTAGACTAATAGCCCCTTAATTCAGATGAATTGGGGAAAGGGCAATCAATTAGTACAAAGTCTGAATTATAGGCCATCTAAAAAGAGATGATATTTTATTGCTTAATTCCATCAAGTAACACAAACTATTAACTAAAAGGTTTTCTCTATAACTTACTTAAATGAATAGTGATCTATAATTGACAGTTACTGTAGGTGCAAAATAATAATAATAATAGCCCACATTCATATAATGAAGAAGCCATAGCTTGCACAGTGACCAGACCATAGTAAAACCATCTTGGCAGATGGGCTAAGCCAGATTGAGAGTGACTGACAGGTCTCAAACTCGTCAGTGAGTTAGCAGGGTGTTTACCCCAAGCACGGGAAGACTTTCCCCTGGTGGAATGTGCAAATGAGGATGATTTGTTCCAATAGCCATGAAGATGGCTGAAGCAGGCTCTGTGGAGCACTTAAAGTTTGGTCAGACTTCAAAGATGCCCAGGCCATCCACTGCATTCCAGTTGTCTTGACTTTTGTCCTGCCATTGGACTTCAATGACTCTGGAAGAAAGAATGAGGCCTACAACTTTGCACAATTCTGCCTCACTTAAATCCAATTCACTGGCAAATCAAGACATCCCTCATCACCCACTATTTTACCCCAACATTGTGATGGCATTGGTCCTCTTTGAAAACCAAAGCCAAACGACAACATAAATTCTCTCAGTTGAGTCTCACAACAAATCTTTGAGCTAGTTGCTATAATTATCCATGATTTCCGGGTGAGGAAACTGAGGCCCAGAAGCGTAGCCCCTTGTACTGCAAAGTGAGTGAACACTTTTCTCAGTGTAATTCTGCCCTCCCCACCCCCATCAAACACTACAAAAGTAACCTTCAGCAGAGCCCTGTGGGAGTTATCACCAATCATCCTCATTCACTTGGCTTTCACTCCATTTTGTAGAATAAATAGCTAATCTGTACAAAGAGAAGTCACATCTTGCTTCTGGTATAGTAGCTAGAATACTGGACTAAATCCATTCTGATTCAATGATTTTATAACTCTCTCATTTTTGAAAGACAGTAGATTTAAAAAGCAGCCATGGGGTTTGCCCTGAACTATTTGCAATTTAATGATAGGAGACTCTGTGAAGGGAAGCCTGGGTGCTTATGTTACCAGGGTGGCATCAGCCTCCTGCTTCTGCTGCTGCTGCCAGTAGTAAATATCAGTAGGAATTAGGGTAGAATGATCAATCTACTTAGAATTGATTCATAGCCTCAGCTCTGGAGAGGAAACATCAGAGCAAAGCTGAGAGACAATTCAATGTAAGATCAATAGGCCCCTGTGGAATCATGTCTCAATGCATCTGTATCCAACCAGCTCAGGGGCCTTTTATTTTAGATCCTCTTGTGGCAACTTTAGTTTAGATAGAATCCCAAAGCACCCATTCCCCCCCCCCTCCCCCAGGGTAGATGATATAGAAGGCAGAAGGAAAATTGGGAATTTTGGAGAATTGGGCCATGTAAACTTAAAATACGGAAAAAAGCTGCTTTCTTCTTTTAAAAACTGTTGAAGGCTCATGGAGTTTCATCATTGTTGGTTTTTGTTGATGTTAAAATCATGTCTTAGCTTCCTAACTTAATAATTCCTTTTCCCTTGGTGATATAGTGCCTCTATTTTAAATGGCATTTAAAAATGAATAAATTTAAAAACAGAAAAAGCATTACTGTTGGAAAGCTGTTGATTCATGGATGCTTCAAGATGTTGACTAAGGACTGTCAAAGGCCCTGGTGATTGATGAAAGAAGGAAGAATTCGGCTGCATTCAAGGAGATGATAAGAGGAAGATGATGCCACACATTATTTAATATGATCTGACACAGTACATAATGCATGCATGAAATAGAGGAGAAAAGAAATGGAATTTACTATTCCAGAGTAGGTGATTTCAGTAATAATGAAGCATGGCTGCCATCTACTCTTAAATCAACAAGCATTTCCTAGGGGTCCACACATGTCAGGCATTGTGTTAAGTGCTGGGGTTAAAAAGAAAGACCAAAAAACCAAGCCACAACAAAATGAAAAAATTAAAAACTAAACTAAACCAAACAAAAATTTAAAAAATGACCCAGATCTTTTCCTTTAAGGAACTCACAGCCTAATGGGGTGTGAAAGATGCTCATGCCTAGCGATCTGCATTGCAGCTCTTGTAAACTGTTTTTTGCCCCAATTATATTTACAGTGAGTATTTAGAATAAGTGGCCTAATTGCCTGTATTGATAACATCATTCTCTATGATTGGCACCTATTACACTTACTCATTTAAGAAGTGGGATAGGGACTCTACCAAATACAAGTCACTGTCTCAGAGAGTTAATTAAGAACACTGAGAAGTGATTTGCCCAGGGTCACACAGGTAGTATGGCTCAGAGGTTTAACTTGAAACCTGTTCTTCCTGATTCTGAAGGTAGCTCTTCATCTACTGTATCATGCTACCTCAGGTTTGACAGTTATCCTTTCTGTTGGCCAGGAAATCAAACTGGGGTAAAATGATAACAGCTCACTCACCAAAAGGTTTTACATGAATGATTATACATGACTTCTCATAATGCCCCTATAAGATAGTTAGTACAAGTATTATCCTCCCCATATTACAGATTAGGAAACTGAGGTTCAGAGAGAGGCATTGACTTAGCCAAAGTCATTTATCCAGTGAGTGATAGAGCTCATACTTTTTAACTCCAAATTGGATACTACTTCTGATACTTTGGTCCCAAGAGAGTCTTATTGGGACAACCCAGCATAAGGTGGGACTAAAAAGATGGCCAAGGGAGTTGTTTAATATCATTCTATGATGGGTCCTAAGAGAGAAGTGGGTAGGCGTCAGACTGGAAAAACTGGAGATCATCTGAGTTCTTCCTGAACCACTTCTTCACAATAGGGCATCATTAATGTGTTTCCTAACATATCAGATATGCTCCCAAGCTGGAGGGTGAAGTGCCCCCTCCCGAGACTGGTGACAATTCTAAAAGGGCTCTGCCAAAAAGTGGCTTTTGCGGTGTCTGCGAAAAGGATCTCTTGATATATTTCAAGGGATCATAGGATTTAGAACCAAAAGGTACTGTGTTCCAATTTCCTCTTTCTTCTGATTTTTACTTTAAAGAAAAAATAATCTAAAAGTGTGTTTTCTGTGGTTTTATTTTCAGCATTTTAATTTTACTAGTAGGAACATATGGAGTAGCTTCTCAGTTTGCATGCTTCACATCTGTTCCTTTCCCCTTCTGTCTCCTTCCTTTCTCCTTCTTTTTCTTCTTCCATTCCCTCTATGTCTCATCCTCTCCCACTTATTTCCTTGTGCCTCCTTCCTTGTCATTTGGCTTCTCTTTTATACTCCTATTTTGTTTTTTCTCTCTAACCTTGTCTCTCCCGCTTCCTTTTTCGTATTCCTTATCTTCATTTTCTTCCTTTGGAATGCTCCGACTTCTGAAGCATTGTGTTTGGTTCAGAGGACCATTAGTTTAAGTTGGAGAATGTCCAACTTGGATGGTGAAGGGTTTTGAGTCCATGTCATAAAATCATCAACTGAAGGAATCTTGGTTTGACTGAATAAAGAGAAGACTCAGGGGAACAGGATAGCAAATTTCAAGTATTTAAGGATTGTCTTATGGAAGAGGATTTAGACTTATTCTATTTGCCCCCAGGAGGCAGAAGCAGGAGCAATGGGTGGAAATAGAAAAAGAGGCAAATTGTGGCTTGATCTCAGGAAAAAATCCCTACCAATTAGATCTGTCCAAAGTGGAGTGGATTGTCTTAAGGGTAGAAGACTTCCCTTCACTGGGGGTCTTTATATAGAGGTTAGACGATCACTTGACAGTCAATGTTAAGTGAACCTGTGCTAAGCACTGGAGATGTAAAGAAAGATCAAGAGAGTTCCCACCCTGAAGAAACTTTTCTTCCAATTGGTATGTTGCTTGTTGGGCATCTTGTAGTGGGGATTCTGTGTGTGTGTGTGTGTGTATGTATGTGTGTTTTGTGGGATAATGAAGGTTAAGTGACTTGCCCAGGGTCACACAGCTAGTAAGTGTCAAGTGTCTGAGGCCAGATTTGAACTCAGGTCCTTCTGAATCCAGGGCCAGTGCTTTATCCACTGTGCCACCTAGCTGCTCCCCAGGGTTTCCTTTTGTGTGTGAGTTGAGTGAGGTGACTGCTAAGGTCCCTTCCAACTCAAATTCTGATTCTGGTTTTTTTTTCGTTTCTTTGAAATATTTTTGTTTCTCTCATTTCTCGGCTTGCTTCCTCCATGCCTCAGTGCCAATCCTCAGTAATTCTTGCTACACCGTTACTGGTGAGAAAATTCTATTACATATTCTCTAGTCTAGCTCCCTTATTTTGCAGATGACAAAACAGACCTGGAAAAATTAAGTGCCATAACCCAGGGGGTCACACAGATTGTAACAGACCAGGGATTTGAACCCACATCTTCTGACACCAAAGTCAAGTATAATTCCTTTCAATAAACACTTAACAACAACAACAATAATATTTATATTGGACTTACTTTGTGCTAGGCACTATTCGAAGCACTTTACAATTATTATCACATTTGATCACTATCTCATTTATCAAGCTCCTACCAAGTGCAAGGTGCTTTGCAAGGCACTAGGGATACAAAGATAAAAATGAAACAGGTCTGGAGGTGGCTAGGTGGCTCAGTGGATAAAGCACCAGCCCTGGAGTCAGGAGGACCTGAGTTCAAATCCAGACTCAGACACATGACACTTACTAGCTGTGTGACCCTGGGCAAGTCACTTAACCCCATTGCCCCGCAAAAACAAAAACAAAAAAAACAAAAAATGAAACAGGTCCTGCCCTCAAGGAGTTGACATTCTATGGAATTTCACCATAGCATTCTACAACCAGAAGCAAAGCTGCTCTGTTATCTCAATTGCTGGGTTTTGAGGACTTCTGTTTTTCTTTTCTTATTCTCACTTGTGGCTATTTAGTTTGTTTCTCTTATTAACTGAGGTTCTATAAGCTGGTTCCCTCTGATCTCCATCCATTAATGAATCATTCTTTACACAGTTGGGATTTGAAGATGAGGTTATGCTAAATTCTAGGGTCATCCTATTGAGGATGACATAGCAGAGCTCAGACATTTGGGATCTCGATGAAATATGGAGCTTATAGAATAAATTCATTGGCTGTATGCTTTCCCCCTTCCTCTGTTTCTTTCATAGCCTCTTGTGTGTAGGTTATAGACACTGAAGACTTAAGGACTATTGCTCCATGGCATTTTACATGTTATTTCACCTGTTAAAATTTTCTGATTGGCAAACTTTCCTTTTAAATGTTGATTTAAAAAAAAACACCAATATGTACCAGGCCATACTAGGGCTAAAAATTCCCCTTAGGATCTTTCTGCATCTACCCAATGGATACTAGGCTGATATTTTGGTTATTTTATGGGCTTCGAATAAACTGCTTTTCACACCAATTTTCTTATGTATAACTGAATGGTAACCCCCACGCCCCAAATATGAAACCCTCAGTGTTCTCTGAAGGAGATTCTGGGCCAGAAGTAATAAGCAGTGGATTTACAAAGGCCTGATCTGATATAGAAAGCCATTTACAACATTTCAGCAAACACAGCCCCTTTCATTTGTGAGGCGTACATAGCTAGGCTAAAATGCTCCTGAGAATCGAGTCTCCTGAATCAGTATCCAGAGATATAGCCCAATGCTGCCCTCTAGTGCTGTTATAGAAAATGACTTGGACATTAAAAAAAAAATGTTACAATGTTGGCTAATAGAATTTCTTTAAAGCCTCAGTCTAGCTAGGATACTTTATAAACATTAAGTTATTAGTCTGACAAATGTTCCCTTAGGTAGCATAGGAGGGGAGCGCAAGTGGATATTAGCCAGTGAAGCAGCATTCTTGCCTACCCTGGGACAGGTTAAAAATTTGTAAGTAGTTTGTAAATCAACACATCCAGGAAGATCCTCCCTGGGAAGGACTAACACTTTGGGGGAATGAAGCACCCTGGGAAGTGCATTCTTGGCTAGTACCAAGAAAAAGTAGTGCCTTCCTCCCCCTTTTGTGTGCTTTGACATTATGAATGGACTCAAAGGAACATAGTGATAAGGCTGGAAGTGACCTTTTTCACCATTATGCCTTATTTACTCCTCAGGAATGGCATGAACACTAGGAGAATGTACAGTTCAGGGGAGCTTCTGTGACCAAAACCACCCAACAAATTAATTTTTGTCTTGGGAACAAATGCCAAGGGTACCAGTTCACCGATACTTTACTGCCAGAACTAGACAATATGACAAAGCTGATTTCTCATGAGCCATAAGGCAGAATTTCTAGGTATGTTTGTTGAAGCTGGTCACTGACTTTCACACTTGAGGGGAATCAGTGTTAGGTTCCCATTTTTGTGGATGCTCTGGAGCTGTGCCAAATTTCCCTGTCCTTTCTTGGTGTGGAATCCCTGTGATCTAGTGAATAGGATTCATTACTTTCACCACCATGGTCCAAATTTGATTCACAGAAGGTCTTATGGAGGCAGTGTGGTATAGTGGATAGACTGCTGGTCTTGCAGTCAAAAAGTCCTGGGTTTTAATCCTACACCATACACTTCTGAGCTGTGTGACCATTTGGAAGTCATCTAACTTCTCTGGGCCTTAGTTCTCTCATGTGTAGAATGAAGGAGTTGAACTTGATTGATATCTCTGCCAGCTCTGAATCAATGATCCTATGATCTTATCGCCTGTATGGTTTTACAAGGATTTTTTATTGACAAAAAATATTTTAATTCAATTTAACAAGTGTTTCTTAAATGACTACTATGTGTAAGGCACTGAGCAGTCTCTTCCTTCAAGGTGTTTATATTATACAAGACTATATGTATAATAGCCAGAAAGGTCTTGTCTTTGGGATACGGGAGTTGAGCAAATGTTTTAGGTAGGAAGACCTTGCCACCATGGAAGAATACAATGTGGAGAAATGGTCTCTAATGACTTGAGTCCTTTGCAATCTCACCAACAAGGTATGTGTAGAAATGGCTTTAGTAGGCCACACCATACTTTTTCATGGGCATAATCCCTTTGTTTTACATTATTAATGCTCCCTTCCCCCAACTCCAATCTGTGATTATTGTAGAGTTTAGAATACACAAGTTGGTGCTCTAATAATGACTGGATAATGAGCATCCAGCAAGGATGCCATAGAGAGGAAACCTGGTAAGTTAACTTTTAAGGTCCCTTTCAACTCTAAGAATCAATGAAAATTAAGTCTACTGTTCTCTTTTTTATCAGCAAAGAGATAGGCCTCCTCTTCCTCCTTGATCATTTATTGAGCACCCAGATTTAGTATATGCTGTACAGAATAAGTGAAACAATGGCAAGTTGAAAGGACCCAGTCCATCCTGTTTCTTCTTGCCCATCAGGCTTCTCCAGTTCACCCGTGTATGTATGTATACATATGTATATGTAAATGTTATTTACTTTCTCATTTTATCTCCCCAGGTGATCCAGGTCCAGCAAGCTATGGCAAAGAAGGACGGGATGGAGAACGAGGACCTCCAGGTCCTGCAGGAATTCCTGGAGTTCCCGGTCCCCCTGGCCCTGCTGGTCCCCCTGGTTTCTGTGAGCCAGCCTCCTGTATGGTACAGGCTGGCCAGCGTGCTTTCAGCAAAGGGCCAGATCAGTGACAGGCCTAGTGTCTAATCACTGTTTCCACAGATAACTGAGGTCAAAGGAAAAAAAAAAAACAACAATTGAGGAGCAGTATACAAAGCCGCTGAGCCAGTGGAAGACTTTCATTATCATTTTTTTTTAACATTATTACACAAGTTGTACTTGACAATCAGATTTAGAACAATGGTGCTATACAAGAAGATTTCTTGTCTTTTCCTCAAGAGGAAAAAAAAAAAGACAAGGTTAGCAAAACCAGATCCCTTTAAATAAAGACACATCCCTGTTACCACCAGCCCTAATTTATAGTGTGCTATATATGTACGTATCTCAGCCCCCGAGTCAATAAACCAACTAAGAAAAAAGACTGTTCAGTTTCCCTTAGTTGCAGCAATTATCTTCATCATCTAGTTAGGCCTTATTCTCAGATCACTGTTTCAGCTCTCATGGAAATGGCTGCCAGACTGCTTATGAAGATACCTGCTACATTGACTTGACATGGTGATGGAAATCTCTGTCAATGTATTTATGCTGGATGGCCATGGCAAGCACTGTGTCATGTTGAATGACTTCTGTAAATCGCACACGGGTTTTCATTTTGGGCTGTCATTTCTGATGATTCTTATTGTTTGGGGAAACTAGTTCCACCTTGGTTCCTTCTGTGAGAAGTCAAAGCAACAGGGCAAAGAGCCATTGTTAATGGAGCCATGATATCTAGGAATTCATAAGCTTTATCGGTCAGGTTATTTATTTTAAAGGTCTAAGTAACATCTCTTATTGTACCAAAAAAAAAAAAAGAAATAAACACTGTTTCTTAACTCCTTGCATGTTTTTGTATCAATAGGCATGGTCAACAACTGGCATTTATGTAATGCTTTAAATTTGCAGAACTATATCTATCTATCTATCTATCTAACATTTCAATGAAGAAAGACCTTGTGGCATAATGGGTAGAAAGCTGGCCTCAGAATTAGGAAAACCTGGGTTCATGTCCCACCTCAGACACCTAGGGCAAGTCACTATACCTCTCAGTGCTCTACAACTCTCTAAAATGAAAAGTTGCAGAGAATAGCTTCCTATCTCTATTGGTAGAGTGCACCTGTGAGTTCCCTAAAGAATATTTGTTATAAGGGCTTTGTTTTCCTTTATTTTTTCTTTCTTTCTTTCTTTCTTTCTTTCTTTCTTTCTTTCTTTCTTTCTTTCTTTCTTTCTTTCTCTCTCTCTCTCTCTCTCTCTCTCTCTCTCTCTCTCTCTCTCTCTCTTTCTTCCTTCCTTCCTTCCTTTCTTTTTACAGGGCAATGAGGGTTAAAGTGACTTGCCCAGGGTCACACAGCTAGTAAGTATCAAGTGTTTGAGGCCAAATTTGAACTCAGGTCCTCCTGAATCCAGGGCTGCTGCTTTATCCACTGTGCCACCTAGCTGCTCTATTTATTTTTTTCAATGAGGGAAGAGGAGGGAAGAAGTGTGAGGGAGAGCAAATAGAGGTTTGTTAATTGAAAAGTTTTTTTAAAAATAAAAGTAAGATTAAATAAAATCAATTGATGAAATCACAATTCCAGACCAAAAACAATTGTCAATAATAGGAAAGCAATTAATAAAAAGGATCAG
This sequence comes from Dromiciops gliroides, assembly GCF_019393635.1. Taxonomy (NCBI): domain Eukaryota; kingdom Metazoa; phylum Chordata; class Mammalia; order Microbiotheria; family Microbiotheriidae; genus Dromiciops; species Dromiciops gliroides. Next base: position 290,139,896 of record NC_057864.1, on the reverse strand, counting down.
TTCCCTCAGATTCCAGACCAGAGAGGCATGAAGGTTTGCTGTTGTCAGTTAGGTAGTCAACATGTATTTATGTTTGTTTAATATACACCATGCCTATACTAAATCCTGGGTGTACAATGGCATTGAAGGTCCTGTCCTCAAGGAGCTTACATTCTAATGGGGAGACATGTAAATAAATAGGTACATACAGCATATGTACAGAATAAATGGAATATGTATTCCCCTGAAAAGGGGAAGTACTTGGATACATTTTTCCTGAAAATGATGAAGTTGCTGGTATTTCCATATTCTGCATGACAGCTGTAATGTTAACACTTCTTTCTAGAAACAGAAATGAAATTCCTCTCACCATTTCTACTTTCTTTCCTATAGCCTTAAAGTATGAAAAACAAAGACTTTCTAGCACTAGCTGTACTTTCATTCATTCTCTTTAGCTCACTCACCAAAGTAGGATAGTTAGAATACCCCTTGATCCTACTGTCATTTTCAAATTCTCCCTTCCCTCCAATAATCAGTAATCTATCCTCCTTTGTGGTCTATGATGTTCCCTTCCATTTCCCCCAATTAAAATACTAGTAGCTATTATCTACAGAACTCCAGTTCACTCTCCTTCCTTCCTCATCAAGGTTAGTACCTCTCACACAATTTTTCTCTCCTCCCCAGCTCCTATCTTCATACTAGGAATCTTCAACATACCTACAGACTCTGCCTAAAACATACTGACCTTTCAGTTCCACTTTAGCCACCTATAAAGATGGTCTTACCATCACCACAACTGCAATACTTCTATGACCAAGAATTCGAAAATCCCCCTGACAGTAATGTCTTGATTTTCCACCTCTCCATCTCTCTTCCTTTACAAAACTCTACTCTGTCTACAATGTGACCTTGACCCCTCAGTTCTCTCCCAAGTCATCTCCACTCCCCATTTGCCACTATCTCCTCTTTTCCTGATCTTGACCCTTGGATGAATCAGTTCAATTCCACAGAGTCCTCTTTCTTGAGTCCCAAGCCTCCTTATATTATACATTGCACCCTTCCAAGCCTCCACCTTGGATTATTTGAACCATTCACTGACTTCTCTTCTATACAAGTGGTGCTGTACAAAAATGAAGAAAATTTTGCACTATTCTGAGTCAACTATAAATTTATATTATACAACCTCTGTGAGCCATACTCAAAACTTGGTTGATGAAAAATCGATTCCAAGCTCACCTCTTCTCGTTAAAAAAAAGTTATCTTCTACTAATGAGGCAGCTGGGCTGAAGGGTGGACACTCCCTCATCTCCTAGACACCTTGTTATTTGTACAATCATATTATTTTGATTATTTCTTCCAACATCTCATATGAGCTATAGATCAGACTTATCATTTTCATTTTATGTCACACAGAGGTTGAGATACTTGGTCCCAGGGTATAAAACAATAGATCAAAGCAGTCAGTGTCTTCAGTTAGTCTGTACAACTCAATTCTCTTAGATCAATAGGGAGACCTAATAATGTATTGCGGTGATATATTTTTTTCATATGCTATGCACTGGCTAAAAAAATTCCACCTGCATTTATTTAGTTGAATCAATAATCTAATCATCTTGTATTCTGCGTGGATTTCATCAGAACTGCTTAATGAATCTAATTCCTTGGAAAAATGCTTAGGCATTACAGTGCTTATTTGGCTGTAAAGATCAGTGCATTTTGCAGAGACCAACACTGTTACCTTTCCGTCCACCCTCTCTTCTCTTCTGCCATATACCAAATAGTAATAAATGTGTAGGAAATAAAGGCTTATGGTGGAACTTCCCTAGGAGAATGGTCGACTACTTCAGACAACACAATCCATCATCAATTTAATAACTGCCAAGAAATTCCATTCTTTTTTTTTTCACCAAGACACTTTTATTTGAACTACAGTGAGATAATCAAATATGAGAAAAGAAAAATGAGATAACCAAATAAACATTTCCCCCAGTTGTAATAACAAAGTCATAAGAAAATAAAGAACAAATAAATGCATTTGAAAAGTATATATTTAATCCAACTCCTTTTCAAACCAGATTTCTATTTTAAAATACTGTATTCAAAAATTTCACAGCTAAAGTGAGCAGTATTGGTTAGGAAATGAGTGCTTTCAAATAGAATAAGCAAAATGTACACATTCAAAAGAGTAGGAACAATACATTGTAAATTTCAGAAAATTGGGTCAGCCTGCAATTATCAGTAGGGTATCATAAGACTTTCTGTTGAATTGAAATGCAAACAAAACTGTCCAGCAGCTTCTTTACCTAAAGGAATTGAGGAATATGGGATTAAATCATGTGTCTGGCTTTTTTTTTTCTTTTTGAGATTTGAATTTTGCCTAATCCAAGAAGTAACAATAAAATGAATGGATTATCTTTGTGGAGAGCAGCTGAAGGGGTGGGGGGTAGCTCAGGTAAGCAGAGCTGACTGGAAACTGGCAAGCTAATGAAGTTCATCTGTGAGTCTATTCCAGCATGGGCTTCTCAGGTGTTACTGATTTTCATTCCAAATATCCAACCATTTAGTGAAGATCATTCACCATGCAAATCACCCCTCCTCCCCCCACTGGACAGTGATCTCACGGGCACGCGTATTTGGGAGTAATTAATTTTACTGTCTAGCAGAATCTGAGCAAGAAGGGGATGAATAGTAAACTTCAAGGCAAGTCTAATTAGTTATAGACCTGTTTCTTAATTTTTATTTTGTTTTGTTTTGTTTTGGGCTGGGGTGGGGGGTGGCTGGGGAGGGAGGGGTAACAGAACAAACATTCCTGTGTAGAACTATCACTGTATCGAACCTGTTTTCTGCAAAACTTAAAACTAGCTTCCCCCAAATCCTGCTGTTAGAAAATACTTTGCGTGTCTTTTTCTTTCTCTAATAATATCTGCTCTACCCAGCTTCTAGGGTGAGTGTGAGAATAAAAATGAATTCCTGTGAAAAACTTAAAAGCTCTATATAAAGGCAAGGTTGTGTCTGTTATTTTTATGACTTTGGAATGGCTTTTTAAGTATTTGGTGGTGGCCCTGGTAGAGGCAGGCCAGATGTGACATTAATTCTATGGTATTGTTCTTTTGAAACTATCCCATTTTAGGGCCAGCCCTCTCATTTTTTTTTAATTTGTTTTTTTGGTGAGGCAATTGGGGTTAAGTGACTTGCCCAGGGTCACACAGTTAGTAAGTGTCAAGTGTCTGAGGCTGGATTTGAACACAGTCCTCCTGAGTCCAGGGCCAGTGCTTTATCCATTGCACCACCTAGCTGCCCCCAGCCCTCTCATTTTATAGATGAGGAAATTGAGACCCAGAGAGATCCATAGCTGGATCAGCAAACTCCATCAACTTCACCAACACAACAGTGACTCAGAGGAAAAGCTGAGATCCTAAATAGCTAGTAGACACAACTAATTTGAAATCAACTCTTTTGATATATTTGTATTAGAGTCACTTAAATTAAGTCCTTATTGCTTATAAGCCAATTGAGGAAAATATCAAATGGCTTTCTGGTGTGTATTTTACTTTTTGGGAGACTAGGTGGTGCAGTGGATAGAGTGCAGGGCCTGAAGTCAGGAAGACTCATCTTCCTGAGTTCAAATCTGGCCTCAGACAGTAGTTGCGTAACCCTAGGCAAGTCTTAACCCTGTGTACCTCAGTTTCTTCATCTGTAAAATTAGCTGGAGAGGGGGGCAGCTAGGTGGCACAGTGGATAAAGCACTGGCCCTCGATTCAGGAGGACCTGAATTCAAATCTGACCTCAGACACTTGACACTTACTAGTTGTGTGACCCAGGGAAGTTACTTAACCCTCATAGCCCCACAAAAACAAAAACAAAAACAAAAACAAACCAAAAAATTAGCTGGAGAAGGAAGTGGCAAACCATTTTTGGTATCTTTAAAGATACCGGTATCTTTACCAAGAAAACCCCAAGAGTCAGACATAACTGAAATGACTAAGTAACAAAATTTTGACCTTTAGGTTGCTTGGGAGGAACCATACTGTTTGGGAATCAAATCTATTTTTGTATTTTGGCTAGGCCCTAAGGAAATCCAATACTTGATAAAGACTAAATTAAGACTGGATAATTGTACCTAGGAATAACTTCATATATTCAAATAGACTTGAAATTGTTGGCCAAATAAAATGGCACAGATTTGTCATCCCCAGTTTCCAAGAGAATAATGTCTGAAATTGTTTTTGCTATTAGTATAACTGATGTCCTATGTTGACTTTTCTTAAAATGAACCCTTTATATTATTCCTAATTCTTGCCTCTCAGTGGACAGATGATAATAAAGAATGATGGTGTCACATTCTTCAATTTCTTCTCTGAGGTTATTTCAACTTTTGTTCTGGAAAGTTGAAAAGACTCTCTTTCTCTCCCCTTCTCTCCCATACAAAGTTAATAGCTGAGAGAGACCTCTGAGACCAGTTAATCTTTCTTGACAAGAAAACTGTGACCAAGGTTAAATGACTTGTCCAAGGTCACACAGATGATTAGTGGGATAGCTAGGACTAGATTCCATCAACTTTCTTGCCTCCCGCTACTTATTATGCCTTCTCACCTTGCTGACACTTTGGTTTTTGGTTGTTTATTTGTTTTTAATAACAAGAAAAATATGACATGGAATTAGGATACACTGAAACATGCCCTTAGTTGTGTGGGAAGCCATATGGAATATCAAGAGTTACTTTGGGGTATTTTTTACTTTGTTCAAGTCCCTCTACATTAGTTGTTCTCAAATAGTTTTTTGGGTCAGCAGACTACTTCAAGGAGTCTTTCATCATCCATGTCTGATAACCATTATAAAACACAAACCTCACTGGATTCAATGAAAAACTTGGAGCTACTTTTGTTGCTTTTCCCAGTGAGGTGGGATCTTTTATTAATTATCATAAGTGACACTTAATTCATAATCAAAATGAAACTATAGCCTTCATTGAGCTTCAAACATTAATTCTACAAGAGACTACATCATGGACTTCCTTCTGGATCTTCGGTAGATCCTAGAACATATTCCAAGAGTCATTGATATAGAATTTTGGTAGGAATGGAGAGAAGCTCTGTACTCATCAGTGACAATAGGTGAGAAATGGGTTCTTCCTCTTAAAGTTAGCTCCCAATTTAGGGTAAAGAGGCAGTGAGGTGTAGTGGATAGAGAGTTGGCCTTAGAATAGGGCAGATCCAAATTTAAACCCGGTCTCTGACATAAAATGGCTGTGTGCCTCTGGAAAAGTCTTTTAACCTCTCAGTGGTCTAGGTAGCTTTCTAAGAATTACTACTACTACTAATAGCTAGCATTTATATAGAGCTTTAAGATTTGTAAAATGTCATATGTTAACTCATTTGTTCTAGTAAAGAGAAAGAATTTCTCCATATTGGAGTTTCCTATAAAATGAAAGCACTGAGGGCAGCTAGGTGGCACAGTGAATAAAGCACCAGCCCTGGATTCAGGAGGACCTGAGTTCAAATCCAGACTCAGACACTTGGTACTTATTAGCTGTGTGACCCTGGGCAAGTCACTTAACCCTCATTGCCTCACAAAAAAAGAAAGAAATCATAGATACAGTACCTATCCTTATATGAATGATGAAGTCCTTTATTGCAAAAGGAGGCAATGTGGCCAGACTTCAGAAATTACTTCTGTACAAAAGGATGAAAGGATGTAAGAATTAGGTACTCAAAGTATTATATCCATCAGGAATTCTTTATAAATCTTCTAATCCTATTCTAATTTACATGAACTGAACGGTACTCATTTTGAATATGAAAGACAAGGGGGGCGGCTAGGTGGCACAGTGGATAGAGCACCAGCCCTGGAGTCAGGAGTACCTGAGTTCAAATGCGGCCTCAGACACTTAACACTTACTAGCTGTGTGACCCTGGGCAAGTCACTTAACCCCAATTGCCTCACTAAAAAAAAAAAAAAGACAAGGAAGAAACACAATCAGGAGAATTCAATGCTTAAACATTATTTAAAAATAAATACAGTGATAAAATATGCCACAGTATATAATCTGAATTTAAATACAATTACAATCATTGAAAAAAAAAGTTCAACCCTAAAATACACTTAAAAATCCAGTAAGACAGTAAAATAACTTTATTCTTTATGCCTGTGAGCTTATGATCAAGTCCCAAACACCACTCCTGATAAACCTAAGCCTTGCTTACATTCATTCATGACATAATTTTTTTTTTCATTTGATCATGATTCATGTTGGGCAAGTTAGTTGAGATAGCTGGAGACTTATTAATGGTATTAGAGATCACAAAGAGAAGTCTACCTAAAATTTTTTCCTGTTTTAGACCCCAAAAATCTTAGGTTATGCCATAGATATTTGGTCCCTAAGCCTTATTTTAGAGGTGAAATGACTTCATATTGGTGTCTATGTAGCCACTGTCACAAATTCAGTCCAGCTCCCAGTTGGCCAGTTTCCTGCCCTTCTTCCTGTCACTGCAAACCATGTTTAACTTGTTGAACTGAGTTCTTTTTCGATTGAACCAGTTGTTTTGAAAATTAACTAAGCTGAGCAAGTTGCTTTAGGCAGAAGCATTACTGAATAAGTACAGTTTATGTCACATATTTGGAACATATTATCCTTTATGTCTTATCATCAAAAGAAATGCTCCAACTATCTTGTTTCCCAAGACCCTCCTGAGAAATGAAGAAAATTTGTACAAAGTCACACTTAACAAGGGAAAAGGTTCAAGAAGCTAAGGAACATTAACAGACACTGATGAAAAAGTTGCTAATTCCATTTTCCCTATCAGCACCTTCACCTCCTCCTACTTAGAAATCAGGGAAACATCATGGTGGAGAAATGAAAAGAACAATATCATTCTTTTCTGAGGTCACAGAAAAAAGAACATTAGGGGGGGAAAGATATGTCTCCTCTGAATGTGGACTCGGACAGATGTGAGAAGCAATCTATGGAACAGGTAAAATGAACACAGTTGCAAACTATGCTGTGACCTCTCCAGGAGTCATCACTTCAGGAAGATAGAAGCCTGACCTCCAAAATTCTCAATGGCTGGTTATGATTAATATCGGGAAGATAAGTAATGAGGGTAATTGAGGTAAACAACTGCAAATAGTTGTGCTCTGTTTCTAGAAAAATAGAAATACAAAAATCTAAATGTAAAAGTTTAAACATTTTTGAAAAAAAAAACTATAGAGATTTAACCAATGACCTGATTTTATGAACACTGGACTTGTTCTGATACACAGAATTCTATAAAAGATGTGCTCCTTGTCCCTTATTTGTCAACAAGGGATGTCTTGGACACTCCAAAGGCAGCATGATTATAAAGTGTCATGATGTGAATTCTTAGACCATGGGAATTGGAAGCAAATAAACTAAATTGAAAACCTTCAAGATGTTCAGGAATACTTTTCCTGAAGGAATAAAACTAAACCAAAAAGTTTATGGCCAATCCAGTGTTCAGTGACGAGAAAAGCTTACAAAATTAGTAAAAATTGCTAGCTCAGTTCTTCCTGTCAGCATCTTTCCCCTTTTTAGAGGTCAGGGGACCATTAAGAAAGGGAAGCTTACAGAACCAGAAAGTGCAAAATAAAGCCTTGATTTAGGACATTGCCAACGAACTTGTCAAACATTGATTTTCTAGAAGCCTGTTCGATTCTTCTAAACACATTAGCTCTGCACACCATCGTGTGGACAAAAGGAGGTATATCACAGGCTTTCAGCAGTTGAGAAAACCTAAAGAGAAAAGAAATCTGAGCCTAACTGAGGCCTGAAAAGCATATCCATAGACAGTTGTTTTATAAGAAAAATTTCAAATAACAATTGTATACTTAGTATATCTTTAGAGAGTGTGTTAAAGAAACACAGTTATTAAATACAGAAAACTTTCATTAAAACAAAATGTGACCAAGTTAGGATATTTTGGAGCTTCCCCCACACCTTTTTTGTTTTCACATTTACCATTAAGGCTGTGTGTGGACCTATGTTAAAGCTATAGAATAGATGTCCCAGTAGGGAAGACCATTCAAGAAACTCTTGAATTATCCTTTATTTGCACCCTAACTTCAAAAGGCTCTTTTAATTTCTCATTCCTTATTATTCTATGGTCAGAAACTTCCCAAATGAAAGGACTGCCAGAGCTCACTAAGCTCTTAAATTAAACTGTAAGACTGAGGCAGTCAAACAAATTTGGGAAAAGCATACACAGTGTCAAATATTGATGGTCTTGTCATCAAGGCAGACCTTGTTAGTCAAACAATTATGCTGTTTGTCTGAAGTATAAACAGATGATAATTCATGAGTTTACTAATTATTCCTCCCTGCTGTGGAGATCAGACATTAGTGACATCTCTATGAAAGCAAACAAATGTTTTGGAATGAAATAAATTATTCTATGAAGTGAAGAAGGACTTGGCAATTATCCAGAACACCATCAAACCAGGTACTTAAAAAAAGTTCATTTGGTAGTGAGAATTTCTCATTCACTTATTTCAAAGTAATTGGATCATGGCCAAATCACTACTTCATTTGGTCCTGTATTATTTGGACCCAAACACCCTTGCTGTGTTGCAAATTTACTAAAATGATAAGAAGCAGCAAGAGTGTTTGAGGGCAAATAAAACAGGAGGGAAAAAAATTCTTAGCTCATCTCCATATCCTTACTTATTCTAAGGTGAAAGCCAATTACCAATTCCCAGGTACAAACAGGGAGTTTGTATCCTGAGGACAATTCTGCTTTGCCTTATCCATCAAATAATGCAATAATAATAAATAAGACAAAGTTTTTAATTATCAAAAAAATTTTGAAAAAATCATCAATGCAAATCCTTAAAACATGGATAAAACTAATAAGACAATCAAAACTATGGAGAAAAAAGTTACCAAAGAATAGAAAAAGAAACCATACTCCTGAAAATATATGTAAGTATGGGAGTAGAGTCACTTTTAGTGGTATCAGATCCTCTAAGAACTAAAATGAACATATTTCATAATAGGAGAAAACGAACTGGGTCAACAAACTATGTGAAAGCATAAATTCAAGAAAACAATAAAACAAATGACTGCTCACACTCAGGAGATATTTCCATGTCAAAACATTAAAAATGTTACAATAAATATTTCTGAATCTCATGAAGGAGCAAAAAGACAAACAAATAATGGGAAATTAGTATGTAAAAATAATATTTTAAAATACAAAAATGTTCAACCTCCTGACAAATTCAAGGAAATGAACACTATAAAATCTCATTAGGGAAGGTACAAGCTTTGAGAATTGCATTTCAATGAGCCCCAAACTCAAAATATACGTTTAGCACCAAGTCATAACTCTCTGAATATTTCTTTTGAATAAAATATCCTGCTAAAAAAACTCACTTATGAAGACTTCAATCATATAGTTTGTTTAAAACACAGCACCATTTTATGTATCATCACAAGAAATAAACTGGTGTTGAACAGGAATTTATAATGAAACACACAAATTGCGAAAAAATTTGGAATCACTTGAAAAGTACAATATATATCAATGCAAACCAATTAAACAAAACAAAACAAAGGAACGACAACAACAACAACAACAACAAAACATGTTCTAGGTATTCCTAGCCATGTGTACAGTACCTGTCCAGCAGTTCATTGAACTAAAATGAAAACTAAGCATATGAAACTTTCCACTTTCAGTTCTGCCAATTCTTCAATTCTTTCCCATTTTCAATTCCAGGCATGCTCCACTACATTCAGAATCTATTTCCATTTCAGAGTCTGATTATACTCTGTGTAGGGCTTTGACAATGGAGTTGCCATCTTAACCTTATTTTTGATGAACAGACAAAAGCTCATTTCCCATTCTGCTCTAGGAAAACTGGAAGCTCTTTATTAAAAGAGTAAGTCAGGAAGTGAAGATTTTCTACAACAATGTCAGGGGAGAGGCACTCCCATACTACAAGTGATATGGACTTTGAATGTCTATAGTCCATCTGACTAGCCCATATAGATATAGAACATCAAACATTTCAGAAAAACTTGCTTCTTGTAACCAATGGCCACTTCCTACTATGTTAATAAATGACTATGTAACAACCCATGTTGACTAGGAATCCAGTGGCAATTGCAATTCTCTTTTCATTTGGTTTTAGACAACACGGTCATTAGTTCCTCCCTTGTCAGCTGTCCCTATCCCTCTTCCCACCCCATCCTTGGACTTCCTTTTCCAGGAGCTGATATAAATGTTTCAAAGGACTCTCATCTTCTTAGACTATGAATGCAGGTTGCAGGAGCAAAGATGTGTAGTGCTTTCCCTCATCTGATCTATGCCTTTTGTTCTATTTTGGGGTGGGCATTCATTATATACAGACTTTCATTCCGATGTTGTATACCTGCTACCATTCTTCATTCATCTTTCAGGATGTCCCAAAACACCCAGCCAGTTTTGTGATACATGGGCTCTTTTTGGCAGAAATGGACCCAATTAATTTCTCTTTGCTTAGATGTCCTTTTCTTGATTGTCCTCTTTGGGACATTGAGTCATAGCATAAGTGGCATCAGGTACCAAAAGCCTGTGAATGCTTTGCAGCTTCAGATGTGATCAAGAATCCTTAGTTCACTCCAACATCAACATCAAATATTTCTTCTTAATGGAAGTCATTTTCTGCTTCACAATTTAAGACACTATTTACCAGGTTGGTCATAGTACAGGCAACTGAAGAAGTACACATATCTGATGGAACATATGGCTATCTGTGTTGAATTTTTTCTTCCCCTCTGGCACAGGAGCTAACGCTGCTCAGTTCTGAATGGAGCTAATCACCAGGATAAAAAACCAAACACAGAACCAAAAGACTACTTTAGTTGTAAAGGTCAGTTTTTGAGTTCCTCGAAATCAGCAGAGTCTCATGAGAAGCTGGAGAGCAACACAATTTCTCTCCCTGTTATATGAGGAAATTATCAAACAGATTTGTCTGCATAAATTGGATGGCAGTACATCACACCCTTAGGCCATCAAAAGTCGATGGAAACATTCAACATGAAGTATATTGGCATAAAAGAGTTGACAGAAAACTTCAGTGAGAACATTCAATTTAAACTTTAAGACAACTTGTAATTCTGTCTCTTCTATGCGTTAAAAGCAAGACGCTAAATAAAACTCATGTTGTTGGTGAGACAGTAAAAATATGTACAGTCTCCAATCTAACTGAATTAAGACAAGAGCTTCCTTTTGAAGAAGGGAGGCTCATGATAATATTTGGACCTGTTTATCTCATTGCAAAAATATCAATAAGAACCACAGTAAAAATTAAAATAAATCATCGGGAATGGACTTGGGAAAAGTATGGAAGTGTCTACATCAGAAGCTGGAGTCAAAGGATTTGGCATAAATGCTCTAAAAGTGCCACTCCAGGTGAGTGTATTTGATGAAAACAAACCAAGTTCCACAGATTTGTCAATTGGTAGAGACTATCACTAGGCATCAGGCCATTCTCAGGAAGCTGCTTATTTTCCATTTTCATGTCCTGGTGGCTGGGCGTGAGACACAGGATGGGAGCAATCATCTGGGTTACACCTTCCACTAGGTCCGGGGGGACCCTGAGGCCCTGGAGCACCGGGTATGCCTGGCATACAAGTGGCTAATAAAATAAAGGAAATCATTAGCTTTGAGGAAGGGGGGCCACATGCTTATCTACTCCCCTAATAGTATGACACCCAGTAAAGCAGAAAGGTCAAGGGGAAGAAGGGATATTTTCAACAAATAAAAGCTTGTTGGTTTTGTGAAGATAATACCATCATTACCTGAAGGTCCAGGAAGACCAGGATTCCCTGGGAGCCCAATTCCAGGTTCACCTCTTTCTCCCTTCTGTCCTCTGTAACCTACATAAAATATATACAAAAAGATAAACACAAAAACAGTAAAAGTGTTCTGTGACAGCAGAGCATATGGAAGACTTTTCATGTTTCCTTTTTCTTAAGGTCACTTTATGACCAAATGGCATTTGTATTGTTTGGTCTCAACCACATGGTTAAATTTACATAGCAATCTCAAGTTAAAATTCAACAATCCATAAAATTATAGAGAGGGATCACCCCTTTAAATAAATAATAATCTAGTGAAGAAGATGTGGGTCCAACTCTGGCCTCTGACATAGACTACCTGTTTGACTATGGGGAAGTTGTTTACCTTTTCAAGACTCCAGATGATTCTCTAAAACTACTAAATTGAAAAAAATTGTGTGTGTGTATATGTGTGTGTATGGGTTTCCTTACTGAAGGTTGTATATACTGGCACAATCATTGACTCTCTCCCCATAGCAATTATGATATTCAAAGAAAGATGCTTATTTACCATTCAAGTTCACCTGGTCAAATCCTAGGTGATGAGCATCAAAATGGGTCAAAGCAACTCAAATGAAAATTTCACCTCCTCAAATGGTTTTGAAAGGCTATGTGGCCCTTTAACAGAAATGGACATACCTATTGGAAGCAGTTGTTACTTACAAGGCTAAACCACTATATTCAATGGATCTTACCTTAAATGTCACTCCTTTAATTAAATAAACTAGCCATGAAATGATTCAACTTTCAGAAATGTAATGAGGTCATTATGTGTTTTAATGACATGACAGCTAGAGTTTATATGACACCATCCATGCTTGTTAGCCAATGGATAGAAAATAGGGGCTCAGTTCAATTTACCATTTATATTTCCATTTAATGTACAAGATCCCATGCCTTATGAGGTTTGAAATTTTATTCCTCCTGAGTTGGAAGTTACAACTAGGGTTAGAAAAATGAGAGGAAATAGTGATTTGAACAAGTTGGACAAATATTGATCAGGAAACTTTCTTCAGCTTAAGCCAAATGAGCCCAAATGGACAGTATTGGCCCATTTGTCTACCAGAAATGACTTCATCAGAACCCAAAGAGAAATATCACAGAAATACTGGCTTCCCAAAAATGCAATTGCTTTACAACTAAGAAAAAATATCCAGATACTACAGACATTTAGATAGAATACAAGGTCAAATCCAACACCAAATTGTACTAATTCCTAAATCTACTTAGCACTAAACAAACTAGAAGAGTAAAGATAATTTCTTTTCCACTTTCTTTTTTTTTTACCTAATCAATAACAAAGGAGGATCACTTGACATCAGAATAATGATACAATCATGCAGAAACATGCAGTTGACATAGTAAAGGATAGAATGACAGTAGGAAATAATCAATTCAGAAAAAGTTAACTTTAAATTAGTCATGCATTTTAATAACTGTCTCATTACAGCAGAGTGACAGTAAATACATGAAGTCTGTAGACTGCATGACTTCTTGCAAACAGCATTTGAAAATGTTTGAAATTCCTCATGGCTTTCAATATACTTAAAGAAGCATCAGACCTTTGGGTCTTCTGGCTTGCAGATATTCCAACAAGTCAGTGCCCTTGTTCATGCACATCTAATACTGTCTTGGCTGTGACTTGGCAAGAAGAAAGTAATGCCTGCATTAGTTTCCAAATAGCATGAGCACTTTTACAACCACAGGTTTATTTTTTGGTTTTGAGTTGTGCAGAAATCACAAGCATGAAATAGTCAAGAACAATCTGGCATATTTAATAAACAGATTGAAATCTTTGCCATACATCCACATAGCAAGGAAACTCTGCATATTTATGGGTGGGATTGTGACCCTTATTTTGGAAATACAGATGACAACTTTAATTGTATAGAAAGAGACGTCTAAAGCATATTGGTACATCATCATAGTTTCACAAACATTAACACAAAAAACATTTCTCAAGTGTCCTTTGCAGAAGTAATTTTTATGGGATGGAAACAATAAAGAAAAAAAGTTAATCAGTTTCATCAAAAAATAATTTAGAAGTGCCTAGTCAAAGAATGCTCCATTACAGAAAAAAATGACAAAATTTACATGAGTTATATTTGACAATTCAGCTATGGCCTTTATCATTAGATTTCTGGAAGATCAACTACATGGGAAAGTGCTGATGATCAGAGGAGAAAAAACCCACCTATTAGTGGCCAACCAACATTGAACTCTCTATCAATGAAAAGACTAGAACTAAAGTAGCATTCAAGGATATAGTTTACAATAAAGAACTGTTAAGGGCTAAAATTCTAGCTAGTCTGTCTAAAATATCTAATGAGTGGTCGCCAATAAATTATAAGCTTTAGCAAGAGTTAGACTTTTAAGCATTTATTAAGGAGAATAAGAATTTGGTAAAGAGAGAGAAAGGCCTAGATTCCTATCTATTAAAGGGAGAGCACATTTCTAGCTCCGCTCTCCACCAGAGTCCAAAGGAAAGAGGCAAGAGACTGAGCGCGCCAGTCTCTTCCTTCCTCCTCCCACTCGCCCGCGTCACTTCCTCATGCCAAAGAAAAGACTCCTGGTCTTGCCCTCAAAGACCTTCCCTTCATGGGCGGAACTCTTCTACAGTAAGTCTCCAGCAGGTGGCGTCATTCCAATCGTTACAGAACCTAATTTACCCACACCTTGCATATTCAAAATAGAATTCTGTGTTTAGCTTGATCCCACTACTTTAATAGTTATATTTCTGTACAGTCTTTTAAAAACCTACAAGACACAAACATATCTGTCTGTCTCTCTCTTTCTAGACCTGCGTATATGTGTATATATTAAGTGAATGGTTGGACTAAATGGTTCTCTTGACCTAAGGATACCTCCATTCAAACTAGTAAATTATAACATTTGGAAATTGAAATATGATGCTTACATTAATGAATTTGCTCATCATTCTGGAACCTGTATTATGTGTGTGTGTGTATATATATATATATATATGTATGTAAATGTAATACATATATAGATATATATCTGTATCTAGATGTATGTAAATGTATATACATATATAGATATATATATCTGTATCTAGATGTATGTAAATGTATATACATATATAGATATATGTGTGTATATCTAGATCTAGATATATACACACATATAGATATATCTATATGCATATGTCTATATCTATGTATGTATATATTAAGTAAAAGGAATGGTTTCGGTATCCAGAGGAACTGATCATGAATGGATTTATTAAGAAGGTGATGTGCTATATAATTAAATCTGGCACTAACATTTCAACTGGAACTCCAGACTTACATTAAAAAATTTCATTTACATGTCTTTGGGTATACTAGATAAATAGCTATTACTCTGTCCATCACACATTTAATATTGCTGCTGTTGGATGCATATATCAAGATCCATCTGTGTTCCCTTTGATACAATTTTCAGGCATTGACATAGGGATGTTCAGTGACTCAGATTTTAAAGGTCTATATCTACACTAGTCAGATAAACTATTCTATTCAGTAGAAGAACCTTTTGTGTTAGTGTGTTTGTGGCTAACTTTGATTACAAATAATCATTCAACGAGCAATTATTAAATACCTACTATGTGAAAGGCACTAAAGTAGGCACTAGGAAACAAAAAGTGAGATTGTTCTTTCTCTTGAAGGGTTTATATTCTAGTAGAGGGATACACTGTATTCCCAGACAAGTAAATATAGGATATATACAAAATAACTACACAGTGATTTGAGGGCAGGGAGAACTAACACTTGGAGGAATCAGGAAAGGCCTGATAAGAGAAGCGCTCTCTCTCTCTCTCTCTCTCTCTCTCTCTCTCTCTCTCTCTCATCTCTATAGAACAACTTGAAAAGAGAAAGAATTAAAGTGAAATTTGGTGCTTTCCAGCAGGGTCAGGGATGGAAGCAAACTCAGGGATGTGAAGTCTCTGTTCTGATTCCCAGGTCCAGCTCTAGAACCTCTAGAGACTTCTGAGATGGATGGACCTTTTAGGTAAAACAATGGCCTGGTTCTTCAGAATGCTCAGGGGGATGAAGGGACAAGTGAGGTCAGAAAAGTTTAAATGACCTCTCCTTTCTAAAAGTCACATGACTGATCAGGAGAACTGTTAGGGAAATTCTCCCCTCTTCTCCACACTGCTGAATCGATGTTGGCTTATTATGGTTTTCTTGGGCCTTTCTATTGTCGTCCTAAATGAGGAACATTATCACTCCCCTGCTGGTAGCACCATGTAGATCAAATGGTATGCACTTCAGGCAAGAGAGAGGTGATTCTGAACACGCAGGAACACTTTCCTCTTAATTTACTTAGTAGAGCTGGACTAACTGAAACCTTGCAGGGACAGTAATAATCTAAAATTGTCCAGAAAGACATTTAAAGTAGAATCTTAAAATCCTTGCTTTGGGGAGCATAAGAAAAGTGCAAATTAGGTCACTGAAAGTAGGAAACTTAATTGTCTATTCTTGTCCCCAGGCCTTTTATATGTTTTCTATTTATCTGTACTTCTGAGTCCCAAATTTCCTTCAAATCTCAGATCAAATATCAATTTCTACTTTAAGTCTTTTCTTATTTCCTAAATTTCTAGGGTCCCCCCTTCATATTTACTTTGCCATTATTTTGTATTTAAACACATATATGAAAAAAATGTATAAAATAAAGGCAAGGTCATTTTGCAGGGTAAAATGAAATTGTCCCTGTCCTGAAAGAGCTTACATTCTATTAGGGAAGATAACTTAGGGATTACAACATATGTATGAATATATTATATATGTATATAGTGTATATGTGTGTATGCATGTACATATGTGTGTGTATATACATATAATATCTCTGTATGATCTGGAGAAATGACCTTGCATTTAGTATATACAGAAAGAGATATATGTGTATATATATAAACATATATATGAAAAAATGTATATAATAAAGGCAAGGTAATTTTGCAGGATAAAACAAAATTATCTCTTTCCTCAATAAGCTTATATTCTATTAGAGAAGACAACATTTAGAGATTACAAAACACACACACACATATATATGTCTACTTATTTTGAGTAAATACTTTAAATTTATTTTGTATATGCTCTATAACATATGCACATATATATGTATGAAGGTGTATATAAATACATACATATAACTATATTTATACTTTTTTGGGGTTTCCTCCTAAGTTCCTTGAGGGCAGGGAGTATTTTACTTTTATATTTGTAGACCCAGCATCTATTATAGGGCTTAGAACATAGTAGATACTTAAATGTTTTTTGATTGTTTGGTCATTGTGAGGGTGTGGCAGTAACATTATTCCATAAGATATGGGTAAGAGTTAAATAGTCCTTTCTTAACCTTGTACCTTAACCTCATATATTCTCAGAGTCAATTTTCTTACTGCTGAGAACATACATTAAAGGATGTGTATAGTTTTGCTGTTTACTTAGTATTTTTCTATTTCTTCCTTCCTAAAGAAGTATGTAAAAACAAGAAGATTAGCTGAATACATTGGTAAACCAACGTGCTGAACACTGATTTTTCATTTCCTTCCTCACAGATAAACACACATATACAAAGTTCAAACAGCCTCCTTTCTAGAGATTTCTGATGAGGTTCTGTGTTCGAATAACAAGGATAAAACTTCTGGATCAGTCTGACTGAGCCAGCAGCCTGGAGATTGACCATTGTGTTGGTAGGTTGAACCCCATTGTCTTTTCTTCTCAAGAGTACTCTTTGGGAGAGCAAACAATTCAAGTTCAAAGGATCATAGACCATGGATCCCAAGCTGGATGGGATATTAGAATTCCTGTAGTCTACTAACTCAAATTAAAGATGAGAAAACTGAGGCCCTAGAGTGATTAAGTGATTTGCTCAAGGTCACCCAGGCAGGAAATAGCATAGCCAGACTTTATGACTCCAAATTAAATGCTAAAATATTCTGGACACTAAAGTAGTCACCTATGTGCAACCATATAGGTATTATTGGAGTTACACCCCTTTTCATAGTCCAATACCAGCACTATCAAAAATTTTTTTTCAGTTGTGTGCCTGATTTCTCTGTTGTTTTTTTAAAAGTTAATTAGCACTGCATATATGTGTAGAGGTGTATTTTCTACTGACTATATTCCCACCCTTCACTTGAAATTTCAAATTATAGAAAGTTTCCTCAGTTTCCTCATATTCTTTGAAAGTTTATATTTTTTTCCCGCTTTGTACCTTGCAACCTTTTACAAGCACGTTTAAAAAGAGTCAAGGCTAGGGCAGCTAGATGGCGCAGTGGTTAAAGTGCTGGCCCTGGATTCAGGAGTACCTGAGTTCAAATCCGGCCTCAGACACTTGACACTTACTAGCTGTGTGACCCTGGGCAAGTCACTTAACCCTCATTGCCCCACAAAAAAAAAAAAAGAGTGAAGGCTAGAAGAATATTTTAAATTACAAATTAAAATTCCTTTATGATACTTGTGTTGATGTATGTGAAATAAAATACTTGGGAACTATGCTTAGATCGACTTGAGTTATTCCTCCCTTATAACTTCAGATTAACTTTTATTGTCAACTTGCCAATTTTTATAAAAGGAGGCTTTGTTGAAAAGACAGAAAGTATGTCATTTATAAATCAGGTAAGGCATCACTTAACATTCTTTTGGGTGGGGTAGTTGGGGTTAAATGATTTGTCCAGGGTCACACATATAGTATCTGAGTGTGGATTTGAATTCTGGTCCTCCTGCCTATAAAGGCCAGTGCTCTATACACTGTGCCACCTAGCTGCTCTATTCTTTAACATTCAAGTGAAATTATCCTTTGGGTCTGTAGTCCTTACTCTGACATGAACAACAGTAGTATTTGACAATCCAGAAAAACAAAGGGATTTTATTATGGGCCCAACTTTTGTTATATTATGAAAAAATTATTTGCAAAGTGGCCGATGCTGAGGTACACTGAGTCAGTAGACTGGGGTTCAAATTCAGGCTCCATCACTTATTGCCAAGGTAAGTTTCTTAATCTCCTTGAACCTTAGTTACCTAACCTGAAAAATGAAGAGTGTAGACTGGATTAACTCCTAGGTCTCTTCAAACTCTAAATATATGATCCTCTGAAGTAGATATTTAACAAAAGCATTATTTTTTTTAATACACATACCTAACATTTCCCTGTTTTCAAAATCTACTCAATAAAAGTATTCTATTACAGCCTCCTCTACTGCTCCTCCTTTATTTGGAATGCCTTCTGCCTGGACAATCTTACATTTGTAGAGTTTGTAGAATATGTACTAGTGTTCAGGGAAAGAATAAGTTGCTACTTGCTACAGACCAGCTCTAATCCTATAAACTCTTTCCCTGGATCTCTCATTTCTGATTGTTCTTCTCTTCTTTGGTTATCATTTCACTTTTCAAGCTCCAGTCATGCATTTATTTGCTACTATCAGTATTCCATGGTGTTTCACAGCACTTCCATGTATTTTCAGCTGCACACTCACTCTTCTCTTCAGTCTGACTTGCTCTAACTTTAGGGCAAACCAAACTAACAAAAGGTAACAAGTTAAGCAATATCTACACAATGATGTAGACTACTTAGTGATGCAATAATGGCAGGAATTGCCATTTGTTGGAAATGTTTCTTATCTCTTTTGTTTTTTATGTGCTTTTCTAGTTATGTAACTTACAAGAAATTGACAGGGGAGAGCATGGAGGGTTTTTTTGTGTTTTTTTTTTTGGTGAGGCAGTTGGGGTTAAGTGACTTGCCCAAGGTCACACAGCTTGTAAGTGTCAAGTGTCTGAGGTCAGATTTGAACTCAGGTCCTCCTGAATCTAGGGCCGGTGCTCTATCCACTGCACCACCCAGCTGCCCTGAGCATGGAGTTCTTAATAGCTTCCTGGATGCTTTTTTCTTCCAGGCCAACTATTAAGAAATCAGGTGGGATAAGACTAGAAATAACACCAAATAAAAGCAAATAAACCAGGAGAGAATTGGGGAAGACTGACAACACAGTTGCAGTTTTTAAATTTCTGATGAACAAGAAGATGAATTTTACAGTTTGGAATACTTTCCACAGAAACAAGAAAACTTCTGATATGCAGGGAAATAGCACCAAAGGGAAATTATTGAGTGAAGAGCAGATTTGGTATGCACTTCATTCAAATGTAAGTTGTCTTATCTCCCTTTTTTATGCAGAGTTTTCTTTGATTTCAAACAGGGTCCTGGAGATAAAAAAGCAGTGTAAGGGGGGAGAATAGAGAGGAAACACATGAAAGACTAGGTCCTTATTTCTTTCTCTGGAAGCATTTCCTTATTTGCATTTACTATTCCCAAGTTAAAGGTGTACATGGTCAGATCCTGAGTCCTTACTAGCTGCAGTGCAGGTCAGTAATCAGAGTTTTAGGGAGATGGAGTAGACTTGAGAGTGTTCACAGAATCTTGTCAATAGATATCCCTGAAAAAATATTTTGGACCAAACCATCATTTGTGGCAAAGTCACTTCAGTACTTCTTCATGAAGTAAATAGGAATAATTAAACATGGATGATAATTTCTGCTCATATGAAAAATGAGAGTTCTGAAATTCCCAGATATCAATGCTAATGGAAATATATATTTATGAACTGTTAATATAATAGTGGTTATTACTTTCAATAATTGAGTTAACATTAGCAGTATATAAAATCAATCAATTTAAGGTTAAACTATATCGATTAAAATTTTTTATTAGGTAGTACACATCTCTAGGACTAGTGGCTAATCACTATTCCATAAAACACTGCTATAATCTTTAAACATTTATTATTAAGAAACTCTTTGTGGCTTCTTCTGTCTTTAGATGGATTAACTGAATAAGAAGCTGGAGAGGTAGAAACTGGTGAAGAAAACTTACCTCTGGGACCAGGGTCTCCTGGTGGGCCTGGTAATCCATCTTTGCCTGGTGGCCCTGGTTTTCCATGACCTTGGGCAGAGAGCATTGCAGCAGGTAGCTTCATCTGGGAGAGGAACACAGCCATCCTCTCTTCATTAATGAAAGCCCAGAAAAAAAAATACATCAGAATCCACAGGAAACTGTAAATATCAACATAAATGCATACCTCCTGCTTGTTCTGCCTCCTTAACAACCATTGGGTTCTTCTTCTTTTTTTTGAGGGGGGGGGCAATGAGGGTTAAGTGACTTACTTGCCCAGGGTCACACAGCTAGTAAGTATCAAGTGTCTGAGGCCACATTTGAACTCAGGTCCTCCTGAACCCAAGGCCGGTGCTTTATCCACTGCGCCACCTAGCTGCCCAAACATTG
This sequence comes from Dromiciops gliroides, assembly GCF_019393635.1. Lineage (NCBI taxonomy): Eukaryota > Metazoa > Chordata > Mammalia > Microbiotheria > Microbiotheriidae > Dromiciops > Dromiciops gliroides. Next base: position 290,118,793 of record NC_057864.1, on the reverse strand, counting down.
AGTTCTTAACCAGGTTCCATGAACTTTATTATTTTAAAAAATTTTGTTTGGGGGCAGCTAGATGGCACAGTGGATAAAGCACCAGCCCTGGATTCAGAAGGACCTGAGTTCAAATCCAGCCTCAGACACTTGTACTAGCTGTGTGACCCTGAGCAAGTCACTTAACCCTCATTGCCCCACAAAAAAAAAAAAAACTGTTTGAAAACTATATTTCAACATAATTGGCTTCCTTCATAATTCTACATATTTTATTTTACACATATAAAGATATTATTATCACAAGATGACCAAAGGGTAGTGAAGAACTCCTGGACTCTATACAATTCAAACAATTTCCAAGTAATTTTTTGGAAATTTTACACTTGCAGACCTTGTCTTGTATGGAAAAGTAGGTTTGGGTTCTTTGTCTCAAATTTAGAGATTAGCTGTCTACTTCGATCAGATTTGATAAATGGTTCTCCCCTGAGCTGAGTCTATATCACATTCTGGTGACAATTTTTGGACTGACTTTGACTTGGCGAACTATATTTAGGCATATCACTTCAGTTTCACATTTTAAAAATAGTCTTAAAGTGCCTTCTTTACCTTAGCTATTCCACAGAGATGTTTCAAATGTACATGGGACCGGAATTCTTTGTTTTATTAATATAGATGAAAATTATTCTAACAATGCCAATCTGGTCTATATTTAACCACAGCTCCATGATGTGATGCTATGCTAGGGCAGTATATGTACATATATGTATGTGTGTATCTATCTATCTATATATATGTATATATATATATATATATATGTGTGTGTGTGTGTGTGTGTAGACATATGCATGTATGTATGTAATTACTCATATTTGTTCTCTAAAGGACACTTTAATAAGTTATGAAAGACATAGGGTATAAATATTACTGAAATTGTTCTAGATTTCATTTACTAGACTGTATGCTTTGGCTGTTTCTTCCCCCCCACCAAAAAAAAAAGAAAGACGAATTAGCCCACTAAAGGGTTTTTTTTTTTAATCCTTCGTACTGGCATGCTTTATTATGTTAATATGTAAATGATCTGTTGCTTTTGTCCCTTTATCAAACCTCTATAGCTTAGAAGAAATCTTTTTTTGAATCACCCAATGTGATTTGCTTATGGTCATAGAGCTGATAAGTGTCAGAGTCAGGATTTGAACCAGGTGTTCCTGACTCGAGGTCAGACAGCTGGGTGGACAGAACATATGGTCTCTGAAGTCTCTTCCAGCTGTAAGGTTATCACCTTTCTTCAAAGAAGGAGGTAAAAAGCATTAAAGAGTTATTGTTGTTTGGCCTTCATTCTGGAAGAGGACCATAACATCAAGGTTGTTATTTTATTTTATATATTCTGATATATATATATATATATATATATATATATATCTTTATCACAAATAATTTTTACCACAGGGTGATGTCATGACTTACAATGAATTGGATTTTAAGTAAGGGAGGGCTGTGCAGTCACCAACCTTACTCATTCCTCCAGAGCCATCTGGGTCCAGTGGCAAGATATATATATATATATATCAGGATGACTGTAGATGGCCCCAGATATTTTAAAGCAATTAAGGTTAAGTGACTTGCCCAGGGTCACACAGATAGTAAATTTCTGAGATGACATTTGAACTCAGGTCCTCCCATTTTACAGGGTTAGTGCTTTCTTCACTCTGCCACCTAGTGTCCCAAGGTGTTACTACTATTTCGTTCAGAGACTTGTCTCTGGAATTGATGAAGAAGATCTGAATTTCAAAGAATGAGCTAAATATTCAGCAACCTGTACTGAAGACTACATTGGTGCATCAGAGTTTGAATCCTGCTCCAGACACTTAATAGTTGTTTGATAATGGGCAAATTACTTTCCCTTTCTAGGCCTTGGTTTTCTAATCTGTAAGAGTGGGGATTCCTCACGGGGTTGTTCTGAAGATAAAATGAGTTAATATATGTAAAGTGCTCTGCCAATATTAAAGGATTATATAAATGTTAACAATTATTATTATTATCCACTATTCAGTGCTGCTGGCCAGTTTTTTTTATCATGTTACTAACCAAATTCATTATAGAGACAAGTACCACAGTCCTCTCCTTTATATTTTTCTGTGTACCAAAGGAAAATGTTAGAAATAGGAATGTATAACTTGAGAGAAATTAATGTTAATTTTGTCTGACTATAGTAACTGTATTTAAAAAAAGGCAAGTTCAAGTACATTGTTCATCCTGGGCTTTCCATAGATTGAGTCAGCCTGAAAGCCTTTTAAAGAAACTATTTATGGGGCAGCTAGGTGGCACAGTGGATAGAGCACCAGCCCTGGATTCAGGAGGACCTGAGTTCAAATCCAGCCTCAGACACTTGACCCTTACTAGCTGTGTGACCCTGGGCAAGTCACTTAATCCCAATTGCCTCACCAAAAAAATAAATAAAGCAAATAAAGAAACAATTTTTTTGTACATAATAAAGCCTCACAATGATAAGTATGGCTCAGCGGATAGAAATTTAGCTTCAGAGTCAAGAAGACTTGGGTTCAAGTCCTACTTCTGGCACAGATGAACTGTGTGACCATGAGCAAGTTACTTCACCTCTCAGGGCTTTGGGCTACTCTCTAAGACTCTAAGTTGTAGATAAGGTTGTTACTGATGTTCAGTTAGTTTCAGCCGTATCTGATTCTCTGTGCCCACTTGGGGTTTTCTTGGCAAAGATAACGGAGTGGATAGCCCTTTCCTTCTCCAAATCATTTTTACAGATAGGGAAACTGAAGCCAAACAGAGCAAAGGGATTTGCCCAGGGTCACACAGGTAGTAAGTATCTGAGGCCATATTTTAATTTGTCTTCCTGACTCTAGCCACAGCATTCTACACACCACACTACTTAGCTGCCCAAAAAGGTGCTGATCTACATTGGTAGAGAGAGCTTTCCCATCCTTGAGTTCCCTATACTAATGACATCATAGGATCATTCTTCTTCCTCTAGCTATTATACCCTCATTATTGGTGATCCCATTGTTGCCAGTTTAGTAATTCATAATCCTGCCTAGGTACTTTTCTGGTGATCCCAACCAAGCTTCAATGACGCCCACTTTGTCTAATTGCTATCCATTCTGTAGCAGTTGCTATCTTTTAGTCTGAATATTGTATGAACTAGATGATAGAAGCAGTATTTTCCAAACCAAGACTGGAGACTTGTTGTCTTACAAAGAATATTCCTTTCATAAAACCTCTTTAAAAGTTAGTTTTCTTAAATTGCAACTATGCTGGAAAATCTTGCATATGGTGATATGAAGAAACAGAGAAAGAGAGACAGAGAGAGACAGAGAGAGACAGAGACAGAGACAGACAGAGAGAAAGACAGACAGACGGACAGACAGACTCTAGCTTTTTAATGTCAAGAATTTAGTATAATACTTCAGAGGAGGTGTGATAAGGGCAGAATACAGGGAGATTACTCCCTCTCTATTCCAGGAAACTATTCTTCTTCTAACCAACCTAAAATCCCATTAGCTTTTTTGACTGTCAAATGCCACTTCTGACTCATATTCAGCTTGCAGCCCATTAAAACCTTTTAAGAACAGTTGCAGTTCATCTATGCCTCCTCATCTTATTATGTCTTATTATGTAGAGTTGAGGTTTTTTTTAAATATATAAGTGAAAGATTTTACATTTGACTGGGTCATTTTAGTCACTGTCCCAGCCTGTTATCATTTGCAAATTTGATGAGCATGCCATATATGCTTTTATACAAGTAAGTGGGTGATAACAGTGTTAAATAGCACATAGCTAAGTACAGATTACTGGGGGTGCTTCACTGCAGATGCCTTTGCCAGGTTGATAGTGAGTCATTAATGATTACTCTTTGAGTCTGGCTACTTATCCAATTCTGAATCTATCTGATTGTATTATTCTCTAATCCATGTTTCTCCATATTTTTTCCACAAGATTAATATAATATGCTTTATCAAAAACTTTGCTAAAATCTAGATAAACTACTTCCATAGAATTTTCTTCATCTATTATTTTAGTATTCTTTTCAAAAAACAGAAATGAGGTTAGTCTGGCATGACTTTATCTTGATGAAACCATGCTGACCATAATCACCACTTCCCTTTCTAAATATTTGCCAATCATTTTTTAAATGAACCTTCCTGGAATTTTCTCAGGAAGCAAACTAAAGCTAGGTGGCCTATGGTTTTATACTTGTTATCTTCTTTTCTTTGGACAATCATGACAATATTTACCCTTCTCCAATTTTGCCATTGGGCAATTATGTGGAGCAATGGATAGAGCACTGGGGTTGGAATTAGGAAGACTCATCTTCCTGAGTTCAAATCCAGCCTCATACACTTAATAGCTGTATGACCCTTTTTGTCGCAGTTCCTCATCTGTAAAATGAGCTAGAGAAGGAAATGGCAAACCACTTTAGTATCTTTGCCCAGGAAATTCAAATTTTGTGAAGAATTGGACATGACTAAAATGACTGAACAACAACAAACATTTTGCTGTATCCTCTTTTCCATAATCTTTTAGATATCACTGACAGTAGCTCAGCAATCAGTTCTGCTAGGTCTTTTATGACCCAAATATGTAGTTCATCTGGGACAGGTGACTTGAATTTATCAAGGACAGCTAAGTGCTCTCTTCCTATCTCCTTATTTATGTCAGGGTCAACTCCCTGTTAGTTATTTTTTCCTGTCATTTCTAGTGTAACAATCATTCTCCTTTTCAGAGAAAAAGACCCAAGCCAGAAACAAAATTAAAAAGGCTCTGTCTTTTCTTCTCTTTTTTAAAAACATAACATCAATTTAATATTTTGTTCCAAGAAGAAATATATAACACATGATCATGTGCAGACTCCTCTCCTAAGAGGGAAACTCGGGGGACTGTCTTCTCTTTTCTCAACTGTCATTATTCATCTACCCTAAGCAAAGAACCTATCCATTCTTTGATCCTTCCTCTTCTCCCAATATGTCTAAACAAGCCCTCTTCCTTATCCTTAATTTCCCTCACCAGCCTCAGCTCATTTTGAGCTTTGGCATAAAAGATACTATTTTTAGAAGGCAGAACTACACTCTTATGATCATCTCCTATTATTTGTCCTTGCTTTTATCTTATGTTGCTTTAAAAAATCTAATAACAACATCAAGAAATTCAAGAGATGTGATGCATCTGGAGAAAAGGGCATGAACAGCAAGGAAATGAAAAAATTAAGATTTTAACAAATAGTTTTGACTGTAAAATGAATGTCTGTCAACAAGAAAATATTGTTGGACAGCAACAATCTTGTTCAAGTCCATGAATTAAGAACTGTTAAATTTCCTGTTATCAGGAGGTATGCTGTCTTATAGGAGTTATGACTTTATAAGATAGATAGAGACTAATTTGGCAGATAAGTACTACCATTCATACTTTTATAAATGTTATTGTGGGGCTTCTTGTGAAGACTTTAATTCCTAGATGACATATAGACTAGGATTCAATTTGAGATATCATTCATACACATTACTTCTTAGAATAGATATCCATAATGCAATTTTCCAATACAGACTTTAAAAAAATAACAATTTCATTAATTTGTATCATAAAAATATGAAAGATCTTTGAACTATGTGAGCCTAATTTTGGTAAAATGATTATTATAATAACTCATTCAGATGATCTCATTCATTCATATAAGAAATATAGGGACCTTCAAGATAATTAAATTTGACCTCTTCATTTTATAGTCCTTCTTTTATAGATGAAAAGCATTTAAGCCCATTTAAATGAAACTATCTTCTGAGCCTACTGGTATACCTCACTTTAGACAAATTGAATAAGTTTATTACAAATGATAAACTGGGAGGGAGTGATTATTCACTTTATAAAATATGTTTTATTTACAAAAGGACTTATAATAAGACTTTCTTAAATAAACTAAATATTATTTAACTAAGTAGTCTATTTAAATATTTATTTTTTAAAAAATTCAATTTACAAACAACTTTTCAAGAGCACATCTGGTATATAAGGTGATGTATATACATCTCTAGTTCCAACATCACACATATTCCAACAGGATAAAAAAAATTAAACAAAAAACAAACTCATGAGGCTTTGTATAGCCATTTTCCAGGAAAATTTCCCATGGATACAATGGGTGGTATGTCTAAAAATCAATCACAGAAGCAAGCTTTCTACTTTGCCCTGCCATGTACCTTCATCTCTTTTTTCTCCCCTTATTTTTCAGCTTCCTTTTATTTGTTATCTTCCCCCATTAGAATGTAAGCTCCTTGAGAGTAGGAACTATCTTTTTTTCTGTCTGTATTAGTACTCTTATCACTTAGTACGTACAGTTCCTGGCACATAATAAGTGCTTAATAAATGCTTGTTGAATCAACTTGATTTGGAAAGCATTTATTAAAAAAAACCCCACCAATAAACAAGCATTTATTAGGCACTTGCTATATTCCAGTTACCATGCTGTTGGTGACACAATGACAAAAGTTGATACTCAAGCAAAGGAAACAAGTACACATATAGTATTTTTTTTTTTGGTGAGGCAAATTGGGGTTAAGTGACTTGCCCAGGGTCACACAGCTGGTAAGTGTTAAGTGTCTGAGACCGGATTTGAACTCAGGTACTCCTGAATCCAGGGCCGGTGCTTTACCACTGCACCACCTAGCTGCCCCCACATATAGTATTAGTTAAAACACATACAAATCAAATACAAGGTAACTTTGGAAGGGAAGGTGCTAGCAGCCTGAGGGGAAAGGCTTTCTGAAGTAGGTGGTACTTGAGCTGAGTCTTTAAAGGAGGCATAGTATAGTGAAAGAACCACAGGTAGGAACCACAAGAAGGCCAGTATGGATGAGCAGTATTTTTGTTATTTTGCCCACAGACACCAAATATAGTATAGTATATTTACATAGTTTTAGTTCTATCACTAGATTACAGACTAGCCATTACATTTTCACTTCTGTCAAAATTTTGTTACATTAGCAAACACTCAGTATTCAAAATACTCAAATGGATGAGAGATATTATCGATTTGAATGTTGCATCCAATAATGCAGATTTCAACTCAGCCTTCCATGACTGCCAATCCTGTACCACACATATCAATATACTCTTACAATTTGCCACAGGGAGAATCTTTCCAAAGTACCAGGAACCTTGCTCACTTTTTCTGACCTTAGTGGGATAACAAAAGGGTCCTTACACTATACTTTGGCCATGACAACTCATTACATTAGCAATAATAATTTAAAAAGTGCATTTTTAATTAAAAGTTTCTATTGTCCGCTTGGTAAATCATTTCTAGTTTTACCCAGAAAAGCAATTACCCATTGTAGTGTCATTTAACTTAATTACAGGCACATCTGTTTCAAACACCTTCAACTTATAAACAAAATGTATTCACAACTCACTTTCCCCCCTTTCATATGTGGGTTGAATGGGCTTAAATTCAAAAGCAATTGGTTTGGGGTAATTTATAATTTTTAAACAAAACAGGAAAAAAATCTTTTAAATAATTACATACAGCTGTAAATTACTCACTTTTAAAATACACACCAAGATAGTTATTTAGCAGAAGGCTAATGATTTCTTATGAACCTTGTCCAAGTGCTAGATAATTTAAAATAATATGTTTTGTATGCTCTAAATGAAATGTGAACGTCTGTGCTCCTAATTGCCTTTCCTCTGTTTTTGGGAGATCTTTTGTCAATTAAACAGTTTTTGGCCATGCTTTCTAATGGACCAGGAAATTAAATAGTTCTAATGGAAGCTTACTGACAGCTAATACCCACATTTTGCCTGTTAAGGCAAATCCATTATAATCACTTTAAAAAATGAATCCAGTGGTTTGGCTTCTTTGGAGAATGGGCACACCAAGGCAACAGTGATGAAGAAAGTAATATATCGGATCACAGAGTTGCAAAGGACAACCAGGGGTCATCTAGGTCATTCTCTAACTCAATTATTATTATTTTTTTAGTGCAGTTAAACAAAGGAACAAACAACAAAACAACAAAGAACCTCTAGGAATAGCAGTTCCATAATCTTCCCTGGTCGCCTATTCTAGTGTTTAATTACCCTTTTCTCTTGTTATAATGAACCCATTTTCTCTTGTTCCACCTTCTGTAGAGGGGGAGAACAGCAGATTAGCGTTCTCTTTGGTGAAACTCATCATAAGCTTCTTCAAAGCACTTCTTAGCTTCCGGGTTAAACAATATTTTCTCACAGGACAACTCAATTAGATTCAATCTCACAACTATTTATTAAGCATCTGTTATGTGCCAGGCTTTCCTCGGTGTTGGGAATTCAGAGATTTTTAAAAATCCAAAAAACCAAAAAAACAGAATTCAGTGTCTTCCCTTGAGGCCCTTCCAATCTACTGGGGGTGGTGGTAGTAGGTTACAACATTTATACAAATAAATGTAACCAGCAGGTGGCACTCTCTGGCAAGGTTTAAAGATATACGTGGACCATGAAAGGCAAGGAAGTTTAGGAATGTAGGTCAGTTATATTCTTTCCAGATAACATTTTTCTTCTCTCACTAGGCAACCTCGCAGTATGAACTATTTTTTGTTCATAACGTTACTCCCTTATTCTGGAGGCTGAATACCTCACTGAGATGCATGCAAGACTATGTCAGTAAATGTTTAACAACCAGCTCTCCAAAAATGACATGGTATACTTTTTAAAAATTTGCACTATTCACATTTTCTCCATCACTTTTTAAAATCTGCACTATTTACATTTTCTCTATCACTTTCTTAAGTCTAGCAATCAATAAAAGAATAAATCAAGCTCTAATTTGTAGAATTTGCTGATTTCTGAGGTGTAAATGCTCACGCTGAAAATATAACAATGGGCTATCTATCCCAGGCTGAGCTGGCTCCAGCACAGGCCTAGATGCAGGGTATTCTCTGATACCTGAGTTCTGCTTACTCATACCTCCATAGTTTAGGAATAAAGGGGCCTGAATCACATGGCTCATGTCTTTGATGTTTAAGAGCATATAAACATGAGTTATAAAATCAAATCCAGAAGATTCTCAGTTGACTCAGCCAAATATTAGTGGAAACCCTAACATTTTGAAGTCAAGGTTTAATCTTCTGTCCTGTTTTGTGGTGACCAAATGTCACTGGCTTCATCCATTATAATCTCTCTTCTCCCCATACAATTAACAGATGTTAAGTCACAGAGACTTTGCAACTGGCAATATTTTTTTTCTTTTTAATCAAGGGTAAACTGGCTTTGTAAAAGTATTAAATAAGTTAGTATATAAACAATTAGAACTAACAGATAAGCTTTTCACATACACTTAACCAACTGGGGAAAAGGCAGGCCATTACACCCCCCCCCCCCATCAGTCCTTTTGCAGAGGAAAGTGCAATAAACAACCAGACACACCTGTACTTGCAGCATCAAGCTTCCCTATTGTCTGTGACAGATAAGCAGAAGCAGTATTTGTGGAGCCTTTATTCCACATCCTCATTCAAATGACACACCCTTCCATCCCAGTATACTTTGGTACAAACTCCTTCTAGGGTGGGTGGGGTTTTTTTGTTTGTTTTTGTTTTTGTTTTTTGTTTTTGTATAGGACTGCATTTCTTAGAATTCACACAGTTAGGTTTCAGATTCTTACCCTGCCCATGGGGAAATCAGACTGAATATCTAGTTACATGAATATAACATGAATCAGAATTCAAGAAAAGGAGAGCACTAATTAAAGTTCTCGAGGGGTGTCTGATGAGGAAGAAATACTTTTAGCTGTGGTAGGGGGATGTAGTAGTATTCCTGGCAGTCTTATTGGAGGTTATGGTAAAAGAGTTGAGCCTTGAAGGGAGAGAAAGATTTCCATACGTAAACTTGAGACATCATCTTTCTTTCTTCAAATTTCTCTTAATACTCTTCCTGGCTCTCCTTTGTCCCTATCACATTCCACTTACCTATATCATACTTATTTGGGTACCTGTCATGTCCCTCATTAAACTGCAAGTTTTTTAAAGGCAGGAAGTATATTATTTTTCATTTCTGCATTCTCAATACCTAGCCCAATAGGTTGCATATAGTAGCCATGTGAGGTTTGTCATTGGACTGGATGCAGGACTTTAAATGCCAAAACACATACCCTATCACTTGTCTGACTATCCCTTTGCATCATCTTAACTTTTGAGATAACAACATTACAGTGATGACTCACAAGCTACCTGAAAGCATACTATGAAGCATAATATTGTCATGGGGCGCAGAGCACCCCAGAATTTCTCTGGGGCACACCGAGGAATCTTCTCCTTGAGAAACTAAACCAGAGAACAGATAACGCCTAGAGAGATAAGCTGAACCAAACCGGACTGAGCTAGCTTCGGATTCCTACCCTTCATTCTGGTCTCCCTTACTCTGGAGAGATAAGTTTGGGTGTGGCTTCGGCCTTTGTGTTCTGAAGAGGGATCCGTAGCCACCCCTCACCCAATTCCTTTAGTCACTACCAGTGGGGGATGGTCCTCCACTGCTCACCCAATTCCCCCAGCTACCACCAGTGGGGGATGGTCCTCTCTCACTAAAGGAACTTTTCATGGGCAGATGGTCCACCCCCATCAGGCCTCTATAAAAGTACCTTCCGGTCTCCTGTTCGAGGAGATTTGGTACCTCTGAGCCATGTGCTTTATGCCAAATCTCCCCATGAAAAGTCTAAGGATTTCTTTCATGGTTTCCCTCCCCCCACCCTTCCCTTCCCTTGGCCCTAAATAAACTATCACCTTGTTCTAACTAAGTTTTGTGTGCAAGAGGGTGTAATTCTTTAAAGAGGAATTCCTAAGAACCCCAACCCGTACCCCATTTTCCCACCATATCAATATGAAAATTTCAGGGGGGCAGCTAGGTGGCACAATGGTTAGAGCACCAGCCCTGGAATCAGGAGGACCTGAGTTCAAATTTGACCTCAGACACTTGACACTAGCTGTGTGACCCTGGGCAAGTCAATTAACCTCAATTGCCTCACCAAAAGAAAATCAAAAAGGAAAAAAAAAGAAAAAAAGGAAATTTCAGAAAACTGATAAAGCAATGAAGTGACCCTCTACTTTGGATTTAATTCTGACTAATAAGAAAGGGCTGGTTGGTTGGCAAAATAGAAGAAACAAGAACCTTGACAAAAAGGGACCTGATTGATTATCTTGCATTTTCTAAAAAAGAATTTGGGGTATAAGTATGGATCAAGTAAGATCCCATATTCAAAGTCTTTAAGAGGAATAGCTAGCATAAGAAAGACAAGATGCTCCAAGAAACTCCCGAAGCAACCACAAATGATTACAATGAGAAAAAAAAGGAAAAGGCATCTAAATAATTGTGACTGTATAGGAAGTTTTTTGATGAACTCATATTTTAAAAAGCATATATACCAAAAATAAAAGGAGAGCAAATAACAAGGATGAATAGAAAAGTGTGGAATGAATCTATAAGAATCAGTAGTGTCAGGAAGTGTGAAGTCCTAAATAAGTTATGAAGAATACAATGGAATAGAAAAACTAGGGAAGGAGAGGCTCCCAGCATAGTATAATAAGTTAAAGAAAGATAAGATAACTACACAACACCTATTTTGTGTTCATCTCTTCTATTATGGAGAATGACCATCCAACTGGGAAAGGTAGAAGAAATATGTATGGTTAAAAGAAAACTCAAGCTCGAGTTGGGTGAGAAAAGAAAGCACTTAGCTATTGAATTGAGCTCAAGTATATAGGCTCAGATTAATCACATCCTAATGTAATAAAAGAAGTTGCAGATGTCAATGCACAACCATTGTTGGTAATCTTGGAGAAATAAAGTAGACTTGGAGAGATGCCAGAAGAATGGAGACAGATTAATGTTTTAATGAGAAAGTGAAAGAGAAAAAGTGAGAGAGAGACACACACACAGAGACAGATACAGAGAGACAGAGAGAGACAGAAACAGAAAGACAGAGAAAGAGAGAGAAGGGAGAGACAGAGAAAGCAGATATTTAAATCTGGAAATTACTGACTAATGAATTTGACTTTCCTGGTAAAATTTTAGAATAATGGTGTCAAACTCAAATGGAAATGGGGCCACTAAATTGTATATAAAGATGCCTAGGGGACTGTAAATTGACTTAGAAAACCACATATGAGCATTATCTATGTTCTATTATATTTTTACTTATTTTAAAAAATATTTCCCAATTGTATTTTACCCTGGTTCCAGTGGCACTTAAGTATTGTGGGAAGCATCACCATGTGTTTGAAATTTCTGTTCTAAAATAAATTATTATATCAAATAACTTAATGTCGGTAGATAAAGATGTTCATGATAGTTTTGTGGATGGAGAAATGTGAAAATAGCATAATGTGAGCTAATAATAGTGTGAGATAGTACAACTAGGTAAATTAATAACTGGTTGCTCTACAATCTGCCAAAAGATTAATGGATCAATGTCAACCTTGTGAGGAGGTATCTCATGGTAGGTATGTTGCAGCATGCTATATTATTCCAGTTCATTAGATGATGCCTTGAGGGTTTACAAAGCAGTTCACATACTTAGTGTTGAACATGAAATCAGGAAGACCTGAGTTCAAATCTCTTACTAGATACTTTCTAGCTATGTGACCCTGGGCAAGTCACTTAATCTTCATCTGCCTAAAGTTTTATCATTTGTAAAATGGAGATAATAGTATCACTATTCTCAGTATTTCTGTGAGGATCGATTGAGATAATATCAATGATTTGCCAACCTGAAAACTCTATATGGATACTAGTTATTATTGTTATTGTTATTATCTCTAGGATAAACAAAGCTAGGAAAGATAGCTAAATTGCCAAATGATGGAATCAAGGTTTAAAAGGACTTTGACAGACTGAAAAGATAGACTGAAACTATGATGAAACTGAAAAGAGATAAATGTAAAGTCATACACTTAAGTAACAAAAAGATTTAATTGCACAAGGATAGGATGGGGCAGGGGATACTGGCTTAAAAGAAATTCATTTGGGAAGGGAAAAAATAAGAGTTTCTCTTGATTGCAAACTCCACATGAAACAAAAGTGTGATGTTGCTATTGAACACAAAGTCTTATGCTATGCTAATATTAGTATGATGTTCAGATCAAGGAAAATAATAGTCCCACATTGTACTGGCTGAATTCTATGTTGAGTATTATATTCTTTGTATTGGCTGAATTATATGTTGAATATCATGTTCAGTTGTGGACCCTGTAGTTTAAAAGTTTCACTGCTCAACTGGTATATAAGGAAGATTAGGATAGCTAAGGGTGGCAAGAGAAGATAAACTGGGGATGTGCAAAATACTTAAGGGTATGATAGCTGTCTTCAAGTATTTGAAGGCACAGTCACATGGAGGAAAGAGTGATATTTGTTTTACTCCAGAGGGCCGAAACATCATCAGTGGGTGCAAATATTATGGAGGCAGATTTTTGCTTCATGCAGGGAAGAACTTTCTAACAATTAGAGCTCTATGAAAATGGAACATTCTACTTTGTAAGGAAGTAAACTTCTCACCACTGGAAGTATTCAGGCAGAAGCTGAATACTTACCTGTTTGTAATGTTGTAGAGGGGATTTCTATAATGTTTGGATTAGATTACCTAGGATAATAAGATTTTAGATTTGGAAGATACCTTAGAGATCATCTAGTTCAATATCCAGATTTTTTTAGATGAGGAAACTATGGCCCAAACATACAAAGTAGCTCACCACACTAGAAGGATCAGGCATATCAACTGATGCACAGATTTGCTTGGTCCTTAAAGGTATTCGTAAATTTCAGTTCTAAACTTAAGTATGTTACAGAGACATTAAATTCTAGATCTGAGACTCAGACTCAGGTTTTCTGATTCAGATCAAGCTCTTTCCCCACAACAATCATGCTCAGATCTCATCCAGAATTAGGTCCTTCCATTAAATACTTTCAGAAACACAGACACTGAAATTCATGTCCTAACCTTCAAAAATCCTCAGGACCTCTTGATTTATGTAGTTTTTTATTTCTTCAAATGAAACTGCATCAGCCTGAAGAAAGAACAAATAGATTGTTATGATATAGCATCTCACAAATGAGGAAGGAATAAAAAAAGTTGGGTTTATAACTATAACTCTGAAACCACTGAAGAGATGTATTTAATCAAAAGATAATGTTCCTGAAGGTGAATTATACAAAGCAACTTTACTTTTAGGACTAAAAACTATATAATATTTTATCTTTAGTAAATAAAATTCTCCTTACTAAAATGGTTTAAATCTGTAGTTTATGTAGCCACAGAGATAAACAGGTTAAACCATATTCTGGTTTCAATTTTTTTTTTAAAGAGCAGGAGTAGCCCAGACCTGAAAAGTAGAAAGAACAAAAGAAAAGCCTCTCCAGTAAAGCTTAATGGTGTAAGCTAATTTTTTAAATCTATTTGATAAATAAGCCACACACTACTGCCAAATTTATCCCAAATCCTTATTGAACATCACTCAAATCCGATGTCTTATACCACCAGCTACAATTTTTTTTAATTTAATTTTTTTTTTTTTAGTGAGGCAATTGGGGTTAAGTGACTTGCCCAGGGTCACACAGCTAGTAAGTGTTAAGTGTCTGAGGCCGGACTTGAACTCAGGTACTCCTGACTCCAGGGCCGATGCTCTATCCACTGCACTACCTAGCTGCCCCCAGCTACAATTTTTAATAAGTATATTATTGCTTTTGGTGTCACTGGGATTTAAAAAAGGTATTTTGTTTATTTTTAAATGGAAATATATAATTGTTCAATTTTGGAGATTATAAGCAGTGTGTGCAAAGGCCAGGGAGAGAATGGTAGCATAGAACAATTAAATAGATTTCTTTTTCCTAATTTCTTCATTGTATAGAAGGCAAAATAAGTTAGAAACTCTGTTGGCATGGATTATAAATTAAGTTACTTCAGTTAGGGACATCAGTTGTTACTGGCAAATCATTAAAACAGATCCCTGCAAAAGGAGAGTCTTTGGAGAGGTAAGAAAGGTAACAGAAGGGTAAGAAGAAAGGAAGGAAGGCATATGAAAATTTCATTCAAAAACAAAGACCAGGCAGCTAGGTGGCACAGTGGATAAAGCACAGGCCCTGGATTCAGGAGGACCCGAATTCAAATTTGGCCTCAGACACTTGACACTTACTAGTGGTGTGACCCTGGGCAAATCACTTAGCCCTCATTCCCTGCAGGGAAAAAACCCAACCAAAACAAACCAAAGAAACAAAAAAACCAACAAAACAACGACCACATCTGGAAAAATCCAGAGGCCTGAGCAAGGTCCAATTAATGATGGTGATAATTTATATAACATCTCTGATCTCTTTGCGAGGAAGTCAGATCTTATTTTGACCCCATTTTCTTCTTCCTCTGAAAGATTTTACTTCTATTGAATACTTATTGGCCATCACAATAAGGATTTTTAATAAATAGGCTGGCTTCTGTACATAGGCTTAACCAAAAAATATGGTTAAGTCAAACAGTTTTCCCTGGAAAGGCCATCATCAGGGTCATTTCCATTTTATTCTATGGCCATCATTTGACAGTTTATTCAAGAAAGTTGAATTTCAGTGTGATATAGACCTGGTTTAAGTGTGACTTCACATCATTTTGGTCCATTTTATTTTTAAGCATTGAACCACATTTGTGAAAGGCCTCAGAACTTTGAGTAAATCAGTGAGCAATCATGACTTCAACAGATTGATGATGGTGGACATATTCTACTGCTTGGTAGGGAGCTGATGGAATAAGGATACAAAACCAGACATGCATCTTCACAAATGGCCAATATCTTGATTTGGTTTGTCTCCACTCTACATATTTTTTTAAAAAAGGAAAGTTTCTCTTAAGGGAAGGAGGAGAAAGCAAGTTAATGGGCAGCAATAGATATGAAAAGGAAGAAAAAGGGTATCAACAAAACATTTTTAAAAGTTATACAGAGAGAAGAGAGTGGAGGTGCAGAAAAAAATCAAGAGAGCAATTTGTTACCACTTGGTTAGGTTCATATATGTTTTTTTGTTTTGTTTTGTTTTTAGTGAGGCAATTGGGGTTAAGTGACTTGCCCAGGGTCACACAGCTAGTAAGTGTTAAGTGTCTAAAGCCGGATTTGAACTCAGGTACTCCTGACTCCAGGGCCGGTGCTCTATCCACTGCGCCGCCTAGCTGCCTCGGTTCATATATGTTTTAAAAAATAATTACTGAATATAGTAAAAGTTCACAGCCCTTTCCCCTGTTTTTCATGTAGTTTGTGATGACTGAATTCACAACAATAATGATTTTTTTTCTCCTTTCCTTTTTTTAAAAATAAGCAATTCTGATGTGGCTTACCGGAATTCCAGGAGTCCCTGGAGAACCTGGAGGCCCTTGGTAGCCAGGGCTTCCTGGAGAGCCTTTGTTTCCTGGGGGTCCCATGGGACCTATGATCCCCTTTACTCCTGGAAGGCCCGGTTTTCCTCTTTCACCCTGTGGACCTCTGTCTCCTGGTATTCCTTGATCACCCTATTAGAGAAAACCATTAGAGAACCATTTCTTAAGGTACTACACTTATTTTAATAGGTAGCAAAGTTGGAAAGAATCAAACAATACTTATTTTCCATGGTCTACAATGCTTGGTGTTTCATGCCATTGCTCCATATAACTCTTAGGCCCAGGTTGTCATTGGAACAATAAGATAAATTGATATAAGGATTTTGTCACTTGAATTCTCTACCAGTCAGTCTATGAAAAGCCTAATCTATCAAATTTCACGTACCCAGTCTCTTCTGAATTCATGCATTTTTGACCTGTTTTTTTCCCTGCTTTGTATTATTTTTCTTTCCATTTGAAACACTTGCTTTTTAGACTTGTGGTTTATTGTGCTTGTATTTCAAATATATGGTACATTTTTATGTGTGTATGTGGGGGGGAATAATGTACCCCGAACACATACATCTGCTTTAAGTTGTATACAAACCCAGTCACTTGGGAAAGGAAAGCATTAAAAAAAATCCAACATAAATGATGGAAGCCATTTCTATCTGTCCTTAGATAGCTAAGAGTGAAATGACTTCTCAAAAAGCATAAATGAAGGACCCATGAGAGATTTTCTCAAGATGGCCATTCATTAGGTGATATGAGTCAGGAGAAGTTAGAAAGTTATTACTTGGCTATATCTGAATTTGTTGTAAATTTCCTCTAATGCTTGTTTTATACCAAGGTTGCCTTACCATTCATAAATATTTGAGAATTTTATTCTTTTGGTTACAAGCAATATGGAAAGTGTAAAAACCCTTCACTTCCCTGGTATTTTTTTAATGTAAAAAAGACAAACAATGATTAGGACATCCCAAGGGCTAAAACACCTGTTATGGATCAGCATACTATTAAGTTAGGAAGCTGACTGCTCAGTTATCATATAGGAGGTATGATGATAGGTATCATTAATGCCCTACCTGGGGGACTATTAATGAAGATGCCTGCTCAGCCATACTTAGCACTATAGTACAACAGCAAGTTAATAACTGACACCCTGAGAACTATTATACTAAAAGCTATCTTTCTACTGTAGTAGAAGGCCTAAGGAAAGAGTGCTCCCCAATGCATCACAAATTCAGGAAGTATCTTTCTATTATTAATAGGGCATAATCTCCTTAATTCAAAGGAGATTATGGTGGTCTCTAATGCATTATGTTGGCTAGATTAAGAATGTGACTTTCTCTTTATTAATAGGGAAGGACCTTATTGTTTCAAAACTGATTGCTTCTGGGGCAGCTAGGTGGCACAGTGGATAGAGCACTGGCCCTGGAGTCAGATGTACCTGAGTTCAAATCTGGCCTCAGACACTTAACATTTACTAGCTGTGTGACCCTGGGCGAGTCACTTAACCCCAATTGACTCATAAAAAAAAAAGAAACAAAAAACCCCCCTGATTTTTTCCTTGGAAAAGGGATACAATCTCCATTGACTTCATAGCCCTTGTTTCATCCTCAGGAGTAGAGCCTGACTTGACTAGAAACAGTTGTTGGGGCTTTCAGATGCAGATCATTAACCTTTTTCTTGAGTTTATTCTCTTTGCTTATGG
This sequence comes from Dromiciops gliroides, assembly GCF_019393635.1. Classification (NCBI taxonomy): domain Eukaryota; kingdom Metazoa; phylum Chordata; class Mammalia; order Microbiotheria; family Microbiotheriidae; genus Dromiciops; species Dromiciops gliroides. The sequence continues at coordinate 290,100,728 of NC_057864.1, read as the reverse complement.
AGGGCCATGAGAGCTACAGCGCCTTGGTTCTTCTCCTGTTCTTTTTTCTCCTCATGTTGAACAACTGAGCAGAGATTTTTTTGGTTTTGTTCTCTCCGTCTTGTTTTTCTTTCTGGAGGGTGGAATGTTAGGAAGGTCGTGGCTCTTTAATTTCTTTGTGGGCAATCAAGGATAGAAGGATACTCTACTGGAAGGCACAACAGTAACAAACTATTTTTCTTTAATTTCCAGCTGGGAGTTCAGAAGTCTACTTAGTCATGTCAAGGTAGGCCCAATCTTGCCTAGAAAAGGTTATATATTGCTATCATCTTTTCAGAAATAATTATTTCCCTTATAATATTATTAGCCTCATCCTTTTTTTGGTTTTTTTTTTTTTTTTTTTGGTCCAGACCTGTCATTTCAAGTTGTGTGGGAGAACTCTTGGTATAGAAACTCTATTCTCAGATACAGGCTAGCTATTCATCTATACTTTATAGTTTTAGAGAGTTGTCTGAGGAAATGAAATGTTAAGTGACTTGTCCACAGTCATATAGCATTATAGTTACCGGAGAGGGGCCTGAACCAGGTCTTCCCCACACCAAAGCCTCTATTTTACTATACCAACCAATTAAAAAAATTTAAAGTATTTTTAATGTGAAAAATTCCATTTTCTTTTATAGCTAAATACAGACATAAATATAAATAAAGATAAATATGTATTATGCACTAAGATGAAAGTGTTCATCTTGGAGCAATGAGTACAATTTGTAAAAAGGCAAATTTAGGATTGATCTGAAAAAATTCCTAATAATTAGCACTATCTGAAGTGAAATAGGATACTCAGGAGGTTAATGAGTTCCTTAGTGGGAGTTTTCAATAAAAAGCTGTATGGGGAGGGCAGCTAGGGGTCACAGTGGATAAAACACGGGCCCTGGATTCAGGAGGACCTGAGTTCAAATCTAGCCTCAGATACTTGACACTTACTAGCTGTGTGACCCTGGGCAAGTCACTTAACACTTATTGCCCTGCAAAAAAAAAAAAAAGAAAAAGGAAAAGAAAAAAAAAAGAAAGACAAAAAAGAAAAAGCTGTATGATTTCTTTTCAGATATGTTGTGAAGGGGAAACTGTTATTTAATAATGCAGACCAAGGTCTCTTCTAATTCTGAGATTCTGTGATTCTATGATACCTTTCTAAGTTTATCTCAGCTCTGGACCAGACCTATGACTTCATTGGTGTCAGGACACTCTTATCAACACCTGCTCTGCAAATTAATTGTTTGTTTGTTTGGTTTTTTTTTTTTTTGCTGGGCAATGGGGGTTAAGTGACTTGCCCAGGGCCACACAGCTAGTAAGTGTTAAGTGTCTGAGGCTGGATTTGAACTCAGGTACTCCTGAATCCAGGGCCAGCGCTTTAACCACTGCACCATCTAGCTGCCCCTCAAATTAATTGTTTTAAAGAGCTATCCATAGCAAGTAAGTGTCAGAGGAAGAACTTGAAGCTAGGTCTTCCCTCTCCTAGGCCAGATTTTTATCCACTATGCAATGCTGCCTCAGAATTCTCAAATTACTACCTTAAAAAAACTCAGAAAAATTAAAAACCTAGGTGCCATACAGTACCTTTAAATTGGTTTGTTTTCCTTAATGTCCTTACCTCAGAGGTAAATGGCCATTTGCACTGGTCAAAGTACTGTATGTTAATAACCTCATTTGGTTTTGAGGGGCCTTTCTTGATAGGAAAAATTATTTTGTTCATTAGGAGGCAGATGTGTTTCCCTAAATGGGGATCAGCATTTGCACTGTGTGCATTTCTTCATTTTTTTCTGACTACTAAGTTCTCCTGACTGACGTTCTGAGTCTATTTATAAATGTTGTCTAGTTGTGGTTACCTTAAGAGAGCAGTGTTATCAAAGCCAAATCTGTTGGGAGCAGTGCTTTTGGGATTATCTGGGCATTTACCATTAGAGTGCCTGGAAGCTGAACTCCAAAATAAAAGACCAATTTTGCTTGTGTGCGAGAGAGTGAGAAAAATACTTAATGAGAACTATCAACCACCTGGACCATGAGGGAAATTCTTAGCTCAATGATGAATATACCAAGCTGACATAGACGGATAACTATATAGTACTGCTGACATCCTCTTTTTTAGAATTAATTCTATGCCTTATCGAATTATTAAAAATTCTGATTTAATTGTTTTGGAGTGGCTTTTAAAAATTAAACGTGTGTTTATACCAAGCAGGCATCTCACAAACAGTCCATATTGTTGTTTTGTTTAATACTGAGTCTTTTTGTTCTGGGGCAGCTAGATGGTATAGAGGATCAAATGCGAGGCCTGGAGTCAGAAAGACTGGTTCTTTCTGTGTTCAAATCTGGCCTCAGACACTTCTTAGCTATGTGACCCTGGACTTACCCTTGTTTGTCTCAGTTTCCTCATCTGTAAAATAAGGAAATGAGAAGCCACTTTGCCAAGAAAACCCCAAAAGGGGTCATGAAGAGTTAGATATGACTGAAAATGACTAAAAAAATAAACTTTTTTTTTTTTGGAAAAACAACCCTTTCTTAATTCATCCCAAGAGTAGAATAGCTTTGACGGGTTCTGAAAGGAAGGGAAATGAAGCAAAGTTAATTTTGTTGGGGTTGGGTTTTTCATTTTTGTTGTTGTTTTTTTTACATGATCTAAGCATGCTATAGTTTTCCATGAACTTACAAAGTCCTTACATTTGGCCATTGGCAATCTGGATATTTTCAAATGGACAGATGTTTAGCATATGGTCCTCGTGAAAAGTCTGCATACCAATTACAAGATAAAATAGTCTTTCCTAACCTTCAGTCCCTATATAACTGTCTTGTATGATATAATACTGGTTTTTAGAAGATGATATTATTTTGACAGACTCATAGAATGAGGGTGATGAGTGTAATCATATCATCAACAACCAGGGTAATAAAAACAAAAATATATGAAAGTCATTGGCATTGCCAATGGCCTAATTACAAATTCTCCTTCCCCCATTCCCTTTCTATGACCTTTTATACTCATTTATTTGAAATTCTCAGCTTCTGTGACTTCCATACTTTCTCTATTTTAATGACTCATTAAAGACTTCATGTTTTCTTACACTTTGGAACTTATTATTATTCAAAATTCTCACTTCCAAAATCCCAAAGCCCAAAATTCCAGCTAGTCACAACCTCAAATCAATAAACATTCATTGTGGGGGATTGATTCAAGGCACTGTGCTAAATACTGGGCACACAAAAATTGAATACAATGTAGTATCAAAAAACTAACAATCTAATGACACAAGGAATAATGTCATGGGTATGAGGAGGAATCTATAAAACTTCTACAAGAAATGATGAGAGGGGAGTCACTTTCAGCTAAGGGAAAGGTTCATGGAGGAGGTGGTACCTGAATGAATCTTGAGAGAATAGGACAGGGATAGGGACTAGGATTAGACATGTGATTTCCTTGATATAAGGAACTCCTAGATAGGGAAACTTTACTAATACAGGTTGGCACCTTTTCTGCATTTTATAATTTTAGAGAGCTGCTTAGAGTACTAAGAAATTTAAATGATTTACATTCACATGGCCTATATTTGTTAAGTGCCAATTATTATAATTATAACTATTATCATTATTTCAACTCTCATTTGGCAATGAGAGTTAAGTGACTTGCCCAAGGTCACACAGCTAGTGTCAAGTGTCTGAGGCTAGATTTGAACTCAGGTCCTCCTGAATCCAGGGCTGGCCCTTTATCCTCTGGGTCACCTAGCTGCCCCCAGGGTTCATACATTTTAAAGGATTAATGAGGATGATAGTGGTGGTGATCATCATCATCATCTCTAACTTTTGGATGATGATGACATCTGGCACCTTAAAGTTTGCAAAGTCCTGCATGTAACTCCATTCTTTTGAACCTTCCAACTCCATATAGTCATTACTACAGGTGATATTTACTTTCTTTTTTTAACAAACAAGGAAACTGATATTCAAAGATGTTGTGATCTTCGCATGGTCATATGATTAGGAAATGTTAGAAACATGAATTCTGGTCTCCCTGGCTTCAAGTTATGGATGTTATCCACTATGCCATACTAAAGGGAAATGTATATTTCCTATATTCTGAAAAGAGTGCACACTATACAAAAAGAAAGTCAGGAGAAATTAGGAACATACGGCAGTTGAGTTTAGCTGAAATATGAAGTATACAGAATGAGCTTGAAAGATGGGCTGGAGTTAGACTCTAGAAGATCTTAAGGAATTTGTAATTTATCCTTTAAGCAACAGGAAGTCACTGAAGGTACCTGACCATGAAAGTTATGTGGTCAGTTGTGTACCAGGGAGATTATTTTGCAAGCTATAAGAATGATAAATTAGAAAGGGGAGAGATGTGAATCAGAGAGCCTAGTTAGAAGGCTATAAAAATAGTCTGAGGGAAAGGTAATGAGGGTCTGAACCAGGGTGCTGATATGGTAAGGGGGAAAGTAGAGAGATGTGAAAGATATTGTGAAGGTCAAATCAACAGAACTATTGGATTAAGTATATATAAAAGATGAGGGAGAGTCAAAGATGACTCCAAGAATTGGAGCCTAAGTGCCTGGGAACACGAATTGGTTATCAACAGAAATAGCTCTTAAAAGTGCAGGTTTGGGGGCAGCTAGATGGCGCAGTGGATAGAGCACTGGCCCTGGATTCAGGAAGACCTGAATTCAAATCCAACCTCAGACATTTAACACTTACTAGCTGTGTGACCCTGGGCAAGTCACTTAACTCCAATTGCCTCACCAAAAAAATAAAATAAAATAAAATAAAAATAAAAGTCCTTTAAAAGTGCAGGTTTGGGGAAGATGATAATACAGTTTTGAAGTTGAGTTTGGGCTTATAGTGAGCCACTCAGGTGGAGATGTCCGGCAGGGAGATAGAAGCTATACTAGACTTCAGGGGAGAACTCAGTTGAAAATGAAATACTACCATGTCCACAACTCTACTCTTTCTAAAACTAGTTTACTTGGAAGTGGAGGCTTGGAATCAGAAATCATGGAATGTAAGTCCTGATTCTGAGAATTAGAAGCTCTGTGATAATAAGCAAATCATTGAACATTTCTGAGTCTTTTTTTTTCTTTTCTCTAAAATGGGGCTAATAATACTTGTGCTACCTACCACACAGAGTTGTGAAGCAGGAACTTTTAAAAACGTATATCACTATATTAGTGTGAGGTACTTCTTTATCCTCATAATGAGGTTCAATCCCTTCATTCTCAAAGAAGACCAGAACATCAGGAGGTGATGTCATGACTTGAAGTGAATTGGATGTAAATAAGGTAGGGCTGTGCAAGGCTACCAAGCTCACTCTCTTCTCCAGAGCCATCTGGGTCCAGTGGCAATATATACATCAGGATGACTGGAGATGACTCCAGATCTTTGAGGCACTTGGGCTCGAGTGACTTGCCCAGAATCACACAGCTGTAAGTGTCAAGTGTCTGAGGCTAGATTTGAACTCATGTACTCCTAAATCCAGGACCATCTATCTATCTATTGCACCAACTAGCTGTCTCGTCCCCATTTTATTTTATTTATTTTTTAAATTAATAAAGTATTTTATTTTTCCCCCATTACATGTAAAGATAGTTCTCAACTTTTATTTATACAAGCTTTCCAATTTCAGATTTTTCTCCCCTAGACAGCAGGTAATCTGATATAGGTATGTATATATATATACATATATATATATATATATATACACATACATAATAACATTAAACATATTTCTGCATTAGTCATGTTATAAGAGAAAAATCAGAGCAATGACGAAAAACCTCAAAATAGAAAAACATCAGCACCAAAACCAAAAGAAATAGCATGATTCAATCAGCATCTACTCCACAGTTCTCTTTTTTCCCCTGGATTTGGAGATCCTCTTCTATCATGAGTTCCCTGGAACTCTTCTGTACCATTGCATTGGTGAGAAGAATATAGTCCATCACAGTAGATCAACACTCAATGTTGATGATACTGTGTACAATGTTCTTCTGGTTCTGCTCATCTCACTCATCATCAGCTCACATAAGACCCTCCAGGTTTCTCTGAACTCCTCCTGCTCATCCTTTCTTACAGCACAATAGTATTCCATTGTATTCATATACCACAACTTGTCCAGCCATTCCCCAATTGATGGGCATCCCCTCAACTTCCAATTCCTTGCCACCACATAAAGACCAGCTATAAATATTTTTGTACATGTGGGTCCCTTTCCCCTTTCCATGATTTCTTTGGGCAAAAGACCCAAAAGTGGTATTGCTGGGTCAAAGGGTATGAACAGCTTTATCGCCCTTTGGGCATAATTCCAAATTGCTCTCCAGAATGGTTGGATCAGTTCACAGCTCCACCAACAATGCATTAGTGTTCCAATTATTCCACAGCTTCTCCAACATTCATTATTTTCCTTTTTTGTAATTTTAGCCAATCTGATAGGTGTCAGGTGGTACCTCAGAGTTGTTTTAATTTGCATCTCTCTAATCATTAGAGATTTAGAGCATTTTTTCATATGAGAATAGATAGCTTTGGTTTCTTCATCAGAAAACTGCCTGTTCATATCCTTTGACCATTTCTCAATTGGGGAATGACTTGGATTCTTATAAATTTGATTTAGTTCCCTATATATTTTAGAAATGAGGCCTTTATCAGAAGTACTGGCCATAAAAATTGTTTCCCAGCTTTCTGCCTCCCTTCTAATTTTGGATGCATTGTTTCTGTTTGTACAAAAATTTTTTAATTTAATGTAATCAAAATCATCCATTTTGCATTTTATAATATACTCTATCTCTTGTTTGGTCATAAACTGTTTTCCTTTCCAAAGATCTGATAGGTAGACTATTCCCTTCCCTCCTAATTTACCTATGGTATCACCTCTTATGTCTAAATCATGTATCCATTTTGACCTTATTTTAGTATAAGGTGTAAGATGTTGATCTATGACTAATTTCTGCCATACTATCTTCCAGTTTTCCCAGCAGGTTTTGTCAAATACTGAGTTCCTATCCCAGAAGCTGGAGTCTTTGGGTATATTAAATACTACATTACTAGTGTCATTTACTACTGCATTTCCTGTGCCTAGCCTATTCCATTGATCCTCCTCTATATTTCTTAGCCAGTACCAGATAGTTTTGATGACTGCCACTTTATAGTAAAGCTCCAAGTTTGGTACTGCTAACCCACCTTCCTGTGAATTTTTTTTTCATTATTTCCCTGAATATTCTTGATTTTTTGTTTTTCCAGATGAATTTTGTTATTATTTTTTCTAGCTCTATAAAATAATTTTAAGTAGTCTGATTGGTATGGCACTGAATAAGTAAATTAATTTAGGTAGTATTGCCATTTTTACTATATTAGCTCTGCCTATCCATGAGCAATTGATAACTTTCCAATTATTTAGATCTGATTTGATTTGTGTGAAGAGTGTTTGGTAGTTGTGTTCATAGAGTTCCTGGGTTTGTCTTGGCAAGTAGACTCCCAAATATTTTATATTATCTACCGTTACTTTAAATGGACTTTCTCTTTCTATCTCTTGCTGCTGGACTTTGTTGGTCATGTATAGAAATGCTGATGATTTCTGTGGATTTGTTTTATATCCTGCTACTTTGCTAAAGTTGTTAATTGTTTCAAGTAATTTTTGAGTTGATTCTCTAGGATTCTTTAAGTATACCATCATATCATCTGCGAAGAGTGATAGTTTTGTTTCCTTCTTGCCTATTCTAATTCCTTTAATTCCTTCTTCTTCTCTGAAGCCTAAAGCTAACATTTCTAGTACAATATTAAATAATAGGGGTGATAATGGACATCCCTGTTTCACCCCTGATCTAACTGGGAAGGCCTCTAATTTATCTCCATTGCATATAATACTTGCTGATGGCTTTAGGTAGATACTGTTTATTATTTTAAGGAAAGCTCCACCTATTCCTAAACTCTCTAGTGTTTTTATTAGGAATGGGTGTTGTATTTTGTCAAAAGCTTTCTCTGTGTCTTTTGAGATAATCATATGATTTTGGTTGGTTTTCTTATTGATGTGGTTGATTATGTTAATAGTTTTCCTAATGTTGAACCAGCCCTGCATTCCTGGTATAAATCCCACCTAGTCATAGTGTATTATCCTGGTGATCTCCTTGCTAATATCTTAATATCTTATATAAGATTTTAGCATCAATATTCATTAGGGAAATTGGTCTATAATTTTCTTTCTCTGTTTTTGCTTTGCCTGGTTTTTATTCCTAATTATTGATTTAATTTCCACTTCATTGGTGGTAACATCACCCTTTTCATTTTTGATACTGGCAATTTGGTTTTCTTCTTTCTTTTTTTTAAAACAAATTAACCAATATTTTATCTATTTTATTGGTTTTTTCATAAAACCAGCTCTTAGTTTTATTGATTAATTCTATAGTTTTTTTTTTTTGCTTTCAATCTTATTGATTTCTCCTTTAATTTTCAGGATCTCTAGTTTAGTATCTAATTGGGGATTTCTAATTTGTTCTTTTTCTAGCTTTTTAAGTTGCATGCCCAATTCATTAACCTCCTCTTTCTCTTTTTTATTCATGTAAGCATTTAGAGCTATAAAATTTCCCCTAAGCACTGCTTTGGCTGCATCCCATAGATTTTGGTATGTTGTCTCATTATTGTCATTCTCTTGGATATAGTTATTGATTGTTTCTATGATTTGTTGTTTGGCCCATTCATTCTTTAGAATGATATTATTTAGTTTCCAATTGATTTTCATTCTACTTTTCCCTGGATCTTTCTTACATGTAATTTTTATTGCATCATGATCTGAGAAGGATGCATTTACTATTTCTGCCTTTCTACATTTGACTATGATGTTTTTGTGCCCTAATACATGGTCAGTTTTTAAAAATGTGCCATCTACTGCTGAGAAAAAAGTATATTCCTTTCTATCCCAATTCAATTTTCTCCAGACATCTATCATGTCTAACTTTTCTAGTAATATATTCACCTCTTTCATTTCTTTCTTATTTATTTTTTGGCTAGATTTATCTAATTCTGAGAGGGGGAGATTCAGATCCCCCACTAGTATAGTATTACTGTCTAATTCCTCTTGTAACTCATTTAACTTCTCCTCTAAGAACTTGGATGCTATACCACTTGGCGCATACATATTTAATATTGATATTACTTCATTATCTATAGTAGCTTTAAGCAAGATGTAATTTCCTTCCTTATCTCTTTTAATGAGATCTGTTTTTGCCTGCACTTTGTCTGAGATAAGGATTGCTACCCCTGCTTTTTTTTTCTTTAGCTGAAGCATAATATATTCTACTCCAGCCTTTTACCTTTACTCTGTGTGTATCTCTCTGCTTCAAATGTGTTTCTTGTAAACAGCATATTGTAGGGTTCTGGTTTTTAATCCACTCTGCAATTCACTTCTGTTTTATAGCAGAGTTCATCCCATTCACATTCACAGTTATTATTACTGACTGTCTATTCCCCTCCATTCTATTTACCCCTTTGTACTTTCCCCACTTCTTTCACCCTATTCTTCCTCACCGATGTTTTACTTCTTACCCCTGCCTCTCCCAATCTGCCCTCCCTTTTTATCACCCCCTCTCTCTTCTTTACCCTTTTCTCCCTTGCTTTTGTCCTCCCTTCTATCAGCCCCCCCCTTTCCCTTCCCCTTTTGCTTCCCTAAAGAATGAGCTAAGTTTCTTTATCCCAATGAACATATATGTTATTCCCTCTTTGAATCAAATCTAATGAGAGTAGGGTTAAAACAATGTTCACCCCTCCTTTCTTTCCCTATATTGTAATAAGTTTTTTTTTCACCTCTTCATATGATATAATTCATCCCATTCCATCTCCCCTTTCTTCTCCTCCCCATAGACTCCTTTTTTACCTCCTTAATTTTTTTTGTATCATCACATCAAAGACAATTTATATTTATATCCTCTGTGTAAACTCCTTCTCTCTGCCCAAATGCATTTATAGTTCTTAAGAGTTATGAGTATTATCTTCCTGTGTAGGGATATAAACAGTTTAACCTAATTGTTTACCTTTTTAAACTTCTCTTGAGTCTTGTATGTTAAGATTGAATTTTCTATTCAGTTCTGGTCTTTTCACCAGGAAAGATTTAAAGTCCTCAATGTCATTAAATGTCCATCTTTTCCCCTGAAAGAGAATGCACATTTTTGCTGGGTAATAGATCCTTGGCTGCAATCCAAGCTCCTTTGCCTTCCGGAATATCATATTCCAAGCCTTGCGGTCCTTTAATGTTGAAGCTGCCAGGTCCTGAGCAATCCTGACTGTGGCTCCATGATATTTAAATTGCTTCTTTCTGGCTGCTTGGAGTATTTTCTCCTTCACCTGATAATTCTGGAATTTGGCTACAATATTCCTTGGCATTTTCCTTTTGGGGTCTCTTTCAGGAGGTGATCGGTGGATTCTTTCAATGACAGTTTTATCCTCTGATTCTATGATATCAGGGCAGTTCTCCTTAATAATTTCCTGTAGTAAGGTGTCTAGATTCTTTTTCTGGTCATGGCTTTCAGGAAGTCCAATGATTCTCAAATTGTCTCTCTTTCATCTGTTTTCCAGATCAGTATTTTCCAATGAGGTATTTCACATTTTCTTCTATTTTTTCATTCTTTTGATTCTGCTTGACTGATTCCTGGTGTCTCATGGATTCCTTATCTTCCAACTGTCCAATTTTAATTTTTAAGGCATTGTTTTCTTCAGTGAGATTATGCACCTTTTTTTTCCATTTGGCCAAGTGAATTTTTTAAGGCAGTGCTTTCTTCAATAAGATTATGCACCCTTTTTTCCATTTTGCCAGATGAATTTTTTAAGGCATTGTTTTCTGCTATGAGATTATGCATGTTTTTTTTTTCCATTTGGCTAAATGAATTTTTTAAGGCATTGTTTTCTTTAGTGAAATTATGCACTTTTTTTCCATTTGGCCAGTCAATCTTTGTGCTTCATTTTCCAAGTTGCTGATTCTTTTTTCATAGTTTTCTTGTTTTGCTTTCGTTTCTCTCCCCATTTTTTCTTCTACCTCTCTCAATTGATTTTTTGTTTTGTTTTGTTTTGTTTTGTTTTGCCGGGCAATGGGGATTAAGTGACTTGCCCAGGGTCACGCAGCTAGTAAGTGTTAAGTGTCTGAGGCCGGACTTGAACTCAGGTACTCCTGACTCCAGGGCCGGTGCTTAGGTGGCGCAGTGGATAGAGCACTGGCCCTGGAGTCAGGAGTACCTGAGTTCAAGTCCGGCCTCAGACACTTAACACTTACTAGCTGCGTGACCCTGGGCAAGTCTCTGAACCCCAATTGCCTCACTAAAACAAACAAACAAACAAAAAATCCTTTTTGAGCTCTTCCAGGAAGGCTTTTTGTTCTTGAGACCAATTCACCTTCCCTTGTGAGGCTTCACATGTAGGCAATTTGAGGGTATTGTCCTCATCTGAGTTTGTGTTGGCTTCTTCCCTATTGATACAGAAGCTCTCAATGGAGAGGGCTCTTTTTTGCTTCTTACTCATTATTGCAGCTTATTTATTTATTTTTTTAGTTGAGGTCTGCTCTGGGGGCACCAGGGTCCCTGTTTTGGGCTTCTTGTGCAGGGGTATAGGTGCTGTGTGACCAGCTTTTTACTCTGAGGCCTTTATATTGTGTGTAGTTCGCCCCCCTGCACTTCCTGTCTGAGTACGCTCGGCCAGGCGCCCGATCCCACCTATCCCATTCGTGGCCCTACAGCTGGCAGACTGCCCTCCCGGCTGGTGCAGGTAGGTTTTTCCACTGTCCTTGGCCACCAGATTTTTGAGCCAGGTTCCAGGGGCCTCAGTTGTTCGGCTATGGCCCACAGCTCCTGCTGACTTTCGCTGACCCCCTTGGCGCTGGGCTGCTGCCCTCTGCTGGGCCTCCCTTTTGCCCAAGTCAGACTAACCTTTTCCTGAAGTCTTCTATATTATCTCTGGTTGGAAGACTGTGTCTCTCTGTCTCTTTGCAGGTTCTGTAGTTTCAGAATCCATCCAGAGGCTTGATTTAAAGTTCTTTTTGAGGGAACAGAAGGAGAGCTCAGGCAGCTTGCTGCTTCCTCTCTGCCATCTTCATCCCATTTTATAGATGAGAGGACTGAGGCAAACAGAGGTTGAGTGACTTTCCCAGGGTCACATAGTAAGTATCTGAGACCAGATTTGAACTAGTTTTCTTGACTCTAGGTCCAGTGCTTTATCTACTATACCCACTAGCTGCCTCTGAAGAAATAAAAAATTAAGGAAACACTGGTAATTACTAATATGCCAACTTTCCAATCTCTACAAAATCTTTATTAGAAAAATCTATGCATCTATAACAGAAATCCTTGGTGACAGTAAGAGAAGAGAACATGCTTGCTTCTGCAAATGATGTTCTATATTTATATCATTACAACAATAAATGCCATTGGAAAGTATAGGGAATATAATATCATAGTGTGGTTTGGATTCATGAGTGAGAAGGTCACCAAGGATTCTCCTTTGACAAAATGTCTTCTCTAAATATGTTAAAATCATATAATATTCCCTGAAAGGTATAACAACTGAATCAACTATGATATCTCTCGTTAAGCCTAGATGGGGATAAAATGAGAAGACATATAATTGCCAATGATATTTTCCTCTGTCCTATAGTTCAACAGAGTCTAAATAGAAGGGAGATTCCTTATAAATTGTGAGGTCTTCCAGAGACTCCTAATTGTGAATGAATGCTGATTGTATTATGTCCTCTTAAATTATTGTAGAGCCTGCTAAATGATATGTTCTGATTTTTCACAAAAGTAATTGTATACTTAGTAAAAAAAGGTATTATTTGAAATTATTACATAATTGTATATTATATTCTGAGTCAAGGTACAATCACATTTTTTGCAATCATTATTATCCTCAATTTAAAAATCCATATGAGACTTGGATTATGGAAACATCATTTAAGATATTAATTGCCTTCATTCTGAGTTATCAGATGCCATCTGGCCAGGATGCCATCCAATCACTAGAGGAATCCATCCAAGAGCAGACATTGAACTGTCACATGAGGGGAGACATGCATGAAGTCAAGGTACAACCAAGGGAACGGCTTTTGACAAACGTTGAGGTTGGTTTCCCTTGGTTTAATTTTTCTCCACAATATTGTACAGATGGCTAGAAGTTTTCATCCCACCTATCTCATTCTACACCTGACTTCTATGCCCCCTCCTATATGCCTGATGCCATGGACATCTCAATCCCATGCATCTGATTAAATCTGACTCAGTTTCCTCCAGTATGTTCAGTGGCATGGACGTATATCCCATCCACCTATTTTCAGCCTGGCATACTACATGGGCAGTATGTATTGCTCAAGTGTGGGAATGCTCATATCCCATCATTTCTCTGTTCTTTTATGATAACCCCCATAATTATCTCAGGTGTCATGATAAATACAGTGTTGGCCTTGACATCTGTTACCAGTTATATTAGATTTTTTAAACTTCTCATAATGGCATGAGGATAATTAGGATAATTGTAAAAAGTGATGAAACAAAGATAAAAATTACCATAGTAATGTTAAGTTTTAGGGGATTGTAGTAATATTAAGTTTTAGAGAATGTTTCAATTTTTGTTTTTATTATATATTTCATGTATAACAACTAAGATTCTGAATTCCCTTAGACATGTTTTTAAGAACTCTCATTGTTTGATTTGATTATTGACAAAGCTATTTTAAAGTTGTGTTAAGCTCAATTTTGTAGGAAATTTTCCTGGCTGCTTACCAGCATCCACACATCAAACCCTGAAAAGACTTCCATTCCACAACTACACCAGGAGGACCCCAAGAATCATCTGAGAAAAGTCTTTCAAAGACTTTAAATGAACCATTTTGTTTTGTTGATTTTTATTCCCTTCTGTTGTTATGTGCACCATTTGTAATATGTATTCTCTTCAGAGGCCCTCCCTCTGCAGGCCAGTGTCAAAGCACCAGTTCATGAGGGAGTGCCCCTCTGGACAAAATTTCCCCCCTTTCCCTTTTCTATATTGTTATAAACATATTGTTTGTTAGCATAGGGTATTATATTCTGTTATTTTTGACTGGTTCATTAAGGAAATGCCCTGTGTTTCTTGAAGAAACAAAGGGGGGACTGTAACGATTTGAATGACGCCACCTGCTGGAGAGCTACTGTAGGAAAGCTCCGCCATGAGGAGAAGGCATCTGAGGGGAAGTCATGTGGCTTTTCTTTGGCATCAGGAAGTGATGTTTGCTTGTGGGAGGAAGTGGGGCTGAGGCTGGTTTTCTTGCTCTCTTTTGCCAGGACTCTCATGGAGAGCGGAGCAGGAGAATTGTAGCTGAGATAGATAGCTGAATCTAGGCCTCTTTTTCTCTCTCTTCACCAAATTCTTATTCTCCTTAATAAATGCTTAAAAGTCTAAACTGTTGCTAAAGCTTATAATTTATTGGCAACCACTCATTAGATATTTTAGACAGACTAGCTAGAATTTTAGTGCCTTACACTATGATAGTTAATAGCCAGCCCATGGAATTGGTTAAGTAGTACATATACTTGAGATGGATACTTCAGATTTTACAATGAACTGAACCCAGAAGTGAACAGGAGGAAGAGAGTGCATTAAATTGTCCTTTGGAAACTACAAAGTGATTTTTGAAGACTCCAAGTCTCTCCATGAGATAAAGACCCACATTTTTAATATCAATAGTCTTCCTATGATGCAACATGGTTACAAACCATAAAGTTGCAGGCAATCCCAGGAGCAATACAGAAATGCCCAGTGGGTGTGAATAAGCTGCAGCATATGACAATAGGATTATATACCAAATGTATAAAAATATTAAGAGATGTATTACCTGAAGTTACATTACAGGAGCAGGAGATAAAAGATGGATAGTCCATGTTCTCTATTTGTAGTCAGATCATGTCAAGTGATCTAGAGGAAGACCACTAGCATGTTACATGACCTTGCTGTGGAGGATTTGCAGGACATGAACAAGATTTGACCTGGATGAGATGATACATATTGATGGCCATCTGCATCATTGGAGGGTGTGCCCACAGTGATAAGATCACAGATCTATTGAAATGTGGAAGCATTCCATCATTTGTTATCCTCTTGCCAGTTTCATTTACAAATGCTTTGGGGATGACGAGGTTGGGTTTTGTTTCAATGCAAGCCTTCTGTAAACTTGTTTTTGCTTCTACTGCTTATTGTCTGTTCTATGAGGCTACACCGAACCTAAATTTATGCCATGTTTTTTTCTGTATGTTTTGCAAATGAATTTGCATTCGACTTTGGCATTGCCCTTGGCTATCATATTTTTACCATTTGTCAAAAAGAACAACTATATGGCATTTTCTGGGTTCTTTCTGTCTTCTCATTGTGGTGACTCCTTCAGGTTAGCAAACTGTCACCTCCTCATCTTCATCCTTGCTTCTAATCTAGTTCCTTGTCGGCAGGTACTATTTTTGCTTTTATTTGTATCTACTGTGCTTAGCACAGTTCCTGGAACATAATAAGAACTTAATAAAATGGCTGTTGACTGACTGGATGACTAATTTAAATTAACCTTTACTGTAACTAGTAGATAGTTTGACTATGCACAGCTGATTCTTATATGATTCCAATATCCATAATCAGTCATTTCCTATATGGCAGTAGATGCCATATTCCTTTTTTTTTTTTTTTGGTCAAGTTATTTACTTTTTGAAATATCCAGTACCTTCTGATTCTCTTCTAAGGTATACTGTTTCTTACATATTGGTGTGAAACTTCAGAATACTTTATAAGTGAAGCACCTAAGTATTGTAAAGGTAGTCAATATGTCAGATGATAAAGGGTTACACAAGTCTTTGGCTTCTCATTTCTCAAACCTGAGGGGCAGCTAGGTGGCACAGTGGATAGGGCATTGGTCCTAGAATCAGGAGTAGGTGAGTTCAAATCTGCCCTCAGATACTTGACACTTACTAGCTGTGTGACCCTGAACAAGTCACATAACCCAAATTGCCTCAGGCATCCAGGGCCATCTCTAGTCAACCTGATGTATATCTTGCCACTGGACCTAGATGGCTCTGGAGGAGAGAGTGAGGCTGGTGACTTTGCACGGCCCTCTCTCTCTCTTAAATCTAATTCACTTCAAGTCATGACATCACCTCCTGATATCATGGTCCTCTTTGAGAACGAAGTACAAACAACAACAATCTCTCAAACCTGAGATATATTTTCCAACACACATTTAGCCTTTCCCAGTGCCCAATCACCTTTGCATTAGAGTTTCTGAGAGTTAATATTTATTCTGACTTGATTTGGAGGATCTTGTCAAGTTCTTTATAGAATTTCTCTAACTTTTTATAATTTGTAACATCTGTTGATGAACAAGCTACAACTGATCTTTTTGCTTATACTTATTGTGAAGCCTACAAGAGGAGATGATCCCATATCCCTGAAATTATATTTCTTGTTGCCTTTGGACATACCTGATTAGATTAGATAAAGCTTTTTTTGTGGGGCAATGAGGGTTAAGTGACTTGCCCAGGGTCACCCAGCTAGTAAGTGTCAAGTATCTGAGGGCAGATTTGAACTCAGCTACTCCTGAATCCAGGACCAGTGCTTTATCTACTGTGCCACCTAGCTGCCCCTGAGATAAAACATTTGTTAAGCTTTACCATGGCAGCTAGAGAGCACAGTGGACAGAGTACTGGGTCTGGAATCAGGAGGACCTGAATTCAAATCCAGCTTCAGACACTAGCTGTGTGACCCTGGGCAAGTCACTTAGTCTCTCTAAAGTCTCAGTTTCTCTGACTGTAAAATGGAGATAATAAAAGCACCTACCTTCCAGGTTTGTTGTTAGAATCAAATGAGACAATATTTGTAAAATGCTTAGCATGGTGCCTGGCACATAGTAGGTACTATATAAATGATTAAATATTTATTATTGAAGATTATTATTATGTCAATCTGTCATTGGAAAAAGGTCTCAGATCTAGAGAACCTACTGTTAAGGTTTATGGATGATTTGATTTTTCTCCTCACTACCACTGAGGAAATTGAAGGGGGTCACATGGGTTTGAGAACATTACTTTTCTTTGTTTCTTTGGCTGCCATGGCCAAATAGTTCTTCACACAGTGGCCAATATAATGGTTATGAACCATACTTATCAACCCATCCTTTACACCACTGCCCAAATGGCACTGCAAATGTTGAAATCCCTCATTCCCTTCACAGTCATGGTCAAGTTCATGTACTACATCCCTCATGAAGTCATCCATTCTTTTTCTTCTATCTCATTCTGAGGTGAGCTTTCATTCCGTACATTACTCATAGCACTTTGCCTGGATCTCACCATTGCCCTTGCCACTTTTACCTGTTATCAATTATTTCTGAATATGGCTTTCTTCCAAGTACTTTCCATTAGATTATAAACTGCTCTTGAAAGCAGGATTGTGCCAAATCTGTCTGTATACCTAGCACCTTGAATGGAGTAAGCACTTATTAAATGCTTGCTGAATTTAAATGATTATCACATGAAGCTAGAAAGTTATGGAGGGATGGTAGTTGTAGTGAGAGATTCTTTGCTGGGGATGGAAGCGAAGACTAAACAGTCTAGAAGCAGTGATGAACTAAAGTCCATTACATATCTCTCATTACATATGAACCATGACCAAAATGTCTATTGCTGGAAGGCATGAAAACACTGGCAATGTAGCTTACTGTGATAGTCTCCTACATGCACCTCAGAATGCCTTTAGCCTTGGGGTCCTGTTCTCTCTCTATACCCTCATCCACCTTAAATTATGGGGTTTTTAGGACAAGTAATTATACCCATTCCATAATAACAAAAGATAAGCCCAGTTGAAGTAGATACTCAAATAATGATAACGGTTATATACATACACGTTCTCCTTTGGGTCCTCTGTCTCCAGGCCTGCCCACTGGGCCCTGAAAAAAAACACCCAACCATAACTGAGACACATGTTTGCCAAGATCCTTCTGACTGTTCTAAATAGTGGCAAGGCTTCTGCAGGTAAATATAAATTTGATTTTAAATGTAGTTGCCATACCTGAGGACCTGGTGATCCATCTTTTCCGTTCATTCCCTGTAAAGAGAGAGAAATCATATTCTTTGCACCTGAGTTTACAGAGAAAGGGAAAAAAAAGCATAGGCAGGGAAATGTTTCACTAGGTGAACTGCACTCGATCTGTGACCCTGTCAGCTAGATCCTAGATCATACCAATGAGGCAGTATGGTATAGTGGAGAGGGCCCTGGCCTTGGAGACAAGAGATCAGGATACAAATTGACTTTGAACAAGTTCCTTCACCTTTTTGAGTTCAGTTTCCTCATCTGTGAAATGGGGACCATGATACATTTGTTATACATCTCACAGGTTTGTCGAGAACAAAATGTCATTTTCTATGTGAAGTGTTTTGTAAATTATATGAACATAAATATATACATATATTCACACAATATACTATATGTGGATCTGTATAATAGAAATGTTAGCTATTCTTATCACTTGCTAGTTACAGACCCCAGTGCTTAAGATTCCCTGTAAAATCTGGATGCCCCCAGGTGGTTACTCTAGTGGATTTTCATAGTAATGTGAGTCAAAGCAACACTATCCTCTAATAGATTCCTGTGCAGAGCAACCCTCATTAAATGCCTTCAAATGAAACTCGAAACAAGTTTCACTGTATGGTTGGAATAAATTCCTAACATAAAGTAACCTGCCAATCAAAAGATGGCTTCATGTCTCTCAGTGGGCACATGGTGAAGGAAGGAGGAGAGAACCCTTAATCACTGTCATCGAGAGTACTAAATAAGTGCTTTTTTATTAGAAATTGTGAAGTCTCTTGAACTTTGCAGGGCTATTCCTGAGGTGATAATAAAGTAGAGCCCTCCTAGTAGATTTATGAGATTGGGAGGACTATTGTCTGGAAGATGTGAGAAGCAAAAGCACTTGGGGTCAAATCAAATACCTAGAGTCCTAACTGCAGATGTGTTTTTGAGATTTGATTTGAAGAGGGAGATCAAGGTAAGGAAAATGATTTCTTAGCCAGCAGGCAATTGCATGGACATGCTCCTCTGAAAAGCCTAAGAGACCTGAATTGTGCCAGGATGGATTCTATGAGGATGGAAGTGCAGACAACTGTGTGTTTTCACTGCTGTAAATTACACTAAAATCTGTCACGGTTGATAAGCCAACCAAAGTTTCCCAACCTCTCAGAAACATCCTGGGAATGATGGTGAGTACTTTAAATAAGAACATGTTACTTGAAGTGTGAGGTTCACAGAATTTATTACATCAGCAACACAGGCAAAGAAGATAAAGCTGATTAAGGAGATGTGAAAGGAGCCAATTCTGTCACTTGGAGAAAAGAAGATAAATCTAGTGTAAAAATTTAATTCAGTGTTTTCAGAAATACTACAGGACATAAAAGAGCATGTTAGCCCTCCTTGTCTTTTGTAGCTCACTGAAGAAAAGTTATATACTGTCTTCCTTCTTTCCTGAAAACATTTATTAAGTCCCTATTATATGCATAACATCATGTTAGGCAGGAAGTCCTGGGACTCTTGCTCTTAACCCACTACCTGTAGGGCAGTTTTACTTTGAGTTGTTTTTCTATTGGTGGGGATGGATTTGCACAGAGTGATTCACATTATCCTGCCCAATTCCCTCTGGGAACTATTGGCATTCATTCTCTAGATGGTTGACAGGATATGTTCTGTGGTTCTGAAACAGAACAAAAGTAAGTGGTCCACAGGGGGACTGAATTTATAGCCTTTGTTTATTAGTTTGTTGCTCTACAACTGAGCTAACTAGCTTGAGCCTGGCTAAAATTCTCACTTCAGACATTCTATGGAGTTATGAGTTGATGATTCCTAAAGGCTTACCTTTCTGTGCCTCAGTTTCCTCATTTATAAAATGAGGGGTTTGATCTCAATGGTTTCAAAGGTCTCTTTCAGTTCTAGTCAGTAAATCAACCAACAAGAATTTATTAAGTGCTTATTATGTGCCAAGCACTGTGCTAGTGCTGTGGATACAAAGAAAAACAAAAACAATTCCTGCCCTAAAGGAGTTTGTTTTCTAATGGGAGAAAGATATTTGGTAAATAACACACACATATACATATATATACATACATATATATACATATACATACATACACACACATATACATATATACATATACATATACATATATATATATATATGATGGAAACTAATTTGAGAGGAGAAAATACTAGTAATTGAGAGGACAGGGAACTATCCCCTGCAAAAGGTGACACTTGAGCAAATTATGGTATATGGATGTAATGAGAAGCTATTGTACCATAAGAAACAATAAAGGTGATGATTTTAGAGAAACTTGGGAAGACTTGTATGAATTGATATAGAGGGAAGTGAGCAAAACTAGAGCAAGTTATAATATAACAATAACAGTGTAAAAACAAATAGATTTGAAAGACTTAAGAACTGATCAATGCAATGACTTGAAAAGAGTCTTAAAAGAAGCCAGGTAAACCAAGAATAAAGGTGAAGGGACAGCACATTCCAGGCATGATGGACAGCCAGTGCAAAGGCATAGAAAACGGTAATGGAGGGTTGTGTTTTAGGTCTGTGCTAGTAGGTCAGTGTGTCTGAATAATAAACTGAATGAAGGGGGGTGGGTGAAGTCTATGAATATTAGAGAGACAGGAAGGGGACTGGTTATGCAGTTCTTAGTCTACAATCCTATGAATTTATTTTCTCTTTCACCTTCCTGTCCTCCCAATGCTCACTTCCAATGGAAGGATATTATTGTTTGTTTCTTAAAGAAAATATCCTTATTAGAGATCTTTGTTACAACATCATCTTGATGCTATATGCTAGTAATAATGCAGTGACAATGAAGCAATACATGTTGAACTAGTGATTTACATAGACAGTACAATAATAGTAAAAATAATAGTCAATAATTGTTTATACAGTGCTTTTAAGATTTGCAAAGCACTTTATATATTTTTTTTCATCTGATTCTAAAAACCGAGGTTGAGAGAAGGAAATCGATTTGCCCAAGGTCACATAGCTGGTGTCTCAGGTTGGATTCAAACTCATCTTTCTAACTCTGAACCTAACACTCTTTCCACTATAGCATCTGGCTTAGGCTATCAATGCTAAAAAAGGGAAGTAGAATGACTAAGAAAACTAATTGACATTTAAGCTTTTTGCCTAAGATCCAAGTGGGATGCCTATGAGACTTCCATTTATCTATATTTGATGATTTGGCAAAACATTCCCCACCAAAATTCCTAAGCATATCTGAGAATTAGGGAAGAATCACTAATTCCTTAGCCCATTTTGATAAAATTGGATCCATTCCAACACCATTTCTGGCAACGAAGTTAGTAACTCACACTGAATGGACTTACTCAGGGCTGAATCAGCAAATGAAAAGTTCCCTTTGCTGAATCTGGAATAATTTTTTTTGGTGGTTTTCTTACTCAAATCTTAATTCTCATTAGGAGATAGGTGAAGAACCACATCACTTTTCTGAGCCTAATGGAAATTGGCAAACAAAACAAGAAATGTATAAACAAAACAAAACAAAACAAAATTAAGAACTCACTGGTTTTCCTGCAGGTCCTTCAGGTCCAGGGAAGCCAATATCTCCAACAGGCCCTCTTTCACCCTTAAAGAGAGACACACACAGAGAGGCACAAACATATGCATGTGAATAATTGTTGACTCCAAAATCTATGTATTAGAAAAAGTTCAGATTCTAAAGAGACACTCACTGGTTCACCTGGCACTCCAGGAGGGCCTGGGGCTCCTGACTTTCCCTGGAAAAGGAATTTTTAAAAAACATTACATTTATTATGACAGAGAAATCCACCCATTGTATCTTGAAGGAGTACATTTTCCGATGGGATTGCCATCTATTTCAGGCAGTTAGGTGGTACCACTGGGGAGAGTGCTGGAACTGGAGTGAGGAAGACTTGGTTTCAAATCACATCTCAGAGACTTCCTAGCTATGTGACCCTGGACAAGTTGTTTAACCTATCTGAGTCTCTGTTTCCTTACTTGTAAAATAGAGATAATAATAGCACCTACCTCCCAGGGTTTATGGGAATAAAATGAGATGACATTTAAAAAGTGCTTTGCAGACTTTAAAACCCTATATCATTGCTAGCTATGGGACTCTGAGGTTACAGATCCCAAAAGAGAGCTACCGAGGTGGTGAACCTGCCTAAAAGGCAATAAGACAGATTTTTATATAAGCATATTAGAAATCATTCATCGAAAAGGATACTGTCCTCCTTCAAAGGACAAATGATTTCTTCAGTCTTTTTCAGTTGGGTCTGACTCTTCAATACCCCAAGTGGGGTTTCCATAGTAAAGATATTGGAGTGATTTGGCATTTCCTTTTCTAGATCATTTAGCAGATGAGTAAACTGAGGCAAGCAGAGTTAAGTGACTTGCCCAGGGTCACACAGCTAATTAAGTGTCTGAGATTGGATTTGAACTGAGGAAAATTTATCTTCCCGATTTGTAGCCCAGTGCTCTATCTATTACATCACCTAACTGCCCTTGAAGTAGTCACCTTAGGAGCAATTCCAATGAATCTACCATTTGCTCCAAACCTGTTTAGAACTCCTTTCTTGGAATTGCCTTTGGAGTCCAGATCCTATCAATATACTTAATGCTCCTTTGGGGAGGGAGATTGCATTATATCTACCCTTATTAAAAGTCAATTTAGGACAATAATATGCTGTGTAAGTTTGTTTCTGGCCAAAGGGAAAAAATAATGAGGTTACTTCTCTTGTATGACTTATAAACTTGCTTTTATGGCACTTCCAAAAAAAGAGCTCCCAAAAATGTTCTGATCAATGGCAGTTTGGTTGGATCAAGGTCATGTAGCCTTGGAGGTTCTTACTCTGAAGAAGAATTCCTATTTGATGTATACACACTAATAAATGTAAGTTACATTAAATAAATAAATGGTAAGGAGGTGGGGAAAGGGGTACAGACTGTTATTCTTTGGAGGCTCCCCAGTCTCTAGCAGAATGTCTCACATACAACATTCTCTGTCTCTGACTCTCCCTTCCCCCCTTTCTCCTCATCTCTCTGTCTCTGTCTCTCATTAAATTGATATATTTATTAAGAAAATCAACCTCATGTTACCACAACTTGTCTATTTCTAACCTTTTGTTTTATTTTAGTTGTACCCAAACTGTGATTTCATTGGCATAAAGAACTCAAAAGAAGGAACTTCCCTCTAATAACGCCAATCAGTGCCTGCTCTGCAACTTATAGAATTGATTTAGTTACCTGGAATACAGAGAGGTTAAGTGACTTGTCCAAAGTCATACTACCAGGATGTGCACAAGGCAGGACTTGAAACTAGGTCTTTTCTGACTTTAAGACCAGCCCTTTTCTTCACTATCCCATGCTCCCTCTCTTACTGATTATAAAGAAATTTAAACAAGTGTTGTGATCCAGCAGGCTCCACAATGGATTCAGATTGAGGATGCATTCTGATCCTCTTGATATTTTATATTTTACTCCATGGAGTAATAGAGAATGGAAATATCTGTTCTTCTACCTGGGAGCCTGTCTGTCATCTTTCTCTCTGCATCTGTACAGTTGCCTGAAGTTCCCAATGACTTCTCTGTGAAGTTATCATGAACCTACTCTGCAGGGGCACCTAGCAAAAGGATAAATGGTCCTTTATTCATGAAGCGTGACCACAAAATTTTAATTAGAGCAACCTGAATGAAGACTAGAATGATCTCCAGGGCTCTGCTAAATGATTCCAACCTTTTGTGCCGTACTTTCTATTCATTTGAGGAGACCTTGAATAGATTAAAATATTTGACACCAATGAGCAACAAAAATGATTGAGAGGATTGAAGGACTAATTTATGAGGAAACATTAACAGTAATAAAGCTCATCTAATAAAACTGGGCTAAGTGAAACCTAAGGCGGGTTATAGCTTTCTGCAAGCAACTTGAAGTGCATGAACAACGGGTTACGGGTTACAAGATATGGTCTCTAGAGCACCAAGGATTATAACTAGGGACTAGGAGATAAAATAAAGAAGAGAAAAGCCTAATTTGCATTTGTAAATTGCATTTGTGTACTTATACATTGCTTATCATCAGTAGCCTTTTAGAGCTTTGGAAGTTCAATAGAATGAAGATGGACAAGAGGAGAAAGAACACATTGACGTACAAAACAGAAAGTGAAAGAAAGAGAAGGAAAAAGACAAAGAATAGGAAGCCATATGGTGGTGATAGTGTGGGATCCTGTAACCCTGGGGTGGTCAAAAATGATCCCTAATGGAAAGGAAGAAAAATTGAAGGCATGGATGTTGGAGTAAGATACACAGAAATAGCCCCTTCAGTGAAGTGATTTTAATTGTGAACTACTTTTGAATGGAAACTAGTTTTCCTTGGAAAATGGAGAAATCTTTACTGAATGAAGAACTTGAAAATACAGTGAAAGGGATAATTTTACAATGGAAGAGGGAAAATGGTGCTATCATGTCTCAGCAACTAAATTGGTATGATAATTTTTCTTCGGTTCTTAACCCTACTCCCATTAATTATTTTGTCATGGGTTTACCAATGAGATATAATTTACAACAATTTCACCCCCTCTCAAATAAAATGAACTCACCGGTATTCCTGCTATTCCTGGGGAGCCAGCTGGGCCTTGATCTCCCTGGTCACAGGAAATTAAAAAAAAAGATTAATTCTTTCAGCAACTTCTTTGCGGAATCTCAAAAATCAAATAATTGATGTAGGTAGGTGAGACATGCTATAGTTATGTATAAATGTACTGATTAAAATAATCATCTACATCTGGTTAAAGCTTAACAAATAGTAGCTGGAAATGCAGGGTGTATGAAAAAAAATTCACAGGAATAGCCAGAGATGGAGCTTGACAATGCCTTTGAGTTAGGAAGATTATGGTGTGCAAGTACTTCTGGCACATATGAGCTTTATGACCCTAGGCAAGTCATTTAATTTCTAAGTGCCCCCAGATAACTCTTGAAGACTATAAGTTGTTGACGAGTTACCCAAGGGCACCAGTGGAGAGTGTTTTCATGTGAAGAGTATCTATACTGATGAAATCATAAGTCTAGACCCAGCTGTAAATAACAATAACAAAAATAAAACCAACCAAGTCTTTCCTTTTCTCCTAAAGTAAAAAACAAAAACCAAATTGGCTTTAATGAAACTAAGAATCAAAGTTATTATTATCCCAATATGAGCTTTTAAAAATAAAAAAAACTAAACATATTTTGGTTGTTTGTGCTATTTGAAATGTAGTGACTAAGAGTGATGTAGGTAATGCTGGCTGTTTTTTTTTTTTTATTTGCTTAAAAAAAGCCAGTAGTCAGAAGAATGAACATCTTGAGCATTCAGCAGTTGCTGCACAGAAGCTTATCTTTCCATATGCAGGGTAGAAATGAAAAGATCAACAACTAAAGATGTTCTAGCTATATGCATTTCTCCATTTGGAAGAAAACTTAGCTTTGTAATATTCTCAACCGCACAGTGGTTCAATTGTTCTCAGGAGATTCATTTGAAAATGAGGCAATCTGGTATCCTAGGTAACTTTTACTATCATCAGCAGCTGACTACACTAAAAAAGAAATGCTAGTGACCATAAGTAGGATATTAGGATGATAGAATTTTTAGAGCTCAAAGGAATCTTAGAACTCACTGAATCCAACTCCCTAACTTTACATATGAGGAAACTGAAGTTCAAAGTGGTTAAATAATTTGCCCAAAGTCACGTAGTTAGTGGTTAAGCTGGGGCTGGAACATAGATCTCCTGACTCCTACTCCAATGATGTTCCCATTATACTTTTGCGTCTGCCCAAAGCATGACACATTCTTAAGTGAAGGAAGAACATGGAATGAGTGGAAAATGGGGAACTGGCTGCTTTCATAAACTCATGTTTATTTACCACTTTATGGATTCCTAGAAGTATAGTAGTGACTCAGAGTGATGTAGGCATCATAGTATGCTGCATATACTAGTAATTAAATGTAGGCAGCTATGTGGCACAGTTGATAGAGAGAGAGGTAGATCTGGAGTCAGAAGACCCAAGTTCAAATTCTCCTACAAACCTGCTGTGGGACTCTAGACAAGTCATTAATTTCTCTCATCTTCAGTTTCCTCATTTATAAATGGTGATAATAATAGTACTAACTTCTCTGGGTTAATTTGAAGATAAAATACGGTAATATCTGCAAGTACTTGCAAGCGTTAAGGTGCTACATCAACACTGTTTTTTCTGATTATTATGTAGACCTTTCTAAAGAAAGCACAGTCCTCTAGGAGGAACACAAATTGGATGTATCTTTTATTTATTTATTTATTTATTTTTGGGGTCGGGCAATGAGGGTTAAGTGACTTCCCCAGGGTCACACAGCTAGGAAGTGCCAAGTGTCTGAGGCTGGATTTGAACTCAGGTCCTCCTGAATCCAGGGCCGGTGCTTTTTCCACTGCACCACCTAGCTTCCCCCCTGGATGTATCTTTTAAATATACTTTGAGCAACTAGCAGTCAGTTACCAAGAATGGAAACTGCTGCTTCCAAGTTAATGGGTGATAATGGAAAATAATTAATTGAAACCCTTTTGTAATTTAATGAATTTATCCTTAAAGTCTTCTAAAACACACACAGAAATCAGTATTTTTGGACTTATGTCATATATATGTTCTTCCTGGAGAAGAAATCTGATTTCTATATCACTCTTAGTCTTGCTTATATTTATACAAATCTAGGAAATGGTAAATAAATGTGAGTTCATGAAAGCAGCCACATGTTATCCACCCCCTTTTTAAATCATTTACATGTATGGATATATACATTTGTATGCATGTATGTATATGTTAGATATATATATATGAATATGTAGTCATATATGTGTTCATATATGCCTTTGGAACCCCAGTTTAAACAGCCTCTCCTATAGAGACTTGGGATATTGCTACTGATTCTGTTCCCTCTCTCTTAAAGATACAGTAACAATATTGGATTCTGCAGTTGATACTGTTAAACTGGAGGTCCATATATACATGTGTATGTATATATTACATATTTGCAAATATATTCCATATATGTGTTAGAAGTCCACAAAGTTTCTATGTGTACTTCAGGAAGATAACCTCCCATTAATAACTGTTTAACTAGTTATTTTAAAATTTTTGTTGTTGTTCAGTTATTTCAGTCATGTCTGAATCTTTGTGACCCCATCTGGGTTTTCTCGGGAAAGACAGTGGGGTGGTTTTCCATTTCCTTCTCTAGCTCAATTTGCACATGAGGAAACTGAGGCAAACAGGGTTAAGTGAGTGACCAGGGTCATGCAGCTAATAAGTTTCTGAGGCTGGATTTGAAATCACAAAGAGGAGTCTTCCTGACTCCAGGTCTAGCACACTATCCATTGTGCCACCTAGCTGCCCTTATTTTCTATTATCATCCATTGGTTTGGAAGTAGAAGTCTCCACTTTTCACACTTGATAATGTATGACTGGGAACTCAGAGCATACTATTTCAAAGACACCTCTATTTATTTGTTTCTCTAAGAGAAGAATTTTGCTTTCTACAGGAAGGTCTACATCATATATGCATATCACCATCATCACAATCATCACTAGCACTGATACATTACTTTAAGGTTGTAAAGGGCCTTACAAATATCACATTTTATCTTCACAACAAGTCTGGAAGGTAGGTGCTTTTATTATCTTTCTTTTACAGTTGGGGAAACTGAGGCAAACAGAGGTTAAGTGACTTTCCCAGGGTCACACAGCTAGTAAGTATCTGAGGATGGATTTGAACTCAGTTCTTCTTGTCTTGAAATCTTGTTCTCTATCCACTGCAACACCTAGCTGTATATGTATATAGACATGCATATGGATATATCTATGTATATGTATATCATGGAATAAGGATAGGGTCTGGATCTAGAATTTCATTAGTACACAGAACACCCAGATAAGAAAACTCCCTCTACCAATGTAGGTCAGTATGTTCTCTGCAACATTTACTCTTAGAGAATTGCCTAGAGCACTGAGAGGTTAAGTTACTTCCCCAGAGTCATGTAGCTGGTATGTGTCAGAGTCAGGATTCGAATTCAGTTCTTCCTGGCTTCAATAACCAGCATGCCATAGGTTCTTAACCTTTTCTTTGTCATGGATCACTTTGTCAGTCTGGTAAAGCTTTAAAGGTCCCTCCTCAGACCAATGTTTTTAAGTGCATAAAATTAAATGGATAAGATTACAAAGGTAAAAAAAGAGAAATAATTATAATTTCAAAAAAAATATAAGCAGGCCCTAGGTTAAGAATACAAGGGTATTATGCCATGCTACTTTTGCACCCTTTCTCTCTCATATACACACAACTATACACACATATAGAATAACTCCATAAATATAGCTTTCTTTCTATGTATTTATGAATCTTTCTCTCTCTTTCTCTTTATATATATTCATATTTGAGATCATATTTCATGACAGGCTTATCTAACTCCACATAAAATCTACAACCGCCGATAAAGACAACCATCTGTCAGTGTCATTGCTGTCCTTTTAAATCAAGGGGTTTCCCTTGGAAATAAATACAGTAGAACATTTCTCTTAATGAAAAGATCCTGACATTCTGACAAATAGCTGTACAGTACTTCTAATTCAGGTATTTTATGACAGTCTTACCTTTATACCTGGATATCCTTCTAGTCCTGGGAGCCCCATGGGTCCAGGTTCTCCCTAGAAGAAAACAGAAATAGAAAACAAAGAGTAACTGAGATCAAAGTGTTTTAAAATGTTTCATTCAACAGCATCTTGATTGAAATCTAACTTTAACACATCATCGTGACATGGATGTGACCCTGAGATTTTGAAGGGTAGAGCGGTTCTGGTGGATTCGATAAAGATAAAAAGACTGAGCTTTGAGTAGGGGCTTAGGAATGGAATGTTTGTCTGAGGGGTATTCTAGTTAAGTATAGAGAAACTCATCATCAGGTTGGCCACAGGGGAATGTATTGTTTTGGCAAGATCAACTCTTTTTTTTTTTTGTGAGGCAAGTGGGGTTAAATGACTTGCCTAGGGTCACACAGCTAGTGTTAAGTGTCTGAGGCCAGATCTGAACTCAGATCCTCCTGACTCCAGGGCCAGTGCTCTATCCACTGCACCACCCAGCTTCCCCAGCAAGATCAACTCTTAAAAACTCTTGACTCAATTAAATATGGACAGTGAGCTGTGTCAGTGGAGGAAATACCCAACCCTGATGAAATTATAGGTACTTGAAATGTTGAAGCAAGAATAACAGGGTGTGCCTTTGTAAAGAAAACCCAAGTTCTGATTGGAAGTATAGCCAATAAGGGTGTTAGCAATGATGGGAGAAGGCAGCATGGCATAATAAAAAGAGTACTTTAAGTCAGGAGATCTGGGTTCTAATCCCAAATGCTTATACTTATTAGCTGTATGTCCATGAACAAATCACTTCATCTCTCTGAGTCTGCTGTAGAAATACAATATTTTTCTGACCTTTTATTTGCCTATGCATTCTTGCTATTTGTTTTTAAAATTGCCAAAGAAAATGTTATTCCCAAGAGTAGTGTGTGTTTATTTCCTGATTGTTTCAGTTCTGATTAAGAATTTAATCAGAACGAATCCCTCTAGCAGGCAAGGTCAACTCCAGACCAATTTCAATCAGAATTAGAATGAATGGACAGGTTCTAACAAAGACTGCCAATTATAGAAGCACCTGAGGCCGTTTGATTACTGGAAAATTTGCACAAACATTTCAAGAGTAGATGAAGATAGAACTCACTCAATGAAGTTTATATTGCTTATTTATTTTGTGAAGTGTGGGTATTGTGGATATTTTATTTAAGGAAAACACCTGAAAATGGACATTTCTGGTACTTGAAAAGGAAATTTGTCACACTGATGGTCATTGAGACACAGGAAAGAGATAAGGACTTTTCATTTTAGTGAAATATTTTACATGTTTTAGTCTGTGGTCAACTTGGAATGGTAATTAGGGTGGAGTGAGGTGATAGTGAATAAAAGAAATTTGGAGAAGGAAACTTTACAATTAGGAAAACATGAATATCAGATTTTTAAAGCAATCCAGTTATTGATTATCATATTAAACTCTCCTTTTGGACACTGGGACATTTAAATACAATTACATAGGAAAGAGTTTCCATAATGGTATGTAATTCAAATGTATTCATGCACATACATGGGCAGACATAAAACCAACTTTGCAAACACTGCCATGAAAAATTGGAACACTAATGCATTGTTGGTGGAGTTGTGAACTGATCCAACCATTTTGGAGAGCAATTTGAAGCTATGCCCAAAGGGGTATGGGACTGTGCATACTCTTTGATCCAGTAATAACACTACTAGGTCTGTATCCCAAAGAGATCATAAAAAAGGGAAAAGGACCTACATGTACAAAAATATTTATAGCAGCTCTCTTTGTGGTGGCAAAGAATTGGAAATCGAAGGAATGTCCATCATTTGGGGAATGACAGAACAAGTTGAGGTATATGAATGTAATGAAATACTATTGTGCTGTAAGAAATGATCAGCAGGAAGATTTCAGAAAAACCTTGAGAGACTTAAGTGGACTGATGCTGAGTGAAATGAGCAGAACCAGGAGAACATTTTACATGGTATCAACAACAATGTGTGATGATCAACCGTGATAGACTTAACTCTTCTCAGCAATACAATGATCCAAGCCAACTCCAAAGGACTCATGATGGAAACTGCTCTCCACATCCAAAAAAAAGAACTGTGGAATCTGTATGCAGATTGAAGCATACTATTTCTACTTTTTAAATTTTTTGAGGTTTTTCCCTTTTGTTTTGATTCTTTTTTCACAACATGACTAATGAAGAAATATGTTTAATGTGAGTGTACATATATAAGCTATATCAGATAGGTTTCTGTCTTGAGGAGGGGGAGGGATGGGATGGAGGGAGAAGAATTTGGAACTCGAAATCTTATAAAAACAAATTTTGAAAACTATCTCTACATGTAACTGGAAAATAATAAAATAATTTTATGATTAAAAAAGAAAACTCTGCTATGCCTCAAATTTCTGTTAGGATTTCTTATACCATCCTCATTAATGAGCATTTAATAAATAAGCTGACGATAGCCTTTCATCCACTGGAGTTTTAGAAATTTTAAAATATCCATTAATAGTCAACCAGTCAGCCAAACAAGAATAAATATCTATAGTTAGGATACAGGAGACAGCAGTCTCCAAACAGGATGCCCTCTCATAATTTCTAACTCATAAGGTCAGAAAATATTACCTCTGAAAAAAAAAAGCAAATGAGAATCAAAATGGATGATATGAAGGAGTTGCTAAAATAACCTACTTGGAGAGATGGCTTGTGAATGTATTGCTGATGATACTAGAATACTGAGATGATACTTTAGGATCAGACATACCTGGAAGGGAACTTAGAGATCATTTAGTCCAACCTCCTAATTGTATAGATGAGGAAAATGAGGACCCAAGAGATAAAATGACTTACCCAAGGTCATACAGGTAGTGTCAGACCCAAGTTTCCTGATTTCAAACCCAACATTCTTTCTACTATAGAACACTCCCCCCCGCCATCTTCTGTGGATATCATCTCAAAATGTTCAATCTTGGAGTCCAGAGACTATTTCATTTTTGACTTTGTGTCCCCAGAATATAGCTCACTGGATGGCACCAAGTAGGTCTTTAATAAATTCTTGTTGAATAAATGAATAAATTCCTTGAGAATAGACATGGGGGACCCTCAGCATCACCTTCTCAGAGAAGAATCTAGTTAGCTTTAATTGGGTTAAGTTCTCATCAGTATTCATTTCCATGGTTCTTTCCCACCACCCCCACAAAGACCATTTAGGGATCTTCCCAGGGTTTCACAGATTTGCAAGCAATACAAGGGTAGGACTAAATACCTTTGGGCCAATCTGGAGAGAGATGATTGTTATTGCTGTAGTTTGTCCTTTGTTCTCAAAGAGGACCATGACAATGGGGTGATGTCATGACTTGTAGTTAATTGGATTTTTAAGTGAGGGAGGGCTGTGCAAGGTCACCGACCTAACCCTCACCCCTAGAGCCATCTGGGTCCAGTGGCAAGATATAATCAGGATGACTGGAGATGGTGACAGATGTTTAAGGCAATTGGGATTAAGTGACTTGCCCAGGATCACATGGCTGGTAAGTATCTGAGGTGAGATTTGAACTCAGGTACTCCTAATTTCAGGACCAGTGCTCTATCCACTGCATCACCTAGCTGCTCCTCAGAAAGATGATACAGAGAAAGATACAAACTCCAAGTCTAGGCCAGCTGAAATAGCATTCCAGATCCTAAAGGTGGGGAATTCCATGCAGTCACATACAAAGTCCTGGAATGTAAAACTGCACAGAGATTTTGATTCGTCTTTCTTAACCTTGCCAATACACATGATAGCTGTATCTGCAATGCCTCCATCAATTGTCATGTTATGTCAATTTATCCATCTCTCTCTGGAGAGAGGGTATAAAGGAGATGTATTCTGTCTGTGTTTCTGAAATAGTGGAGACTCTTCAACAGGAGCTTCACAAAACAATTTGCATCTATGAGTAATAAGAAGTGTACACAAAACTGTATTTAGTTAGCCCAATTTCTAGGAACGATTTTGGTCCAACTTTTGATGGAAATTGGACCCAGACTAAGCTAATCAGACCCTTGTTTTAGAGCAGGGGTGGTTAACCTTTCTATTTTCATGGACCCCTTTGGCAATGCGCTAAGGCCTATAAACTCCTTCCCAGAATAATGTTTTGAAAAAACTGGAGGAAATGCTAAATTTCAGTTAGAGGTTAGTGAAAATAAAAATGTTAATTTTTTTCCCCACCCAAGTTCAAGAATCCCTTGAAATCTTTTCACAGCAAAGGTGGGAAGGCTGGCCACAGGCTAAGAACTTCTATTTTCGAGGGTGGCTCTGAAGTTCTTACTGTCTTTACTCTCAAAGAATGACATCCAGGAAAGAAGATAGTGCCTTCTCAATATCACCAGCATCAGAAGCTTCCCTGCCAATGGTTCATAGGCTCAAGCTAAATGCCTACAATGGAGGAGACAACTGATAAAAACATGCTTCAGCTGTGCTAATTGCAAAGCCTTTCTTCATCCTTGTGTGGGACGATTATGGATTTGAGTCAGATTAAACTCTGAGGATGGAGTCTGAAAGATACCTAGCCCCACCCCACCCCCCAGAATAGCTAGCCTCTTGCTTTGCCTAAAAGTTAATTGCTTGTCAAATTCTCACTGTCTCCTTTAAGTTTTATTGTTGAGATAATGGACTTGGGACAGTTCTGTAAACTTTGGGGATGGGGTCTGGGAGATATCCAGTCCCCCAATAAGTTTTATTACTTGTCACAGTTCTACCAATTAGCACTATTTACTTTACTTCTGCTTAGTTCCCACATGCCAGCTACACCTTAGTTTATGGCCTGTAATAAAAAACTCCCCTCTCACATGTCAGAATCCCAGTCCCTGTCATGGCAGATAAGGGAGTGATTTCTGCCTCCCTCTTTCTTTGACATTCCTCAGACTTGTACCCCTTTCCCTTCTCCCCTTTGTTCTTGGACATGTCTCCATACATGGATCACGAGCTGGATACGCATCTTAGGTGAGACAGGATTGGATGTTAGATTGTGAGCTCATCCACCCTAAGTGTACGTGGGGACAATCCTTTTCAAGATTACTATAAAAACCTAGAGGATTGGGCATATCTTTGCAAGACTTCAATGTGTAATTGGGTTTTGCCCGTCCTCATGAGGATGTAAAAAATCTGTCTCTGCTTGACTTGGTGGTCTCCTCGAGTTATTTGGATAAACTGAGGCAGTTTGTCCCAAACAATCCTCCTCCTAGTCTTTTCTTCTTGATAAATTGATTCTGGGGACATGAATGCAAGGCAAGTGTTGCTTTTACTGTGTACACATGGATTTGTTTGCTTCTGTTTTGGCCGTTACATCTGGAAGCCTCACAGCATTTTAGACATCATAGTTTATTGATGCTGACTCTCTCCCAAAATCTCAGAGAAAGCAATCTAAATGTAACTCATATGAGACTAATATAAGATAAATCACCTCAAAAGCTGTAATATACAATTAACAAAGCGAAACGGGGCATTGATCTTTACAGTGCCTATAAGGGGAGTCAAAGAGTATGAGGTTGATAGTGTTTCTCCAACTTCATCCACATGTTCTGATGCTAATAAACAAAACCAGTTTATAGTTAGAGTGAAGAAGGGCATTTCACTGGTCTACCATGTCTTAGGAATATTAAAATCCCCTTGCTCTAAATCTGTGCTCACCAAGTAACCTTGTCATCTATAATTTGGTCTTTCTGAGTGGACCTACCCTTTCTTGAGAGAAAGAGTGAATAAACTGTCACAGAGAAAGAAAAATATTCCAAAGTGATATTTTATGGGAACTGAATTTATTTTTTGTTCTGTGGAGAAGACATCCTGGGAAAAGACTTTAATTGCCATCCTGGGGGAATTGAATGGTTAGTCTATGGACTGGATGAGTCAGTAGTTGCAGTCTATTGTTAGAGGTGACACTAGCTATGACTTTTCTTACAGGTAATAATTGCTGAAATGTGGGGTTTGAGGAAAGGTGAGAGGGGGACAAGAGGGAGAGGAGAAAGGGGGAGGGAATGACAGAGAGGGAGGGAAAGAGGTGGGGCAAAAAGCTTATGGGAAAAGAGGTTTCTCTTGTTTCTGGGTTGGAACTCAGAGTTATTTAGTTAATATGAAGACCATATATTTCTATTAATTTATGAAAAATATCAGTACAGGTACCTTGATTTCCTTATAAACCCAGGATGAGAATTAATAAGGAAATGGGCAAGTAGAAGTTAGAGACTGCTGAGGGTTTGTGTGACTGTCAGCTTGTGCTTGCCTTCCCAGTTACTCTCCACATAGACTTCAAGTTATACAGATAAAATTAAAGTGAAGAAGGACATTTCATTGGCCAACTATACCGTAGGAATATCAAAATCCTTTTGTTTTTACACAAATCTCACTAAACAAACTCATCTCCATTTTGGTCTCCTGAATGAACCTCTCCATTAGGAAGGCGTATTGTGTGCAAATAACCAATTCTTTTGACCTTGATCCTAATATCAAGATCATCAAATTGTGGAGATGATGATGAGACACTAGAACCATGGACCCCAGTAAGAAAATTGCTACTTCTGTGGCTCGAGTCAAACAGTCTACTTGAGTTTTTAACCATCTCTTTCACTAAGATACTATGATCATTTATTAAGCACCTATTCTGGACAGGACACTATATTTGGCAAACCAGTCCCTGTTCTCTAGAAGCTTACATTCCACCGTGGCTGTGGTGGGATGGGGTGGGGTGGAGAGAAAAAGCTTGTAAACAGCAAGTATATGTGTGATCATTTTAGGAGGGACAATCAGGGGGAATCAGGAAAGGTTAAGAAGAGGCAAATAAACTGAGCCTTGTAGGAAGTAAGGGATTCTAAGAGGTATAGGTAAAGATGCAGTGTATTCCAGGCATGAAGACCTGGTATGGAGGTAAGAGACTGAATGCGGCCACTGTTGAGTATTATTTGGATTATTACAAATGAAGATAATCTCTGGAGTTAGGGATTATGTTTTACACTTCTGTGTCTCCTGGACATATAGTGGATGCAAAATAAATAGTCATTGAATGAAGTTAGATTGAAAGTAGATAATGTGGTCTTTTCCCTCAAAGAGTTTATTATCTTTTATGGTGAGGAATAATATGTGACATCTGAGATCATAAAATAATTATTGGATATTTCCCCAACACAAACATTCACAAAACGACTACTATAATTGGAAATAGTAATAAGCGGATGCCAACAACAGAAGGGTGGGGCTTCACATAGAATCTAGAGAAAGGGGGAGTCAAGTAATATGTGGAGTAGGTCGTGTGCCTGGAGAATCATTCAAACAGAACTTCACCTCAAAGTCACTGTTATGCCTTCCTCCCACCGTGCCTAAAACTCTACCTACAGTAATTATTACTTTTTGACTAAAGCATTGCCTCTGGGAATGGAGGAAGAGGAGTGGGTGGGTGACAAAGATAAATTTTACCTATATTACATTTTCCCTATCCAAGTCTGATGATTTTCATTCTCTCTCTCTCTTTCTCTCTCTCTTTCTCCCACCTGTTCCTCTCTCCCTCCCTCCCCCCTCTCAAACACACACACACACACATTAAAAGTATTAAGAACTCACATTTGTTTTTTGTTTTTTTTTTCATAGTTGAGTAGCTTGACTTATCTACCTGGTCTAAATTTCATGCATATCTATCCAACAATTTAAGTTAGTTATCCCTCCCTTTTCCATCTAAATAAATTAGAATTTTTATGTTTTCCTACTATGAATTTTCAGCTTCTCATA
The DNA here is from genome assembly GCF_019393635.1 of Dromiciops gliroides. Taxonomy (NCBI): domain Eukaryota; kingdom Metazoa; phylum Chordata; class Mammalia; order Microbiotheria; family Microbiotheriidae; genus Dromiciops; species Dromiciops gliroides. The sequence continues at coordinate 290,064,254 of NC_057864.1, read as the reverse complement.
TTAACAGTACCATTAACACAAGGATAAAGTTGAATCAATAATGCAGGGAAAATTGCCAGCAGGGCAGCTAATTGTATTGAATCTGGTACCAATTTACCATTTTGGAGATACCTGGATGATTCAGAAAGATCATTCTGTCATTTGAATTGAAAATGGAAGGCTAGATAAACAAGGGCTTCCATGATAATGTAAAAAAAATGATTCAAATTAGTATGAGGAATTAGGTTATTAAAACAAAATAAAAATGTTACAAGTGAAAAACTGACAACTTTTGATCATTGAGTAAGGAAGCAAAGCCACTAAATTATATGTCCACCACACTATACAAACACTAAATTATATGTCCATCCTATTGAAAATATGGTAGTATGGTAGTACTAGCCGAATAGGAGCTTAAAGGGAAAGAGAATTGTTTTTGTCCTTAAGGCTATGAATATATATTTTCAATTACCAAGAAGAAGAGAAAATGTTGGATTCATCAATTCTCTATTTAAAATTTAGTCAGATGTGCAATGGTTGCTTTTTCTGGCTTGCTCTTTCACTGACTTAAAATCCATTAATTTAATCTCATCAGATGGAAGCAGAATGAAATAGCTGTTAAAATATTTCACATGACAATGGGAAAGAATCCATTGCTTTTAAATCTATACCTGAAGGTTAAAGGGACAGTAAAGGGGAACACACAGCCTAGAACATATGTTTGAAAAGGACAGAAGAGAAAAAAATGCCAAAGAATTAAGGAAATCTAATTAAATTTGGCAGATTTTTTGAAGTCGAGCTCCATGGTTGAGAGGGATGTTGCATCCAATTACCATCTTCTTGGCTATTAGATAAGGTATTCTCATTACATGCTGAGTGTTAACCTCTTGATACATTATTCCTAATAAGTAGATTTATGACAGCATACTAAATCTTCTCCTTTGGGATCAGTGCATAATGCTTATAAAGCAAACAAACAGCCACTCTTTTCCTCTGGCACATGGATTAAGGAATTTCATCCCAAGAAGGGTATTTTATAATAGGAACTTTATTCATAAATTCCCCTAGGAATTGTCATATCAGTGGGCAAATCTAAGTCTGCTAAAATAATGAGTCAGCAATAGGAAAAGTTCTACCAGGAGAAAATATTTTATTTATCAACAGGTCTGTTTGTGTGTTCTTTACTGAGTAACAGGATGGTTTCTGAAACAAGCTAAGGTTGAGAGATGAGTCCCAGTGACAGGAACAATATCAGGCTTTGGGAGGAGAAAATTGAGAGGTCTTTAAAAAGAAGCATATTGCCTTTCTTATGTTTGCCACAGCCTTATTCTTTTCAAATGGCAACCGATGAATATTTAGAAAGATACACCCACTTTACCATATCCCCCAACCTCATTTTAGAAAGAATTGGTATTTGGGGGGGGAGGGAACACTAATGCTTTGTTGGTGGAGCTGTGAACTGATCCAACTATTCTGGAGAGTAATTTGGAATTATGCCCAAAAGGCTATGGGACTGTGCATACTCTTTGACCCAGTAATAACACTATTAGGTCTGTATCCCAAAGAGATCATAAAAACAGGAAAAGGACCCACATGTACAAAAACATTTATAGCTGCTTTTTTGTGGTGGCAAAGAATTGGAAATTGAGGGAATGCCCATCATTTGGGGAATGGCTGAACAAGTTGAGGTATATGAATATGATGGAATACTATTGTGCTATAAGAAACGATGAGCAGGCAGATTTCAGAGAAACCTGGAAGGACTTAAAGGAACTGATGCTGAGTGAAATGAGCAGAACCAGGAGAACATTGTACACAGTATCAACAACATTGTGTGTTAATCAACTGTGAAAGACTTGACTCTTCTTAGCAATACAAAGGTCCAAGATAGTTCTGAAAGACTCATCATAGAAAATGCTCTCTAAATCCAGAAAAAAATGAACTATTGAATCTAGATGCAGATTGAACCATACTATTTCTACTTTTGTTTTTGTTTTTTGAGGTTTTTCCCTTTTGCTCTGATTCTTACACAGTATGACTAATGCAGAAATATATTTAATGTGATTATACATATATGATATATATCATATTTCTTACTGTCTTGGGGAAGGGTAAGGGAGGGGAGGGAGAAAAATTCAAAACTAGAAATCTTATAAAAACAAATGTTGGGGAAGCTAGGTGGCGCAGTGGATAGAGCACTGGCCCTGGATTCAGGAGGACCTGAGTTCAAACCTGGCCTTGACACTTACTAGCTGCGTGACCCTGGACAAGTTACTTAACCCCAACTGCCTCACCAAAAAAACAAAACAAAACGAAAACAAACAAAAAAAACCCCAAACCCCAAATGTTGTGGGGGCAGCTAAGTGGCACAGTGGATAAAGCACCAGCCCTGGATTCAGGAGGACCTGAGTTCAAATCCAGCCTCAGACACTTGACACTTACTAGCTGTATGACCTTGGGCAAGTCACTTAATCCCCATTACCCCACCAAAAACAAAACAAAGCAAAACAAAAAATCCCAAATCAAATGTTGAAAATTATCTCTACATGTAACTGAAAAATAATAATATACTGTTATGAAAAATTAATTTTGCTTATAATGTACAAAATTCAGATGATTTAAATTAAATCAGGGGAACTGCCTGGGAATTTGCTTACAAAAAATAAAATTGCTATTTTTTTTAAAAGAGCAAAAAGCAAAAGTATACATACCATTGCACCAGGATCTCCTTTTGGACCCTATAGGAAAAGCAGTGAAATATTATATATATATATATATTTCAAGGGACTAGCAATTGAGAGAATCATAGTATCCACTCCCAGTTTTCATTAGCTCATCTTCTGACAAATTTCCTATTATTAGTCATGCAAACTCTGTTGGTGCCCAGAGCAACTCTTCCGCCCTAAAAATCAATACTTGAAGAGTATCACATAAAAAACAGGATTGTCTGGTGGGTTGAGTGTTGGGAGCAATAACCCAGGCTCTGCTGATTTCTATCTGTGTCACCATGGACCAGTTACAACCTTTCTGAGTCCCTGTCTTCTCAGCTTCAAAATAAGGGAGTTCAGTTTGATGACTTGGGATGTCCCTTTCAACTCTTAATATGTGATCCCATGTTTTAGTTAGTTTCAGAGAGAATGACAGCAAGACAAAAGATGAATTATCTGTTTTTATTGCAGATAAACTTTTAGCAACCACAACTCAAGTCTTTTAATTATTTTCCTGGTGCTGTTGAAATTTTCACTGAAACTTAATGTGAAGGCCGTCACTGATTTTGACAATCTTTTTCATGATTACTGTTAGGGCTAACATGAGGTTACTTAAAAGAAATAAGTACTCACTGAAGGTCCAGGGGGCCCAGGATAAGTAGCAGCACTTCCACCTCCCTAAATTGATAAGGGAAAAGTGTCAATTAATACTTATATAACACTGGAAAATGATTTTTAAGTGATTAAAAAATAACTACCTGGGGGCAGCTAGGTGGTGCAGTGGATAAAGCACCAGCCCTGGATTCAGAAGTACCTGAGTTCAAATCCAGCCTCAGACACTTGACACTTACTAGCTGTGTGACCCTGGGCAAGTCACTTAACCCCCATTGCCCCGCAAAAAAAAAATTACAATAATAACTACCTGGAGTTTATATAAACTGCTCATTGCCATTCCCTTACACTGAGTGGGCATTCCCTGAAAGATGAGAAAAGAAATAATTCAACTTATGCAATAATTTCATCTCTTCAGTCAATGATCCAGTAGAACTGATGACTTGTATTAGATTTTAGAAATAAATGCTGCTAACTCCAAGAATGGCAAAATACCCAACTAGGAAGATAAGTTAATTCTATAGATGACAGAATTTATAATGACAAAATTTTCTCTTTTTAGCTTCCTTGGGAGCAAATAGAAACAAAAACCCCTATAAAAGAAAAAGGGGGAAAACATTTGAGTCACACCTGGAACATAAAGGGTAGGGTGAAACAAATGCTAAAGCCTAGAAGATGAGAAACTTATGGATGCAAAAGAAAACAGTATCTACTCATTAAAATTCAGTTGTTGAATTACCAGTTTATGTTGTTTATAGACTGCTGACCTCTGCAGCATATACTGCAGGCTAACATAGAAGAGAACTAATAAAAATGGGAATGCAGGAAAATCTGATTACTGAAAAGTAGTTTTTCCCACAATTTCTTCATAAGACATAGATGATTAAGGAGTAGATGCTGTTGTGTCACCGTATGGATTTATCTATAAAAATACATTCCTAGGAAAAATGGGGAACAACTTTGTAGGGCACAAGGTTTACATGTAACTTGTAAAGTCCAAAATCAATAAACCTTAGAAACAAAATTCTAGTATAATTTAAGTCAGGAAGTTTCCATTGAGGGGAAACCACAAACTTTTCCATTGTTGTTCAGTTGTTTCAGTAGTGTCTGACGCTTCATGATCCCTTTTGGGGGTTTTTTGGCAAAGAACTGAGCCGGTGTGCCATTTCCTTCTTCAGTTCATTTTACAGATGAGAACTGAGGCAAATATAGTTGTAGGTGTCTGAGCTTCCTCAGATCCATATAAAAAAAGATAATGGCATAGTGGAATGAACTCTGGCCTGAGAATCTGAGGATCTTCTTAGTTTGGGGTTTGGCTCTTCTGCTAACTACTTGGGTGACTTAGGGAAAGACTTTTTTACCCCTCGTGTCCCTAGTTTCTGCTGCTATAGACATGAAGAGGGTAGAGAGATGATTCCCTCTAACTAAATGTTGGCTATGCTATTGTAAATATCAGCTTCTCTGTGTGAACAAATAGTCCTGATAGTGCCTTCTTTTTATGATCGCCATGTTCCATGTTGAAAAAATATAGAAGCAATGGATCTAGATCATCATTTTTGGGATTCTGGTGGTCAGCTGGGACTTATAGTGAACCAGTGTAAGTCTTCAACACCTTCAATTTTTTTGGGCTCAGAAATAGTGCATCTGAACTTTTCCATATACCCTGAAGATATGAAAAAAAGATATGGATGCTAAGAAAATACCCTAGATTTATGACTTATCATTCTAGCTCTCCCTCTTCTTGGCAATCCCAAATCCTATTCTTTATCCTTAACTCAACCTCCCATCCTTTCAACACTAAATTCTTTCCCAGGCCATCACCGTGTACTGGCTACTTTCTATTCCCTTTCCCATATTGACTTCTTGAGGAACCATCTCAATGCTATATAATTCTCTACTCTCTTGAATCCCTTGCTTCCTTATTCTATTGAAGATCTCACCCTGGTGAGTTCCAATATTGGATTACTCCCCCCATTCACTGCCTTATCTCCAAGTCATGTGCTTCATGTCTAGAGCCAGAGAAGCTCTAGTCACAAAGCTAGAGCAAATCATGAAATCATGCTGACTGGGTCTACTACAAATTTATGTTACATCATCACAACTAGAACCTCACTGCAACAAAGCAAGCCTTTTATACCTCCCTAATTGGTTCACTATTCCACTTGGCCCAATGGCTTTTCCAAACCTTGTTATCCCTTCTCAAACCTTTCATGGTTCCTAATCTGCTCACTTTCTCACCTGAGAATCTTCCCTCATTTTTCACTGAAAAAAATTGAGCCCATTTACTCAGAGCTCCATATTCTCTCCTCTTCCTCATCCCCCATCACATCATTCAGGTACCTTTCACTACTATCTCTTCATTTACTCCTGAATCACATGAAGAGGTTTTCTTTCTCCTTGCCAAAGCATGCCCCTCTACATGAAGTGATCCCATTCCATCCTGCTTCTCCAGCAGATTGCTCCCTCAACCATCCCCACTCTCTCATTAATATATTTCTGTATTATATATTCCTCTATCATCCTCATCTTATTATATCTCTATATGCCCCTCTATCACACACACACACATATATATATAATATATAATATATATATTTCCTACTGCCTCCAGACATGCCCATTCTCATCCTCAAAGAAACCTTTACATGATATATCAAACCCTATATGTTTATGTCTCCTTCCATTTGTCACTTAATCAGCTAATAGCTACCATGTGCCAGGGATTATGCTAAGTACTGGGGATACAAAGAAAGGCAAAAAACAATGCCTACTTTGAGGAACTCACAATCTGATGAGGGAGATAAGAAACAAACAAATATATACAAACAAGCTATAAACAGGACAAGCATTTAAAATAACAGAGGTTTTCTATAGAAGGTGGTATCTCACCTGGGAGTTGAAGGGAGCCAGGAGAAGGTGATGAGGGGAGAGAGCATTCTAGGCATGAGAGGCAGCCAAAGAAAATGGCCAGAGCCAAGAGATATTGTCTTGTTCATGAATAGCAAGGAGGTTAGTGTCACTGAGTGGAAGCATATGTATGGGGATATAAAGTGTAAGAAGACTGGAAAGGTAAGGGGGACTTAAGTTATGAAAGGGGCTTTGAATACCAAACAGAGAAGTTTATATTTTATATTTGATCCTGGAGGCTAGAGGAAGCCGTTGGAGTTTAGTGATTATGGAGGTGATATGGTTGGACTGGCACATCACTTTGGTGGCTAGAGTCTGATTGGAGTGGAGAGAGAGTTGTGACAGACCCGCAAGCAGGCTATTTCAAAAAGTCCAGGTTTGAGGCGATAAGTACCTGCACCAGGATAGTAGCCATACTGGAAGAGATTATTCCTTTCCAGTCTTCTTATGCCTTCCTATTTTCCATAGGCTCTTTGATCCAATGACACTGGCCCCCTTTTTATTCCTTGCATAAGACACTCATATTTCTTGACCCCTTTGCACTTTTATTAGGCTGTCCCCCATGTCTGGAATTCTTTTCCTCCTCATCTTTGCCTCCTGGATTCTCTACTTCAAATCTCAGTTAAAACCTTACACTCCTACAAGAAATCTTTCCCAATATCCTTTAATCCCTCTGTGATTATTTCTAATTTACCCTGTATATAGCTTGTTTGTATATTGGTTGCCTGGTGTCTTCTCCATTAGACTTCAAGAACTCCTTGAAAGCAGAATTTTAAAAAAGCTTTAGTTGTATCACCAGTGCTTAGCACAGTGTCTAACATATTTTAATGCCAACCCCAAGAATATCTTCTGGATGCTCTGATCAAAAACCCTGAGGATGCTATTTCCCATTTGAACTAAAAGCTCCTAATCTCTAGGACTGAATGATTTTTGTCACCCTAAGAAAATATTGAGGCTGCTTTGGTACTAAAATGCAGCCATAATACCTAGGACGTACGCCTTTTCTACCCTTTACTATTCCCCCTAGACTCCTTTGAGGACTCTTGTTGTATGGGATATTCTGAGACTTGAATCATAGTGCTTACCTAGAAAATGCTAGTTTTAATCAGTGGTCTCTCTCCTAGCCTTTTAAATTATGGGTTCTTAGTGACATGAAAGGAGGATGATAAACTTAAATAGGTATTGGCTATTTCCAGGAGAAAGGGAAGGATTTCTCAGACTTGTATTGCACTAGTAAAAGTGCCTTGTAGAACATTTCTGCTGAGTTTTTCTGATCCCCTGGGGTCTAACAGCCTTCCTGCAACATATTTTGGATCTCAAATATTTCTTGTACCAATGATTTGCTTTTTGCCAAGTAGAAACTTATAAAAAAAGTTGGGGAAGAATAGCCTGGCCTAAAAGTAGAGCATTTAAACAATATGCTTCTTAATTAGCTTATCTTTCTTTAAAAAACCCAACATTCATACTTTTTCCATTTATTGGGGAGCATGAACTCGTAATTTTTAAAGCCAGAGCCAGTATGGGCAAAGAAAGATTTTGTTCCAGGATACTTATATGGAGGATACTTCCCTCCTCATGAGTTCTACCTAATCTTGATGTCATTCTTTCTTTCCAACCAAGGTTGTTAGGGCTCAATTCTTGCTTAAACTTATTTCCTTCATCCCAACCCTTGCAAGAGTAATGGTTAAGTTAGCCACTTTCCCACCTATATTTCGATAATCCTCTAAGTAGCTGCCCTTCCCTTAACTGTTTTTGTCTCAGATGAAAAGGTTCCTTATTTATGGCTCTGGGAGGAGGCATGAATCTTTAGCCCTGTGGGACTACAGAACCCTGCTATAGTTTAAACATAGTTTCAGATGAGGAAAGAATTCAGTGGACAGATCTCCAAAGCTAGAAGGGACCTTAGAGATGATCTGATCAAATCTAATCATTTTAATTGATATTGATTGAAGAGGATACAGAAAATTATTCCTCTCTCCTCCTTATCTGGAAGGTCATATGTCTTTCATTATCACCAAGATCATAAAATTATTACATAATTTATTCCACAAGGAGAATTTCATGTACTATGCATCTTATACCCAAACTCCTTTAGGGCAGGGACCATATTTTACCCAAACTCTGCATCTGGACGTTGCTTAGGCTGAGTACTCTAAATCTGACAGCTATTTAGCAAATGCTTGTTGATTTGATTTTAAGTTGTTGATTATCCTTGACCTCTAGGAGTTTATATTCTAAGAAAGTACTGATGTATGCATGCAAGTATGGGAGATGAACAGTCACATAATTATACTGATGTAGAATGAGCAATAAAATATTTATAAAGGGCAAAGATAAATGAATTTTGCATGTAGAACACATAGAGGAGGAGTCAAGTCTCTCCAAGGCTAAAATGGGTAAATGGTTTAATTATTATGGTTTATATATAGATATGTAGATATTTATCTATACACATGTATCTAGTTATATATGATTATCTGAATTAGCTTTGTGTTACATCTAAACATAGATTAGATGATAAGTTTTTTTTAAAAAAATGTGAATTGCAAAGTTTTCAACCATTAAAAAAAAAAACTTACAGAGGTCCAGGTGGCCCAGGTTTTCCAGGTGATCCCTCATTGCCCTGAAAATGTATAAGAATTATACATGTTACAGTCAGAATATATTTGGTATTGTTTTTCTTTTCTGTGTGTCACCTACTCTCTATGAGCCATAAATCTGAATGTCAAAAGAAAAAATATTTTGAAAAAATATATCAGTACACCATTTTGCTTCTACCTGCCTGATCATTCATTCTGACTCTCTTCCTCCCAATCCCCTTAACACAACTCAAGGAAAAGTCTAACCCCTTTATTTTACAAATGAGGAAACTGAGGCCCAGGGAGGTTAAGATTCTCTAAGATTAAGGATTGTTCTATATACTGTATCTGTATCCCTAGCACCTTGTACAATGCCTGGCACACAGTAGGCATTTAATAAATGTTTGTTGATTAATTGTCCAAAGTCACAATGGCAGTATTGGAGGCAGAATCCATGCCTTATGCACAGAAAAGGGCATATTCTTCTTCTATCATTCCTATTGATAAGAATTATGTTCAGATGATGGAAATAGTTAGCTAGCCACTCCAGCCAGACATACTCCTGGCTCTAAGTGACCCTACACATTTGATGTACATGGTGAGGCCTCTACACAGAGACAAAGGGGACTGGGGGCACTTTACTGCCTTCTGTAGTCTTGTTTCTACCTTGATCCCACTGTATCCATTTCACATTCTGGGTGCCAAGGACAACATTCACTGTGTGCAAAACCAGAATGCAAGGAGAAGGAGCAGCTTTCTTCATTTGGCAGTGTGGTGTTGTAGATAGATAGCTGCGTCCTGAGTCAGGAAGACCTCAGTTCAAGTTTTGTCTCTGATACACAGTTGCATGTGTGATCCTGGGCAAATCAGGATTCAATTTGAGAAAATGTATTTCATAGTATTTGGTTTTTTAAAAAAAAAACCCAATTCAAAGATTTCCTTTTTTCCAAGGTAGAGTGATTTTAGAAACTTTAATCTCAAGGTATTCTAGTAGTCCAAACTTTTTCTCAGAACAATAATTTCGTATCTAAGGCAAACAACAGCAGAATCCGTGCATGGCTTTGCATGTAATGCTACCTCCAGGTGAGCTACTCTAACCCTTTTATTTTACACATAGGGAAACTGAGGCCCCTGAAGGTTAAGAGAATATAAATTCTCTAAGATTGGAGATTATTCCATTTACTGTATTTGAATCCCTAACATCTATCAAGGTGCCTGACATATAGTAGGTACTTAATAAATATTTGTTGATAAATTTGCCAAAGTCACAATGGTAGTATTACAGACAGAATTTGAAGCTACTTTCTCTGACTCTTTATACTGTATGAAGGAATAGGAAGGAGCTAGTTACACACTTCCTGTTCATATGACTCAAGTATCTTGATGTTCATTTCCTGAGTTTGGGTCAAATATTTTTGGCAACCCGCTTTTCCTATAAAAAAAAAGCATCACACCATCTTTAACATTCACATAAACCACAATACAGTCTTTGAAAACTTCTCTTTCAAAATACCAAGTCTAAACACATTATATCCAGGCAGTCCATCCTCATGGGTGTCTCTAAACTATGTTATATATGAGTGACTGGTGGCAAAGTGTCCTTTAGGGAATTATGCCAAAGTTTCCATGAGTCAACTAACAAGGAAGAATATATGACTACTAAAAGACACTTTCTGGCACAATATCTACAATTAAAACTCATTTTTCATCTTGGTTTGTGCCCCAAAGCTCATCTGAGTGTGGAATTCCCATTAACTTCAAAGGCAATGGAATGCCTGAATGGATTCCATAGAGGATGGAGAAGAATGCGGACAAAAAAAGGGACCTTGTGACATCACCAAAGCAAATCTAAAATTCTATAGAATAAGCACATTGTTTCCTTTAAATTTATGGTAGCATTTCTCTGTTACTCACTACCATTATGCCTCATTTCTTTTCAGTGATGCTGTTTGGTAATTAAAAAAAAAATGAATGAGCTTTCCCTGGGACAGTATAATGTCGTGTTATTATCCGCCCCCCCTGCCGCTGCCCCCCATCCCATACAAACATCCTCCCCCTCCTAGCCCCTTCTATTCCCCTAGCATTAGGAGCCCTGCTCTGTCTTATATTGGCTTTTAGGGAAACAGATATTATGAGTTTTAGTTCTTTACCAGCTTAGGACTGAATCAGTCTTGCTTCTGGTCCTATTCTGACTTCTTCACGATCCCTTATGATTTGTATTTACCCAATAACTTCTTTTCCCAGTAACTTGTTCTGGTTTTGTATACTTTTTATTATTGTTTAATTGGTTTTTTTAGTTGTATCTGACTCTTTGGGCGAAGATATTGGTTTGCCATTTCCTTCTCCAGTTCATTTTATACATGAGGAAACGGGCAAACAGGGTTAAGTGACTTGCCCAGGGTCACACAGCTAGTAGGTATCTGAGGTTTGATTTGCACTCAAAAAGATGAGTCTTCCTGACTCCAGGGCCAGAACTCCATCCACTGCAACATCACCTAGGTGCCCTTAGCTTATACCTTTGTTTTCCAGTACCTAGGTTCCCTGCCCTTATAATCTCTCAGTTTGTGGATTTCATGCCTAGTGTACTGCTCTCCTTAAGGACTGGATTCCCTTTCGTTGAACCTAAGGGTGGCTTTATTTGGGTTCTTACTATCTGCTGCCCTATGTCCCTGTCAACTTCTTGGACCCTCTCTGATTAATTTTCCTGTTCCTGCCTGGACATACAGACCTCATGACTCTTGGACTCAGACCTTCTTGCTTAAAGTACTTAGATCCTGCCTGTGCCTTCCTTATGGTTGTTGTTGTTGTTGTTGAGCAATGAGGGTTAAGTCATTTGCCCAGGGTCACATAGCTAGTAAGTGTGAAGTGCCTGAGGCTGGATTTGAACTCAGGTCCTCCTGAATCCAGGGCCAGTGCTTTATCCACTGAACCACCTAGCTGCCCCCTGTGCCTTCCTTATGGACAGATCTCCTGTGTCTAGACAACTCAGTATGGGGCCCATCTTTGGGTTCCTGCGTCTGTAGGCTTGCTCCTGTTTGTCCCATGTTCAGACCTCCTCATCCCCAACTTCACGCAGTCCTAAGGAATCTCTCTTGAGATCCCACTTTGACCTCCTCTGGTCTATCTTGTCCTATTAGTACCTGAGCCTCGGTTACAGTATTTATATAAACATTAACATATATGTCTATATAAGCATGCATATATGTATATATACATATGCACACATACAAATATATATGCACATATACATAAACAAATCTATCTATATCTATCTATCCACATACGTAGTTTTATTTTGTTTTTTACCTTTTCTCCTTTTGCTCCAGGAGGACCAGGATGTCCGGTTCTTCCAAATGAGCCCTGTAACACACCAGGTTGGTTTATGAGGAAAACAATAAAATGACACCAAAGTTTGACTGCTAAAACTTACCCATTTTGAAGGTCATTTGGTCCTAATTAAATCAGTCCTAAAAGCTTACATTTCTTCTGGCTGATAGAACAGCTGCATGCAGCTGATAAGCCTTCCAAATGGTAGAATTTGTATTTTGTGGCTGCTTTCTTCACCTTGGCCAACTACATGTAGTGACCTTAATTGAAACCTTTTGATAGAACTAAGAATTTAGACTTGCTGTTTAAATGGTAATTTACATAACATTACCCATTATGTCTTCCTAAATAGGCTATAATTTTTGAAAGCCATCAACTTTTTAAATACTTCAAGAAACTGGAGAATTAATGATTTCTGTACTGGTTATGTGATCTGTATCATATCAACAGAAAATAAAAACTAACTTTAGTCTTTCTTGGCAGTATAAAAGTCACATTTCCCATAATTCCTCTAGTAGCCTGACCCTCCACTTTTAATGTTAAGACACATCTTTCAATTAAGCTTATGGTTTTGTGAAGGCTGGGTCTACAATGTATGGAAAACATAAATGATTTAGAAATGTCAGCTGTGGCCAATGTATACAACTCTCAGAACATCAGGAAATTCAGAAGCATTATAAATCCATGCTGCTTATAGCACTCCCCTGACTAACTGTTCCCCCTATAACAGTGAACATTTATTTATCACTTCTTGTATGAAGAACACTGCACTAGGCAATGGGAAAGGCACAACATTTAGATAAAATATTGCCTCTCATCTTCTAGAGCCTAGACTGTAGTATCTAATAAAGACAGCAGCAACACTCAAAATCACAAGCTAAGAGAGCTACAGAACAAGATGAGATCCGAGAGGAGCAAGCATTACTAACTAACCTAGGAGATGAGGTAGAAAACCAGGAAAGCTTCATGAAGAAGGCAGCATTTGAGTTGGATTTTAGAGTAAGAAGAAGAATTGAATGAATTCAAAGTAAAGTATGAGTTAGAACCGAGCAGGTAAAAAGGGAAAGGGAGATAGTCTAGGTGTATGGAAAAACGAGAGGTGGGCAAGTGCAGGATGGGTTGGAGGGCAAAGAAAAGTCTGGTGTGGCTGAAACAAAGAGTGAATGAAGAGGAATAATATGATTTACTCCTGGAGAGAGGGTAGTTTCAGATTCTATAGGGCCATAAGTTCCAAAGGAATTTGAAGCTTATTTGATAGTCAAACATGGGTTCAATAGGGATCCACTGAAAACTTTTTTTTTGGGGGGGGTAGGGCAATTGGGGTTAAGTGACTTGCCCAGGGTCACATAGCTAGTAAGTGTTAAGTGTCTAAGGCCGGATTTGAACCCAGGTACTCCTGACTCCAGGGCTGGTGCTCTATCCACTGCACTACCTAGCTGCCCCTCACTGAAAACTTTTGAGCTAAGGGGTGACATGACCATATTTATACACAAGAAAAAGAATTCCCATAGAACCACTGGGAATTTAATTCAGGTCATATAGGCTTAGAACAAAGTTTCTAGGATCTACTGGGATTGTGCTGACCCAGAACACAGTTTCTCATTTAATGTCTTGAGAATAAAAAAAAAATTCTTTTCCCAGCTCACCTAATCCAATTACTAGTTTATCTTCAAAATGCAGTCACTTTGCTGTTGAGGAACAGGGATAATACCTGCAATAAAAACTTTCTACATTATGGTGAGAGAAAAATGATACCCATCACTATGCATATTGCATGAGGAACACTATTTAACTTGCAGGACAAATGCAACTGTGGCTTATGAGAATTCAGTTCAAGAAGCCTCTATGAAACACCTGGTCAGCACCAAGTTAGGCAGTTTTTTAAATGTAAAATCAGTTAAGTCACTTTACAACAGTGACTGTAAGAGAGACCCAGTGAGGAGTTGAATACTGAAATTGAATGAGTATCAATTGGTCAGTCAATCACAAGCCTACATTGTAATATCTAATAAAGATAGCAGTAACACCCAAAATTACAATCTAAGAGAGCTTCAAAACAAGGTGAGGTCTGAGAGGAGAAAGTAATACAAACCTAGACGATGAGGGTGACGTATAGAAAAACTTCATAAAGGAGGCAGCATTTGAGTTGGACTTTAGAGTATGAGTAAGAATTGAATGAATTTGAAGTAAAGTATGAGGTAGAATCGAACAGGTAAAAAGAGAAAGGGAGATAGTCTCAGTGTATCTTATGTACTATTTGTCCATGTGCTGGGCACTGTAGGGACCACAAAAAATGTGCAAAGTACAGTCCTTGTCCCCAAAAATGATGCAAAGTACAGTTCTTGTCCCCCAAAATGATGCCGAGTTAAGATTAACCTATACTATAGAAGACATTATACAATTGGGAGTTAAATTGGTGGCAGAGATAGGAAGAAAAATGGTTCAGAGATGATCAAATAATGGGAAAGACTTCATGTAGAATGATGGATATAAGCTAAGCCTGGAAGGACAGGTGTAAGGAGAGATCCCAGTGCAGCCAGGCTTTGGAGGCAGAGCAAGACTTCCATGAGAGACAACTGTCACTCCCAGGTTGGTTGTTGTCTATTGAGGCCCTCTTGGCTTGACTTCTAAGAATCCTCTTCCTGATTAGGATCCAAAGTCATTCCACTCTCAAGTCTTACTCCAAGCACTAAGAGGATATAGCTTTTGAGCTTGAAGGAATCTTAGAATTCACTTAATCCAACCTTTTTATTTTATAGGCAGTTAGGTGGTACAAGAAATAGAGCATTGGGCCTGGAGTCAGGAAGACTTGAGTTCAAATCCAGCTTCAAACACTTACTAGTTTTGTGGCCCTGGGTAAGGCACTTAACCTCTTTCTGTTTTAGTTTCTTCAACTTTAAAATGGGGATAATAACAGCACCCACCTCTCAGGGTTGTTGTGAAGATCCAATGAGATAACATTTGTCAAATACTTAGCACAGTACCTGGAACATAGTACATGCTTAATAAAAATGCTTGTTTCCTTCTCTTCCCTGATGAGGAAACTAAGTTTAGTAAGTTGCTCAAGATCACACAGAGTAAAGTAGCAGAGCCAGGATTATCACTCGGCACAGTGGACAAGGCTCTAGAGTTAGAGTCTGGAAGACTTTGTTTTGTGTCAGCGCAATGCCATTAGACTCCAAGAATTTTGTTTCTAGGTCTGCGAAACCTGAGTTCTGTGGATATTAATTTACATGGGCATGGATCTGGGTTCAAATCTTGCCTCATTTACTTATTAACTGTGTGACCTGGTCATAGAACTGTAATATTAGTCAGCATCTGTATAGCACTCTAAGATTTGTAAAGCACTTTTCAAATATCTCATCTTATATCCTTGTAGTAATGTTGCAATATAGGTGCTATAATTATCCCCATTTTATAGATAAGGAAACTTGGGCAGATATAGGTTAAGTGATTCCCCCTCTCTCCCAAAGTCACACAGCTAGTAAAAGTGCCTGAGGCTGGATTCGAACTCAGGTCTTCCTGACTCCATGTGCAGTGTTCTATCCACTGTCATCTAGCTGCCTAGCTATACCACTCCAAGGTTCAGTTTCCTCATCTAGTATACTTATGAGACTTGATAGCCTCTAAGTTCCCTTTCAACTCTAAAGCTACAGTCCTATGATTCCCAAGCTTCGTTTGTCGGGAGATTCTGTTATTTCACGACTCCATGTTTATTTCTAATTCCATCAAGAAAGACAATTATGAGCCAAGATGGATGGATACATAGAAATGACATGAGGAGACAGACCTGACTGGAGTGAAGGATTCATATTGGGGAGTGGTGAAGAAAAAAAACAAAAAATAAAAACTTGCTTTTAGTTCTAAACACTCTTGGCCACTATTTCTTGAAAAAAAAAATGTTTTCCTCATGCCCCCAAATAAAACAGGGCCTTAAAAATCTGAACAAATCTCCCAGAGACCAAAAAATTATTTGCAACCAATTTTCTTTTCTTTTTTTCCTTTTCTTTCTTTCTTTTTTTTTGGGGGGGGGGCAGGGCAATGAGGGTTAAGTGACTTTCCCAGGGTCACACAGCTAGTAAGTGTCAAGTGTCTGAGGCTGGATTTGAACTCAGGTCCTCCTGAATCCAGGGCTGGTGCTTTATTCACTGTCCCACCTAGCTGCCCTGAGCCAGCCACCTTTTAAGTCTCCTTGATAAAACTGGGGTTAAGTAATACTTTCTAATAGAATTCCTACCTATTCTTTAAAGTTCATCTCAAGTACTTCTTCCAATGAAAGCTTCTCCGCATCTCACTAGTCCACAATGACCTTGCCCTTGAGATCACACATAGCACTTTGTAACTTTCTAGTGTACTCATCATGCATTATATAGGGTATCCCAAAAGTCTGTATTGTTTTAAGCTTTTGTTGTTATTTATCCATTTTTTAAGTCATGCCCAACTCTTTGTGACCCCATTTGGGGTTTTCTTGGCATAGATACTGGAGTTGTTTGCCATTTCCTTCTCCAACTCATTTTACAGCTGAGGAAAAGGAGGCAAACAGGATTAAGTGAGTTGCCCAGGATCATATAGTGTCTGAGGCTGGATTTGAACTCAGGTCTTGACTCCAGGTCCGGTGCTCTATCTCCTGTGCTACCTAGCTGTCCATGCTACTGAAGCTTCAAGAGTACAAAGACTTTTGGAACACTCTATAAGCATATTTGTTTCATAGGATCTGTCTTTTGACATTATAAATTTCTTAACTAGAATCTAGACCCTATGAGGGCAGGCTCATAGTCATATGTAAACTTTCATTTTTTTCCAATGACTAGAATAGTAGTCTGTACACATCTGGGGCTTAACAAGGGCTTGCTGAATTGCTGAATTGAAAATGTTGTTGAATTATGGATGACATTCTTATCTTATGAAACTAATGGAGAGTCCCTAATGCTCAGAAGGATGTTAAAGAATGCTGAATGAAAATGAGTTATGGGATCACTTCCTCTGTGGCATGATCGCTCATGTCTATGGGGGTAGGAAATAGCTCATAAAACAAAACATAGTTACACCAAATACTTACAGCAGGTCCAACTGGTCCTGGGGTTCCTGGAGTGCCTGGAATTCCTTGAAGACCCTGAAATGGACATAATTTTAACATAAAATAATTGTACATCTGCAGAAACACTACACCCATTGTATCTGCTATAAAGATGTTACTATGGGGCAGCTAGGTGGTGCAGTGGATAGAGCACAGGCCCTAGATTCAGGAGGACCTGAGTTCAAATCCAGCCTCTTGACACTTACTAGCTGTGTGACCCTGGGTAAGTCACTTAACCCCAATTGCCCCCCCCCCCCAAAAAAGATGTTATTATCTACTGTGGTCAGGAAAAAAATATTCTAGATAATCAAGTCAAAGAAACATGGATTCTTAGAATTGGAAGGTACCTCAGAGGTTATCTAGTCTAATGTGGATCTAAAGTATAAATCTCATCTAGTATTGTAGGAGGAACAATGGATTTGAAATCAAAAGATTGGAGTTAAATTCCACCCCTGACACTTATTACCTGTGTGACTTAGGGCAAGTCACTTAAACTCCTTATCTCCCTGTTTCCTCATCAGTAAAATGAAGTGATTAAACTAGATAGAGTCTAAGGCTCCTTTGAGCTCTAAATCTGTGACCCTGTAAATGATACAACTTGTTTTTGAAGACTTTCAATGATGAGAGACTCACCACCTCATGAGGCTATTCCCTACTTCTCTACTTTAGTTGTTTAACCAACAGCTGTATACCAACCATAGCTTACCCAATTAAAAAAATAGTATGCATGCAAGGAAGTATGCCTAACAATGAAGTTATAGACGCCATAATCTGATTTTTCTTTGAACATTCACAAAGCACTTCAGGATATTTTTTAGGGCCAGAGGGTCATAGAAACACAGAATTCTAGACTTGAAAGAAACCTTAAATATTACCTAGTTCCCTGTACTGTTGTATTCAATTAGGGAATTCCCTCATCTCCAGCATAATCTCCTCATTTGCAAATACATGGAATTGCTAGTTAAAAGTATTTTCTGATTGAACAAATGTCTTATAAATCTCTTTCTTGTACTTTAGTTATGGTTCTGATTTTCAAATCTAATACAGGAATGTCAAATCATGGGCCTGGAACAAAAGCTTTTTTAGAAATGTTATTAAACAGCTGCTAGAGGTTCTTTTTTTTTTTTTGATGACAATTTCCCATTAGAAACATCTTTTAAGCATGAAAAAAAAATTAGATTTTTCTACTAGTTTTTGTTTTTCATAAGAATTTCAGTCCATAAGCAAATCTGAATTTCATTAATGGAGTCAGTGATCAGGAGATGGAAGGGACAATGGAAGGTATCAATTATTCTAATTCCTTCATTTTACAGATGCGAAAACTGAGATGTAAAGATAACTGGACTAAGGTCACATAGGTTTGATGGCATTGCTTAAGAATTAATAACAAAATGTTTCTATTTTTGAAAATTTTTTTGTGGTGCTTAAGATATCTGACAGTATTTTTTTGTTTTTTGTTTTTTGTTTTGTTTTTGCTGGGCAATGAGGGTTAAGTGACTTGCCCAGGGTCACACAGCTAGTAAGTGTCAAGTGTCTGAAGCTAGATTTGAACTCAAGTACTCCTGAATCCAGGGCCGGTGCTTTATCCACTGCGCCACCTAGCTGCCCCCAGACAGTATTTTTATTTAGGGACAACTAGGTGACATAGTGAATAGAATGCTAGACCTGGAGTAAGAAAGACTCCTCTTCCTGAGTTCAAATCCAGACTTCAACACTTACTAGCTGTGTTACCCTGGGCAAGTCACTTAATCCTGTTTGCCTGTTTCCTCATCCATAAAATGAGTTGGGGAAGGAAATAGAAAATCACAGCAAAGCCAAGGAAACCTGAAAGGGGTCACAAAGAATTGGATACAATTGAAATATGACATTTTTACTTAGCTGAGCCTCATTTTTTCTTAACTATAAAATGGGGGATATATGTCTTGACTACTTCATAGGACTTTTGTGAAGTTTAAATGAGTATGTATGTGAATATATTTTGGTAATTGTCCAGCAATATACAAAGACAAAAATAGATGAATATAATAACTAGCAATTTCCGTAATTAATTTTTTTCTATTGATTCTTTCTCATAATACATGACATCACTGTAAAGTCATATAACTTCTCCAGGCCTCAGGTTCTACCATTTGTAAAATGAGAGGCTTGGATGAGATGATCTCTAAGGTCTCTCAAACCTTCAAATATTATGATATAAGAATATTGAGGGAGGCAGCAAGGGAAGAAAGGAGGAAGAAGAGGAGAGGGATGAATTAGAACCTAGCTGGTACTTTTCTTAGTATACAAGGTGTTCCAAAAGTCTTAGTGCAATTGAAAGTTTTAGGGGCTTAAAACTGCACTGTCTTTTGAGACACTCTGTACATACCACGGTATAATAATACATCTCGCCTAACTAAGAATATGATTTTTGGCATCTTCTTAATCCATTGTCAATTTCCCTTATAATGCAGAGGAAACATTTTCCTTTGGAAAGATGCTGTTTATGGATTAGGCAACATGAATATCACAGAGGGCTCCTTTAAAAATCCTCATATTCCTATAAAGTTGTATGTGTATTCCATTTCACACATAAATTCTTTCCTGACCATTGTATCAGTCTAGAGCTGCTGAATGAGTCCTGAGATTTTCTAATTTATAAGCTTGGGGCTCATTAACCTTTGATGACCACATTAAACTTTAAAATAAACTGCAGCCCATAAATAAAAAAATACATTCTCAGCAGTCTTTCTCTGAACAAGCTGAAATGTTGTAGCATAGATAGAAATTACTGTGGATTCATAAAGGGCAATAAGATAATTTTAGGAGACAAGCTGGTCATTGAGGAAGACAAATACATCATAGGTAGTAGGGCACTCCATTTAGTACATAGTACTAGGCATAAGTCGAAATTAAAATTTACTATATGTCCATCCAGGGATCATCGAGCTAAGGCCCTTCGTTGCTTGGATACTTTGAGCTCATAAGTCTTGCCTCAGTAATTGTCTAGTGAATATTTATTTCCCATTGTAATAATTCATGGCTGACAGTAGCTCCCCATATCTTAATTATCCATATTATCCTGAAAACATGCTTAGTAAGCCCAGAGCACCAAGTGAGAGTTCATTGTATTGAGAGAGGTGTGTCTGCCCTCTACCAGCTTCTAACAAGTTGTTCCCTCGGTATTTGCAATAAATTTTGTAGAAATGTAAATCATGAACCTTGGACAAATGAAGTCACTTTGCCACAAGCAATAGATATGTGACTTCTCTCTAAAAGTATCCTCAGTTAGAGGAAGGAGAAACAATGGGGAAGGGAAGATTTGAAAAGATGAAAGTACTTTGCAACTGCAAAGAGATTTTTTTCAGCTAGGAGGAGAATGATGTTCATATTAGATGTCTGTTTTATTTGACTAATAGATTGGGGGGACGTGGTTGAGAGAGGGATGTTTTGGGTTCCTGATTTCATCACTAGTGAAAGATAGCATTGGAAAAACTCCCTCACCAGTACATATCAGCAATTCAGATAACTAAATATTTGCCTGGAGCAAGGCACAGGAAGGTTAAGAGTTTTGCTCATCCATGGCCACAGTGTCAGAGGCAGGGCTCAAACCCAGAGAATTCCTGTCTCAAAGGCTAGATCTTAAACCACTGTGCCATTTTGTTGTAATGATAGAGTCTGTGAGCTATATTACCTTTTGAAAAATTCATTTTTTAGAAATTATAATGTCCAATCATGGCTGAGAATAATCAGGGGAAAGCTGTATTAATAGATTGGTTCTGTTTGATTTATAATGTTCACACTTGGGAAGCTGGTAACATGAAACCGCTAGATTCCCTTAATTCATTAATAGCTTTGTGTAAAATCTTGTATGAGGGTTATATCGTGTCCTATGTTATAGACTCCTTAAGCAATATATTAGAACCAGTAGCTCTTTCTGGTGGAGCAGCATGCAATAGCTTTTTAGTCCACAAAGAGAGCAAAGTACCTTACAGAATCAATAAAAATTAACTTTTAATGAATTTACCTTGAAGCCTCTTTAAAAAACCAAATTCCAATTATTTCCTGGCCTTTCTCTTATTACCTTTTCAATTGCTTCCAAAATCTACCTCTTGAATCTAGGCAGTTAAAAGCTGTTGGGCCATTTAAAATCTGTTACTGTTATTGCACTTTTCTGTAGTCTTCTATGAATTTAAGAAAGCACAAACTTGTTTACTCTTGTTATTTTGAAAATAAAATTCTTTTAGTGCTTTATTTATGGGAGAAAATAAAAATAAAAAATCCTTGCCCCTGGACATGAATTTGGAAAAAACATGCTTCCAAAATAACATCAATACAAATGAAAAAATTAATGCATGATAATACCTTTTAATGTGAACAAAATATAGACTACTATGGTAGAATAAATGATAGGTAGATTCACCTGTAAAAACCAATCTGTTTCATGGTATGCTGGCTTCCTACATTAGCATCAGGTTAGCATATGCCAGATGGTTTACTTACTTTCATTAAGAATTATTAGCTTCAAAACTGCCTAAATAAACAATAATTTATCATCCTAATTGGTTTTTTCCAGGAGTTAATGTGAATTATACAGGGACAGAATTGCATCCTGAGTTTCACTGTGGCCCAGAGAAGACATTCTGGAACATTATCTCACAATCATATTTGACCTTCAATTGGTCATTTTACTCAGTGATCCAATTTTCTTCATGTTTGAAATGGAGAAGCTAGCAGTAAACATCAGCACATTTTGTTATATGAAAAATCAGCTAGTAAAAAAAAAGGTTTCGGGACTCACAAAGACATATATAAAGCTTTATCTTTTATTACTTTGTTAGCAGTTTAACATGGGCTGCAAAATGAACTGTTGGAGAGGAACTCCATATTCAGTAGTGTCATATAGTGCTAGGTTTTATCAGTTATAAAGAGACTTAATTATAAGGAATAACAGAAAATGTAACTAAAATAAAAATTATTTTTACCTCATCACCCTTCTCACCAGGTAATCCAGAATATCCACGCTCACCTTTGGTTCCCTATAAAGACACCATATTTAACAATCACTCTCTTATTTTCCAGCAAACACTAGAGTAATGTGGCTTTGAATGTGCTGAGCAGATATCAAAGAAGAGCCAGGAAAAAAAAAATGGGGCAGCTAGGTGGCACAGTGGATAGAGCACCAGCCCTGGATTCAGGAGGACCTGAGTTCGAATCTGACCTCAGACACTTTACACTTACTACCTGTGTGACCCTAGGCAAGTCACTTAACCCCAATTGCCTCACCAAAAAACAAAAACAAAAAAACAAAGAAGAGCCAGACATCAGTCAAAGACTCAACCTCTGTAACTATGCCAATTTAGCCACCTTTTAAGTTACTGTCCACACATATCAACCCATGTAATTTCTATACGCCCCCCCACCTTTTGACTCTAAATTAAGGACTTCAGCTGGGGGAAGAGGAAAGGTGGAAAAAAATTCCCTTACCTTTGGTCCTTCTCTGCCAGGGATTCCTGGAGGGCCTCTTGGCCCAGTATCACCCTGAATGGAATATTAATAACACATATCAAGAGAATTGCCATCACTGTGCTCCACAAAAGGCACATATTCAGCATTGAATACATTCATTCAACAATATTTATTAAATGCCTGCTATGTGTAGTTCAATTCAACAGATATTTATTAATCGAATATTATTTACAATATACTATTTTAGGTGCTGGGGATATACAAAGATAAATGAGATACAGTCTCCCTTCATGAGTTTATAATCTAGTTAGATGAGATAACACAGTATACAATTAAAAATAATACTAATTAGACTATGGTAAAGGCAGAAGAGGAGTAAGTGCTATGTGATAATTTCCATGTTTACCTTTCCTGTGGTATAATAATTTCTTCCAGGTTCCCCAGCTCCTCCTTCCTCTCCTTTGGCAATTTTTAACCCCGGGATACTAGGATGGCAGCTGCCACAAACATTCTGTTAGGAATGGACAAAGGCCTAGTGACTTTAGTCATGCATAGAAAGCACATTTTGGTCAAATGTCTCTGAATCAGCCTTCTATTTCATTTTCAAAATAGAAGCAGGTTGTTGCTGACACCAACATTAGAATATATGAAAAAATAAAGCCTATGATGAATGGTTTTCTCTTAAAACTACTCAAAGTTATTTGGAAAAAAAAAAGAATGTGGCTTGAAAATATATATGTTTACCAGAGGAAGAATTCATTTGAGAAATAAATGTTAGTGTGACATTAGATTATTACATCAAATCCAAAAATTGACAAAAATTTTAAGGAAATTTCCTTTCTTTTGCTTTATTGATCCCTTTTTAAAGAACTAATTTGCCACTAGCTTGTAGTTTCCACCTTTCTCCATTTTAAAAACCAGTTTCTTTGCATTTCAATTACTTTTTTATTTAGTTTAGAAGGACCTTATGTCTTAATGCTTGGACTCATAACTCAAACGTCAGATTAATCACATAGTTAAAACTCTTCATGATCTGGTCCCTTCCTGTCTCTTTTCAGTCTTCTTATACTTTACTCGTATGTACTCTATGACCCAACAACATTGTCCTATTTTCTGTTCCTTACACACAACACTCCATCACCCCATGCTTTTGTCCTGGCTCTCATTCATGCCTAGAGATGCGTTGCCTCCTCATTTTCAAATACAGGAATCCCTGCTTTTCTGCAAGACTCAGTTCACGTGCCACTGACTGAGGATAGGCTTTTCTTTATCTCCCTGGATTCTAGTGCCTTCCTCTTCACAGTTACCCTGTTTTTGATTTGTATATGCCTTCTATATGCCTATGTATGTATGCCATTAGATTATGATCTTGACAGGAGGGGCTATTTCACTTTTGTCTTTATCTCGCCTGCACTTAGCCTGCACAATTTCCGTGGCATAGGCTTTTAATAAATGCTTAATGACCTCTCTTTGTCTCTCTGTGTCTCTGTCTCCCTTGGTCTCTGTCTGTTTGTCTTTCTCTCTCCCTTCCTTTATCCCTCTTTCCTTCCCTCTCCTCTCTGAAAAAAAACAAAAGAAAAACCCTGCGGGTTTTAGTTGACCATTCGCTTAATATGAATCAACTGTATGGCAGAGCTGCTAGAAAACTCTCATGTGATATGATGCATTAATGAATACACATCAAAGGAGCCTATTCCTGCCCTCTAAGACAAGGCTAGTCAAGTTCAGACAGGATGGGTTATGATCTACACTGGTAAAGAGAGTACCCACATAGATGACATCATAGGTCTTTGAAATATCCAATTATTTCAGTGTACAATGCATGCAACACACTGTGCTGCGTGCTGTTTGAAACTCAAAGATAATTAAGTCATGGTCTCTGCTACTACAGAGTTCATAATTCCTTCAGGATGATATGAGGGTGGAGTAGAGGGATGTAAGATATGGAGATACAATACAGTCACAAATATGCAATACTACATTGGTATTCATAAATCATATTCATTTTTATCATTTTCTTCTGTTTTCTGATAAAATTGCTGTTGCATTTGTCTTCAAGGCTCCCCAGGAGGTTTTCTTTTAGAATGGCGCATTTCTCTATCAGATATTCTTTGCTAAAGCCTTGACCATATTTTTGTAAATAGGAGCACAATACGGGCAGGGGGTGCCCCATGTTGGTGAAGTGCTCCTGATGCTTGGATACCTCAGTGGCTCTGGGATTTCATCTTCAGAGGAACTCCTTTTACCAACTCAAGCTGAAACCCTCCCATCTTATCTTGGCCTTCAGGACTCTTATTCATATATTTCCATAAACCTCCTCTGGAGGATATATCAAAAACAATAAGGGCTATCTTTTTGCCCTTTTTAATGGAACTTGTGACTCCAAAGGCATAATATAAACACCTTCTACTAATGCAGATTGACACCTACTCTTCACCTTACTGTTTTAGAGGATTGCCTTGGGGCATTAAAAGCTTAATTTAAGAGGTTAAGCACAGGGTCACCTGGCCAATTAGTGTTAGAGGCAGGACTTGAACCTAGGTCTTCCTGACTCTGGGGTCCCCTCTCTAGGCACTACACTATGCTGCCTCTCTTTTCAATATATAAGAACACCAATACACAATTTTAGCTGTCTAACTTCTCTTGTTCTTGCTACATTAACAGCTCTCTTCTCTTCCCCCTACAAAGTGCTTTATGAGGTCACTTATTGAAGCTTGTTCTTATTTTAGCTAATGAAATCCTGGATCCATAGCACTTCAGTATTCTCTTATTCTTTTGTAAGCATATTTGTGACTAGGGCTCATGGGACTCTATCCACAAAAGGCAAGAGTACTCAAACATAAAGTTAGCCTTCACTCCCAAGATAACCATTCTTTAACTGGCTTAATCCTACTGCTACTCTACATATCTTGTCCAACTTGTAATTCCTACATTAGGGGTTTACATTTTATGTATTGTACAAGGGATGAATTGGCATCTATATTTTTTTTGTTTAGAGTTGATTGTTATCATCTTTAGCTTGTTGGCTATATAATAACATTGGGTTGAGTAAATAGGCAATAGGAGAATGGCAAATAGGAATGAGTTGGGGTGTGTGTATGGAGTTGGGGGATGGGGACAGTCTCCTGCTCTACCCCTGAGAAAATATGACCTACGACAGAGAGAAACAATGTCAGGATGTGCTGAAGCCAGCTTGAATGACAAACATTATTACATATCAGGGCTTGACTTATTGTTTGTTGCTCATCTGGACTTTAAGAAAGTAATGGACAAATTGTTAATAATGGATATTAAACTTGAGAGTCTTCTGTGTATATATATGTATATATATGTATAGACATATTTATATGTGTATGTATGTATACATATGTGTGTATGTATGTATGTGTGTGTATGTATTTATGTACATATTTTTTTTGGAGAGTTAGTTGTTAAACCTTTACCAGAACATTGCTGGAATGGTTGGAGAGTTGGCCTCATGATCAAGAAGACCTGGGTCCAAGGTCTACCTCTGACACATAATGGCTATATCACCCCTTGCAAATCACTCATCCTTTTAGTGTTCTAGGCAACTCTCCAAGATTACACATTATGGAAAAGGTATAAGCCTGCTTACATCGGTATGGAAAAGGTATAACCCTGCCTACATTGGTAGGTGGAGCTATTTCATCTGGGAATTCCTCATACCAGTAAAATTATAGGAAGTCCCTCTTCCTAACAGAGTCCTACCAGTACAATGGCATCAAAAGGTAGCAAACTTTCATTGAATTACACTTGTGTGCAGACCATTGTACTAGAGCCTGGAGGAAACACAAGGCTTAAATGATATATAGTTCTCTCCTTCATGGAGCTAAGCATCTGACTCAGTTCATCCTTCATTTTCTTTTTATTTTCTTTTAATTTTTTTTAGTGAGGCAATTGGGGTTTAAGTGACTTGCCCAGGGTCACACAGCTAGTAAGTGTTAAGTGTCTGAGGCCGGATTTGAACTCAGGTACTCCTGACTCCAGGGCCGGCTCCATCTAGCCGCCCCCATCCTTCATTTTCAAAGAAGACAAATGATGTCACCATGTTAGAGTAAAATAGTAGATGATGGATGATGTCTTGACTTGGGTGTGAATTAGATTTAAGTGAGGCCAAGTCACGTAAAGTCATCAACCTCACACTCTTTCTTCCAGACTCATTGATGTTCAGTGGCAGGACAGAAGTCAAGATGATTGGTGATAGCCCCAGGTGCAGTGGATAATCATCTATGTTTGACCAAGCTCTAAATGTTCCATAGCACCTGCTTCAGTTGCCTTCATGACTATTGGAACAAATTGTTCTCATCTGTTCATTCCACTGGGAGTAGTCTTCACATGAAGGTGGTAAGCATCCCCCTAACTCATCAATGGGTTTAAAGCTCATCCTCAAACTTGTTTAACCTGCCTGCCAAGATGGTTTTACCTGAGCATGACTGCTGCTTCTTACATACAGCTTCTTAGAGCCATAGGTAAGAGTTGGGTGATAGGTGGACACCAAAAGTCTCCCTCACACCAGAAGTTGTAGTCCTCTCTAAATAACCATAAACCCTAAGAGTCTGGCAGGTGGAAAAATATATCAGACACATGTGAATGAGAGAGCTCCAAGATAAAGTGGTCAGAGAGATAGAAAGGGTGGGTGGGGTGGGGTGGGAAGGTTGTCACTGTTAATGAAGATTAAAAAAAGGTTTCATGAAAGAGATGATATTTGAGTTGTGCCTCAAAGAACTGAGTAGGAATTCATCAAACAAACATGGGGGAACAAGGAATAGGAACCATTGTAAGAAAAAGCAGTAGGTAAGTGCTACAAGGTATTATCAAAATTTCATAGATGAGGAAACTTCCAAGGGATAGGATGAGGATACACACACACACACACACATACATATACACGCACACATATACATCAGTTCAAGACGTATATACATATATACATCAGTTCAAGAACCTTAAAGTGCTATATACATATATGCCTTTGTTATATGTTAACATTAACTTATTATGCCCACCATGCTTCTACCTAATTCCTTTTGGTTACATATAGCTGATTGTTCTGAAATTGTGGCATTATAAGGTGGCTCCACACATAAAACTCCTTTTATGGTTGATAAGAAACTAGATACTTAAGAGGTGAAAAGGCAGGAACTATGCCCAGAGTCATAATGCTAGTAAATATTTTAGGCAGAATTTGAACCTAGGTCTTCCCAACTCTAAACCCAGCATCCTACCTTCTACCTTTCAGAATAGCATCAGTATTGATCTGCACAAAACACCTGGCCTAAAAGATATCATACAGAAAATGTATGCCAGTCATATAGCCAGAATAAGGTATGCCAAAGACAGAGACATAGTGCTGCACTGGTATCTACAAAGAGTATAAAACCAGGAGGAAGGTCTCTGCCACATTGGGTACTCTTTTTTGGAGGGAGGATCTATGGGGAATACAAAAAATAATCACACAGGATGAGAAGGTGTGGATGGGCTGTGAGCTTCATCAATGAAGGAAATGCCCAGGTCCTCTAGCTCATTGTATTGAAGCGCTGACTCAGTGCAGGGTGGTGGCAGTACCATCCATGGCAGTCTGGGCTACTGTCTTTGCTATTGTCATTTAAACTCCATTCTAATGAAATCAATAGTAGCAACACACCTGAAGTTGTGAGGTTGGGTGGACCAAGAAATATAGACATCTTGTGATGAAGGCCAAAAGAATGGCCACTGAATCCTTGACCACTGAAAAGCTCTATATGTGCACTTAGTCACACGTGCTAAATTCAGTCTGTCCTACTAAAAGCTGGCCCATGCTAATGAAGATAGTAAACTTGATAAAAGAAATGGTCAATTGGCACAAAAATTAAAGGATATGTGGTACTATTTTTAACTCTTCTTTTAGGTGTTCTAATGACAGCTCTTGATTAATGAGGATCAAAACCCTCTGATGTTTATTGCTGTTGTTCAGTTGTTTCAGTTGTGTCTGACTCTTTGTGACCCCACTTGGGATATTCTTGGCAAAGATACTTGAGTGGTTTGTCATTTCCTTCTCTAGTTCACTTTACAGACGAGGAACTGAGGCAGACAAGGTTAAGTGACTTGCCCAGGATCATGCAGCTGGTGAGTGTCTGAGGCCAGATTTGAAATCAGGAATATCCACTGTGCCACCTAGCTGCCCTCTGATGTTTATTACTCAAATAAAAATGCACATACAATTTTAGGATGAGAATACTCCTCTCATTATTAGATTATTACTCTGATGCTGTGGTTTAGTTAGCAACACATTCTTATACAGGTTGGACCAAAAGTCACAAAGGGATCTGATGTTTTACTAACTTTTTGAAAATTATTTTTTCTTTATTTCCTATATTTACTGCTATGATATTGTAAGTTAGAAACAAAAAATAAAAGTTATTAAATATTGAAACCCCTTCATGACTTAATGACTTTTGGCCCACTCTGTACAGACAGAGCTGGTATTTCTATGAATATAACTAAACTTTTATACACACACACACACACACACACACATATATAAAAGAGCTGGGTACATAACCCTCACAAGGTCACAAGGTGGGGGACTAGAAAAAAATGAGATTGCATTGCAACTGTGGCACCAGTGCCCTTGCTTTCTGCTCACAGCACATATAGACATAGATTATTTTTACATTTAGTTGCTCCAACACACTTAATGTCTTGTATAAGGAAAATGTCAGAGTAAAAACTAAAACTTTATCTTTAAGTCTGAATTTGCAGATAGAGAAAATGATTCATATTCAATTTATTAACAAGCTAGTTGCTATACTTGGTAGTACTCTCCCTCCTTCTTGTATAGTTGCTTGATATGATACGTTGGTCCATTAAGTTGTTTTGTAAAAACAAGCTGCAGTTAACCTTCCTTCTCTGACCTCACTTACCAATGTGTTTTCTAACTCCATAATTCTACATGTATTCTAGCTATCTGTATTTGGGTTTTATTCCCTAATAGATTGTACTTACTCAGGACAGGTATAGCAAATGGGATAATAATTCCCATAAGGAAGCAAGGTAGTCAACTTCCTATTAAGAGAACATTGCAGGGGCGGCTAGGTGGCGCAGTGGATAGAGCACCGGCCCTGGATTCAGGAGTACCTGAGTTCAAGTCCGGCCTCAGACACTTAACACTTACTAGCTGTGTGACCCTGGGCAAGTCACTTAACCCCAATTGCCTCACTAAAAAAAAAAAAAAAAAAAAAAGAGAGAACATTGCAGAGATTCCTATTAGGAAAAAAATTCCTCTAGACAAGAAAACAATCTCTTCAAGGTTGCTAATGTTACTATCTCTTTTCCATGGCTTACTTTAGAACTGGATCTATGGTGCCTTCTTCAAGAGAAGTCATGGTAGAGGGATTAATATAAGGTAAAAAATACAGTGAGCAATATTCACCTTTTAATAATTTTAAAAATATATATTCTATCTTTTAAATTTAACCTTGTTGATGAGACTAAATAGGCCCCATCTTGTAACAATGTCCTAGCTATTTCCTTAGAAATGAGCAGAAGCAGCACAACAGATTACCTTCAACATAGCACCAATATCTCCCAAAAGAGGAAGTGCAATCTGTAATAAAAACAAAGAGACAAATAAATGCACTTAAACCCTAGAATCCACTCCAAATTTATAACAATTTGCCATATCCTTGTCATCAGAATAAATGTCATTTTTAGGTCACATGTAATTCAATTTATGCATTTCAAATGAAAGAGATCCAAGAATTTTATTGAGAAAGAATTATCCTTTTCTGAGAATATTCTACCTGGGGCAATGCCCTACAAATACTCTCACCAATTACAGCCTGGATTACAAAAGCAAATTTAATTAGAAAGGGAAAAAACATTCCATTGAAAAGTAGCTGTATAAGCTGTTTAAAAAAATAAGAGAATTTTTGCATTAATTCTCTTTATTTTTATTTTCCAATGAAGCCAAAATGAGGAAGATACACATTGGCAGACCCTTATTTTATTTTTGTTTACCCCTTAAAATGTCCTTTAGCATA
Source organism: Dromiciops gliroides (assembly GCF_019393635.1). Classification (NCBI taxonomy): domain Eukaryota; kingdom Metazoa; phylum Chordata; class Mammalia; order Microbiotheria; family Microbiotheriidae; genus Dromiciops; species Dromiciops gliroides. Next base: position 290,033,578 of record NC_057864.1, on the reverse strand, counting down.
GTGATTCTAAAATGTAAAATAGATTTTTACAACTTTCCAAAGTGATTCACTCATTAGTAGAGTTAAAAATAAGGAGCAAATATATACCCACACTTAGCTCATTAAGTAAGAAAGGGTTCAGAGTGTGGATGAGTAAGAGATTCATATGGTTAAATACTGTGGGTCCAATGGAGGTTTTGTCATTCAAGATTACTAACTGATTTCCATATTCTATATGGCCTCCACAAATAGAAATGTGGATACTAATGCTATTTAAGAAGACTTTATTGTACCTGAAAATAGGATATATTCAGAAACAAAACCTTGGAAAACTTTTATTGATCTCAACTAATTTTGAGAAACTTATTGTTTCTAATGATCACAGTAATTTCCATCTCTTAAAGTATTAGTATTCATGAATGCATAAAATAATCCCATCTATTTTACCTGTTAAATTTTCATTTAGAAAATAATGAGATTTATCAAGCAGCCAGCACTAGGAAGGGTCAAACCTCTACATATATTTTGACTATAATTGCTATTGGATTGAGACATTAAATGGCCAAACTCAGCTGGGGTCAAACTTTTCTACCTGAATTATACACCCTTAGAAAATGAATGTTTATCACAAAACAATGCTGACAGTCTGATTTTTCTCTCTAAAATAATGGGAGCAAACAAAACCAACAGGCAGCAAAGAAATGGTCTAATTAGTTGTGATGATAAAAATCGGTATGCTCTGATAGAACTGCTTGGCTTTTGTGTGAAAATCTAGATATTCTAAATTCATAAACCAGGTTCAGCTTGCATACATACCGGGTCACCTGGAGGACCTGGCGTCCCTGGCTTCCCATCTCTCCCTGGAGCTCCCTAAAAAAGAGAATATCATCTTTTAAATTCCTTATAAGAAGATAGGCTCAATGTAAAATATTAGGATGCAAACTTATTACTTACATCAGTCCCTGGAGTTCCTGGCAATCCAGGGAGCCCTCTAGGACCCTGAGAAGATAGAGAAATCGTGATTACTTATGATAGGAGTCTTCTGATAATTACTGTCTCTTAAGCATACCATATTTACTTAATCAAATGGCTTAGTAAGTATTCTACCTGAATACCTGGCTCTCCAGAGGGTCCTCTAGATCCCTACAAATGAAAACATATTCAAATCAGAATTCTCTCTTTAGGTATAGATAGGTTAGGATTAACATTTATTAAGTGTTTACTATATATCAGACATTGAAAGGACTGCAAATCATTTAGTTGAATTCAACAACTTTATGAAATATTTGAGTCTCCATATAGTTAAAAAAAACCCATAAATCACACACGTTACAGTTGAGATATTAATGTCTTTAAAATTCAGGCATTTTGAAAAAAATTATTAATACTATTTCCCATTCTCTTCAGAATAAATTGGGCTGTTTAGTTGTATCTGACTCTTCATGACTCCATTTGGTGTTTTCTTGGCAGATACTGGAGTGGTTTGCCATTTCCTTCTTTAGTTCATTTTATAGATGAGAAAACTGAGGCAAACCCTAATTAAGTGACTCGCCCAGGGTCACACAGCTGGTAAAAGTCTGACATCAAATTTGAACTCAGGTCTTCCTGACTACAGGCTCAGTGCTCTATCCCCTGTGCCACCTAGCTGCCCATCAAATGATATACTCATCTCTTATTTCTGCAGTAATAGTTTATCAAGTTAGATGCAACATGGTAGAGAGGACAGAACATTGGCTTTTGGGTCAGAATAGCAGTGATTCAAATCCTACCTCTGACAACTTATACGCCCTGTGCAATTTTGGCCAAGTTATTTAACCTTCCTGGACTTTGTTTTACTCATAGATAAGATGAGGGGAGTAGACTAGCTTTTGAGGTCCTTTCCAGCTCCAGATCTGGGTCTTCTTGCTGCTTTTCATTAATTGTTTGAGGGTACCTTAAGAACTGGTATACAGTCATCAGGGTAGGAAGTAAAAATCAAATAAGCCAATTTTTCTAATTAAAAAAAATGAGAACTTAGGGTTTGTTTAAATATTTTAATTCTTTGGACTCTTCCTTGATCCTACAATAATAACTGGAAATGGGCAGATAACCTCAGACTATATGTAGGTGAAACACCTGGATAACAGCCTTCTGTTTTTCCCTTTCCTTTAATTTCCTTTTCCCTTTCCCTTTCTCTTCCCTTCCCATCTCTTCCCTTCCTTTTCTTTCTTTCCCATCCTTTCCTTTCCCTTTCCTTCATCCTGAGAATACAGAAGCAAAAATAAAATAGTCCACCCCCTCAAAAAGTTTGTTTGGCAAGAGTGACAGCATGTATCTTCAATCTAGACTGGCAGTCCCTGTATTTGATAGTCTTAGAAAGTTGCCTGGGGCACTGACACTTAGGCTACTTAAGGAGAGTCACAGAACTATCCTTCCTGAGAGCCAGGACTTACTTAAACCCAGGACTTCATGACTTTAAGGCCAGCCCTCTCTGCACTATTCCAAGCTGCTTCTTTTCTATCAATTTGATTTTCATTGCTTTTTTCCTCTTTTTTCATTTGTATTTTATCTTGGACTATGTATTCCCAAACTACAATTCCCCAAAATCCTTTTTCCTTTTTTTCAATCTTCTATTTCCAGCTGTCTCTTATATTCTCTCCCTGGAAAATTAATTACCTGACAGAATGGATTACTTCATTGTCATCTCCTCCCTCTTTCTCTACCCTACCCCATTTAAATCTCTGGATAAATTCAGTAAAGACCTATTTCCAAAAAAGAGTATAGTTAAGAGAACCTTTTATTCACCTTTCTTTTATTTTCAAATTCTACGTCATTTTAAGAGCAATTTTAAAATGTTCATTCTACTTTTTCCTAATTGCTGACTCTTATTTGGAAACTATTTCTTCATAATTTTACTCATATATATGACTTCCACTTAAAATATGAACTTTGTAATTTATTATAATTAAGTGTATTGGTGTGAATTCATTGCCATCAACAAGAGGGAAAAACCCTCTAGATATGCTATCCAGGATGCAGGTGCCAGCCAAGAAGCAAGCAAACCCATGATATGTACTTGACTAAAGGTACATCCACCATATCATCCCAGGCAGCACAGTTTTTATTGGAGAGAAACTGAGAGAAAGACCAAAGGAGAGCAAGAGTGACTGCATTAAGGGGGCAGCTAGGTGGCACAGTGGATAAAGCACCAGCCCTGGAGTCAGGAGGACCTGAGTTCAAAATCGACCTCAGACACTTGACACTTAATAGTTGTGTGACCTTGGGCAAGTCACTTAACCCTCATTGCCATGAAAAGAAAAAGAGTGAATGCATTTAGCAGAGGAAGAACAACTATACCATTCACACTCCTTTTAATGTATTCTCATCAACTGCTGCTCCTGGTAGAAGTACATAATCTGGGTCCCTTAAGGATCAGCATCAGAGATTCTTTGATGTTGGAAATCTGATAGGCTGCTAAGAGATATCAATCTGCTTCGTGAGTTTCTGTTTTCCTCTGGGTCAGCCTTTTTGGGGTTGGAGCAAGAAAGATGTGCTTTCTTATGTTCCTGAAAGAACAGGGATCTTTAGGTTGGGAATTCTTTTAGCCTGTGTGTGTCTCTATGAGGGCAGTGGAAAGGAATCAGGGAAGTGATATGTGTGGTCAAGTTGCTAAGGATTAATAGCTGCTGACCAGCACATCTCCAGGGTAGGAGAACTAGCTCCTCTCTATTTTGAAGGAATGACATCTGGGGAAATAGACAGTACTCTCTGCTTCAGCATCTGTGCCACTGTCAAAGGGTTTTGTATTGTTTCAATAGTTGTCAATAAGGTAGATTTCTTTTGGGCAGGTAGGTGACACAGTGGATAAAGTATGGGCTTAGAGTGAGGAAGACTAATCTTCCTGAGTTCAAATCTGTCCTTAGACATGTACTAGCTGTGTGCCCCTGGGCAAGTCACTTAACCCTGTTTGCCTCAGTTTCCTCATCTGTAAAAGGAGCTGGAAAAGGAAATGACAAACCACTCAAGTATTTTTTGCTAAGAAAACCCTAAAAGGGGTTACAAAAAATCAGACATAATTTAACAACAGGTATTTTTGTTCTTATTTTCAATGAAAGAATGGGGGTAAAGTGACTGTCTCAAATCCCATAGTAACTATAAAGTCATAATTTAACAACAGGTATTTTTGTTCTTATTTTAAATGAAAGAATAGGGGTAAAGTGACTGTCTCAAATCCCATAGTAACTATAAAGTCATTATCAGAACTTTTAGCTTTTAAATATATCAGTTTACCATGTCCCTTCTATGATCTAGCAGCTCACTATTACCTCTTAAATCAGATATATGTTCCCTGTACCTTCCTTACCTAGCTTCAACCTACCTTTCCTGGATAAATTTCACACACTCTCTACTCCAAGCAAACTGGCCTTCTTCACACATGACATTCAATCTCCACCTCCATGCCTTTTGTACTTGTCATTCTCCATGCCTGGGATGAACTCCCTCCTCACCTCCAACTATTGGAATCCATTTCCTTCAAAAGCTCAGTTAAAATCCCCCCTTCTAGGTCAGGCTTTTCCTAGTCTCCTCCAAAGCTAATCCTCCATTCCTAATTTCCTATTTATTTTGTATTGACTTCTATATGCACATGTTATCTCTCTTGATAGAATATAAACTTCCTTAGGGCAGAGATCATTTCATTTTTGTCTTGTATTCCCTGAACCTAGCATAGTGTCTGGCACATTGTAAGTGCCTAATAAAAGTTGGTTGATTGAATCAAATCCATCTGTGTGCAGAGTTCTACCACCCCTTTCCTTTCTATACTCAGGAGTTTGCTACCTTGACTAGACTAATATTTCCCCAACCTTTCCACTGCTTTCACCTCGTTCAGGTTAATTTCATAGATACATTCAATTTTGTTCCTTTCTCCAACTTATTTCCTACATTGCTTCGAATTTCACTCTTCTTCTCCAAAAGTTTGCAATCATCTCTTTTTTTCCCCTGACAACTCATCCTTTCTATGAAACTATACTATGACAGTAATCAGGAAGGCCCCTGATCCAAGCAATTTTTCAATAGAACTTGTATTATCTCTCAGATGGTATCTCCTTTTCAGCCAGAAAATAAGCTGAATGGTTTCAAGCATCAGTTAATGGTTAGATGTAAGTGATATCCACAGATTTCTTCTATGATCTCAGATGGTCTGTGTGGCCTTAGTTCAGGGACCAGGGAACAGTGACCAATAACTTTAAATGTCTTGTAGATGGTTGAAAAAAATAAGAACAATAACAAAAAGCCTATACTATTGGTATAAATGGTCACAAAAGCACTCTGTTCATTTCACTTACTGGTTGTCCAGGAATTCCAACTCCTGGAGGTCCAATGTCACCAGGGAGTCCATGAACACCTGGCAGCCCCCTTTCACCCTGTGTAATGAGAGATTTCCACTAATACATATCTCAAGGAGGAGATGCTTCTGCAGCCATATTTTGTCAATTTCTTTTAATATAGAAGTCCTGTGACTTTCATACCTTTGGCCCTCGAGGACCAGGTGTCCCAGGAATTCCATCCAGGCCCTAAAAGAATGAAGAAGCAAGGAAGGTAACTGTATTTTTGTCTCCTTGAAAACTCAAAGTCAATTTCTAAAATAAATAACTGTGATCATCATCCCTAGTAAGTGTGCTTTTGCTTTTAAGGAAGGAAAGGAATAGGGAACTAAGATTGAGGCAGTCTGCAGATTGGAATGACTTTGAAAAGATGGAAGGTGTATTTTTATTTTAAAATGAAAATATATCTAATAAAGCATACTTCTTATTAATAGGAATTTGTTATTAGTACTGGAGGTTAGTTACAAAAATGATTATGTATTACTGTTGAAAGTTTATAACTACACAGAATTTTCCATGTCCTGGACCTTGATGTAAACATGACCTTTTTTTTCTGAAATGACTTTCCTCACCCATCCTCTGCTGGACTTCTTGGTAGAAGCTTGGCTCAGGACAGAGCAGGCATAAAAATAGTACTTTAAAAGGCTCACCTTCTATCCAAAGGATGAAATAAGGGTATATAAATTGATTTGCCCAAATGAGCTACTCAGAACTTGAAATATATATGATTATACAGTGATTATTGTGAAGGGAAATAGGAATGTTAAATATCATACTTACTGGTTCACCAGGCAGGCTTATCCCTGGAGGACCTGCCTCACCTTTTGGACCCGGATGTCCAGGAGGCCCAATAATTCCACCAGGATCTCCCTATAAAAGATAGAGAACAATGCTAATTTAAATATTCAAGCAATTTTTAAAAGTAAGAAGCTAGTCGATTAACATTAGCCTTCTGACTAGTGTCTGTCTCTGTCTTTTTGCTGACTGCCTCTGTCTCTGCCTTGCAAATCTTAAAGCACTATATAAATGCTATGATGATAACAATGATTGGTGATGATGATGTCATACCGGGCATAGTGGCATTGTTATGCAAACAACATTTTAAAATATATGTTTAATTGGATGGCATCTCTATAATATATTAGATGAAATAATTTAAAAAGATCCCTATTTATAAGAGAGTAGCAAATCAACATTAATATCTCTACACAGCATAATATCCCCATGTAAAGATCAGTAAAAAAGACCTCTCTCCCCAGCCCAGGTTAAATGACTTCTTATTTAATGTACTCCCAGAAATGGATTATCAGATTTGCAGATACTCAGTTCACTATGTCTATAGGTTTTTTATGTCATACATATTAAGGAAAGCCAGCCCTACCCAACCCTGTTGTTTTTTTTTTTTTTCACTTTCCCAAAAGAAGGCTTTCTGTTATCTTTCTAATATATCAAAGTACATGCTATATTAAATAAATAAAATTGAAACCTTACCTTTTCTCCTTTAATCCCTTGTTTTCCTGGAATACCATGTTCTCCTGGTAATCCCTTGGCGATTCCAAAATAAAGGAAAAAATTAATGCATAATTGTACTTGTGAATCTTAATAATAATAATAATAATAATAATAATAATAATAATATTATATTGATAAGAGAAGTACAAAGAAATTAGATCAATTAGGGACTGTTGGGCCAGTTAAGAGAATTCTAGTAGGAGTACTTGAGCTCACTGGTTCAGGTGAGGACTTGTGGAAACAGTCAATAAGTAATCTGATAAAGGGGAAAACAAAACTCAATCTCCTCCTGGAGGAACTTCTGCCAAAGACAAAATGAGAACAAATGCTTTGGCACATAGTCACATCATGGGCAGAGCAACAAAGGGAGACAGTGATTCAAGAGAAATTGATTGTAACATATGGCAACAATCCTTAGGAAGGAAAAAGGACAGGAATCTAGCCCTTTTTTACCTATTGGCATTTCATAGTCTGTCTTTTCTTCCTTTTTTTTGCTTTTATATTTTGGAACTCCTCCCTTCCTTTCATTATGTATTTCCTATTCATCTTGTATGTAGCTAGCTTTGAATATATTTATTTGTGTGTTATCTTTCCCCATTAGATTGTAAGCTTTTTGAGAGCAGGGACTATCTTTTGCCTCTTTTTGTATCACTAGTGCACAATGGCTGACATATAGTAGGTGCTTGATTGGTGTCTGATGTCTCAGCCAATGTGTGGCTACAATGTGTACCTACTATATCTATAAAACATCTCTCTCTCTTTTTCCTTCCTTTGTTTTTCTCTACTTCCTCCCTCCCTCCTTCACTCTTCCTTTCATTCATTCTTCCTTCCTTTCTATTTCTTTTCTTGCTTTGTTTATATATTCCTTTCATTACCTTCAACTCTTTTTTCTTTCTCACATTCTTTCTTTCCCTTCCTTCCTTTCTTTTTTCCTTCTTCCCTTTTTCCCTTTCTTTCATTCATTCTTTCTTCCTTTCTATTTCTTCTCTTGCTTAGCCCTTTCATTATCTCTTTAATGCTTTTTCTTTATTTCTCACATTTCTGTTTATTTCTTTCTCTTCCTTCCATTTCCCCTCTTCTTTCTATCTCTCCTCTGGTCTCTCCTTTCCTCTCCTATCTCTTTCATTTTTTCCTATCTCTTTTATTTTGCTATGTTTTTCATGTTATTATCAGGTTAGTGTTCTTTTGTTAACAGGTGACAAAGTTAGTAAAATACTTTTCTCCCCACATTGCATGACCAAGGTAACACGAGCCTAGGGCATCAGAATAAATTATGGACAATTTGCTTTTGAGTCTCTGCTCCAGCTGGGGAAATCCATCCATTACCCAAACAAAGCTCATTCAAAACATTTGTTGTTTCAACAGTACTGCCAGGAAGAACAGTTTGGGGGGATAATGAAGTAGATGAAGTACTTTTAATACTGGAGATTGCATTTGCTCTCTGTAACAGATACTCTCTTTGCTTTTCCTAATTTCACTTTCCCTATTATCCTTCCTTGCTGTTCCTGCTTTATTCCCTTCCCCTTCTCTCATGACAATATTAGGCAAATTCTCACTGGATATAAGTGCCTTGAGTTATTTGAAGGAAATGAGCAAGAGATATCCAGTAAATAATAGATGTGTTTACAAAATAAGAGCACATGAATAATTCCATAACATATATAGAAAGCTTTAGGATGTATCCTTCTAATTTTAAGAATTTCATATCTATAGAGCTTAAAGTAAATATGCAAACCTTCACCCAAAACACCAAAGTAGTCTGAATATGAAAGATCTAACCACCCAATTCATGTGCCTGATTTAGAACCCAAAAGGTAGATTTTCCTTTATTGGCGTTCTTCAAGACAGAGTGGAATACAATTTTTCAGGCATGCTGTAACTATGATTCCTTTCTAGTATGAGTTGGACTGAGGTCCTTTCCAACTCTGAATTCTGTGGTTTTGGTTTTATGATATTTCTGTTGTTTTGAATGATTATATTGATGCAAGAAGTATTCAAATTTATTTTTTCCATGTAATTACTTCTTTGACTCTAAGATACAGATGGCCAGTAATTTCACTAAGACTACTTTTCTTTCAATCCAGTGACAACATTACTTAATATTAAATGATTCACATTTTTTCTTCATATCCTAGAAGTCTAAACCCAACATTTTAATAATAGTTATAAAGAACCCTTAAGTAGGCTAATGATATTTAAAAGGATCTTGTGTCACAATTGGTTACTGACTCCAAATGAGCAGGTGCAAAATCATTTAGTTGGGGTGATGACTCTTACCCTGCTCCATCTTATGTTTTCTGAGGCATATCAAAATCATATGCTTCAGGAAACATAAAATAAAGTGGTCACGTGAAAAGCTCTTAAAATTCTAGGAGACTTTAAAAAAAATTTGATGGGATTATTGCAAGCTTGTTATGGAAGTTTTTCATATATCTCATTTTACTAAACCAGAAACACATATTTCTTCTATGCTTACAACATTTCCTGGCGGTCCTCTGGGTCCCATAGAGCCTTCTGGTCCTTGCTGACCCTGTATAAGAAGTTAATATGTATTTTAGTTCCAAAGAAGACACTGTATCTACACATAATCTTCAATACACATAATGACTTCAGTGGCCGCTTTCGTGACTACTACAGAATTCTTTGGTCTATAGGAATGTGTGCTTGTCATAGATATTACTGTCCCTTGATAGCAGCTTAGTATACATTAGACTTTGAAGGACTCTTTACAGACATTTCCATTTAGAGATCTATTATCAACAGCAGGTGATGCCTGGGTTACATGACTTACTCACTAATAGGGTATATTCTTTGCTAATCTCCTCTACACTCACTCAACAGCTGCTAGCAGCTGGGACACTCCTGCAAAAAGGTTCCTATACTTGGAATTCAAGAATTTGGAAGCTAGGTAATTGGTATAGGCACCAAGTCATTTACATTTCCCTTCCTGGTAGAAGGAAATCATTTTAAGGATACAAAGGACTATGGTTTTTGTTGTCACTTTTGATTCTTTTAACTTTTAGGTATTCAGTAGCAAAGACAACTTAGGAACACGCCCCCCAAACATCAACATTATGTTGCAGACCTTAGGGCACAGATATGGTGAGTGTAACAAATGAGTATAATAAATATACACACCGTAGAGAGAGCATTGTAAAGACATCAAATCATGTATGTATCTAAAATGAGTGACAGACCCACTTATTTTGCTTTAAATAGAAAATGAGAACTTTGAAATTTAAAAAATTTTATCTCAACCATAATTTAACATACATTAATTCCTGGATTTCCTACAAGCCCTGGGGGACCAGGATCTCCAGGATCACCCTAAATGTATTGTTGAAAAAGACCAAAAATTGATTACTTAATATTCAAAACAGCTTGAGGAAACACTATGAGTTTATAGAGGAGAAATTAAAATGGTAATGAGATTACCTTCATTCCTGGCGATCCTTTTATCCCAATTTCTCCCTGTAAATAAAATAATAATAGGGTTAAATTTAAATAGAGATAAATGCTAATTGTTCAGTTTGTTTGAATAGGAATTGACTGGTATACAGTAGATGAGAAATTTTGCATGATCAATTTAAAGCTAATAATGTTTCACGGACAAGTCATAATCTAAAATCCTTGGATAAATTAAGTGAACAATAATTTTCTAATTTTTTTTCTTCTTAGTAGCTAGACAATTTTGTCTTCTGATCCAAATGTCATTTGTCCCACTTCTTTCATAATCATTATCTTTCAATAACATTGTTATTCTAATATATAACCTTTTGTACATTTGACACCACTTAGTCAGCATTACTATAACTCAGTGCCAACTATTCTCATAAAGAATTCAAACAAGTAAATAACAATCATGAAGAACACTTAAACTACCATGTCCCAGATATTTTTTTTGTTTTTATGTAAATGGATCATATGATCATAGAATTTAGAGCTGAAAGGAACTTTAAAGATCATGTCCTCTAGAGCTCTCATTTTACAGATGGGAACTGAGAACTAGAGAGGTGAAGAAACCCACTCATAGTCGCACAGTCAGTAAGTGATGAAAAGTGGAGCATGAACCTCAGTCTTGAATCTAAGTCCATGGCTGCCAATGCCAAGTCAACTGACCGATGTTGGATTGTTTTTATACAACCAAAACTGCCTAATCACTAATTGCAAAAAAACCCACCATGTATTCAAACAATGAAAAATCCTATTAGATGACATCATTCAATAAACTTCAAGAACTTCCAGAGATTAAGGGAAGAAAATTCAGGGTTCACAGGAATCAAATGAAGTTCCCAAGATCTTCCCTATCAACATTATTTTTTTTTGTACAAATGCTCCTCCATTATCAACTACCTCACTGTACACTGTCAGCATTTTATTCTCTTCCCTTTTCTATAATCCATATATTTTGTCATCAGGTCTATTTTCCTTGTCCTACTCTAAGGGATGACAGGTGAAATCTAAGAGGAAACAGAAGAAACTAAAAACAAAAGGGAGATGTTATGTATTTATTTAATGAATCCCCTTCTTCACCCTTTATTAAAAGTTCTTCTGATAAATGTGCATAGAAAGTTGTATCAATTATAACTCTGTTACAGATTGACTTTTGGGCATTGACTCCTTCAATGTTGCTACATAAATATCCTTTAGATGAGACTGAACCCTCTTTTACATTCATCAACAATGAATTAATACAGTAGAGAGCACTATTGTAATCCTGTACTAGAGGAGACTAAGGCTGGTGCATAGCTGGAGCTTGGGCATTCTGATTTGTGTCAGGCTGAGCTGAGATGATGTTAGCACTAAGTATTGCACCAATATGGAAACCCCCAGGAAGAGAGATGGAACCCTAAGGAAAGGAGCCTAGGTCTGAAATAGAGCAGATCAAAACTTCCATGTCATCAAGTGAATGGATGTTGTACTTCCAGTCTGGGCAAGACTGGGAAGCCTCAATCTCAAAAACAAAACAAAATAACAAAAAGAACCCAACTCACCAAAAGAAACAAACAAACAAACACCCCCCCCCCACCACCCCAGACCCCAATCTGGAAAAACAATGAATTCGAATGTCATGCAGAATGGCTGTGCTGGTTAAAAAAAGAGCCCACTGGAATTAATTTTGAAAACCTTTTTTATATGCACAAAATGGAAGAGCAATTAGTCACTAATACTATTCAGGAAATTATAAATAGTTGACAAATTAGAATGTTGTGAGATTTAATGCAGGGGGCAAAACAGTCCAAATAAAAACAGAAAGACAAGATGTTTATGAAATTTGTGGTGCCATGAAGTAGCAGAGCATTAGCTTGAATTACTTTTAAATTGATCATAATTGATAAATTTTAACAAAGCTGATTTTAAAAATCCTAAAATGTAATAAATGAAAACACTTTAAAAAGCAAATGAATAGGGGCATCAAGGTGGCACAGTGGATAGAGCAGTGGCCCTGGAGTCAGGAGTACCTGAGTTCAAATCTGACCTCAGACACTTGACACTTACTAGCTGTGTGACCCTGGGCAAGTCACTTAACCCCAATTGCCTCACTAAAAAAAAAAAAAAAATTAAAAAAAAATTAAAAAGCAAATGAATGATTCATAGGTTTTTTCTATACTTTGGTTATTTGCCATTTGCTAAAAGAAAGGAGAGAAGTGGGTTTTAACTTTAATAAGGAACATTGTTAGCAGAGATTTGCTGTTTCTTAACATTTTATTTAAATGGTTGTAGTTGGTTTGTCTATCATTCTTTTGACTCTACTTTGTTCTAGTATATTTTCCCTATTTCTTTCAATTCTTCATATCCATCATTCACTACAATTCAATATTCCATTAGATTGAGGTACTGAATTTTATTCAGCTATTCTTTGGTCATGTTTTCAGTTCTACTCATTTGTCTGCAGATGCTATGCTATGAATGTGAATGAATAAAATACAATTTATCAAGCACTTACTATGTGTCAAACACTGTGTTAAGGATCAAGACACAAATACAAAAGCAAACAAAGCCCCTGCCCTCAAGGAGTTTACATTCCGATGAAAGAGAACATACATATAGGGGAGTGGTGACCGAGGAGGAGAATTCTAATCCAGAAGTTACAGGGATGGCGAATGGGGTCACATTCCATCCAGGAATAACAGTGGCATTAATCTGTCAGTTTGTAGTTCTTGAACTTAGTGGTTATTGAAACCATAGAAGAGAAGGCTAGAAATGAGGAATAAGTGAAGGACAGTAGTGTCCAAGACCTGATAGCTAGTACATATAACTGTAAATATTATTCTAAAGATAGGTCCTTTCTTCTTGTTAGTGATCCCTTTATAGCATAAATCTTATGGTAAGATTGGTGGAGTCAATGAAATGAACAATTTTGCAATTTTTAATCATAGAATTCTAAGGTGTTTTTTTCCCAAATAGTTCCCAGTTCCCAGCTCCCTTAATAGTAGCATGCTTGTTTTCCCATAGATCCACCAACAATCAGGTTTTTCATCTTTTAGCATCATTGCCAATTTGATACATATAAAATAATAACTACTGAGTAGTTTTAATGTAATTTCCCTGATTTTGAGCAGTCTTTCAAATGGTTCTTGATAATCTGTGCTTCTTTCAAAAATTACCTGTTACTGTCTTCTGGCCACTTATTCATTGGAGAATCACTTTTTTGGGAGGGAGGGCAGGGCAATGAGGGTTAAATGACTTGACCAGGGTCACACAGCTAGTAAGTGTCAAGTGTCTGAAGCCAAATTTGAACTCAGGTCCTCCTGAATCCGTGGTGCATTATCCACTGTGCCACCTAGTTGCCCCAGAGAATCACTCTTAATAACATGTTTCCTTTCCCTAAAGGTTTTGGATATTAAATTTTTATCAACAATACTTAATACAAAGATCTTTTCTAGTTTTAAGTCTAATACATTCATGTACATTATTACACGCTTTCTATCACATCCTGTTACATTGTTTTTATAATTAGCTTATTAGCATCAATCCAGTTCTAGACTTCACAGACCCCTATGACACTGCTCCCCTCCATTCATACAAAACATAAAACCCAGGAATTCTGCTTATATTGATATAATCCTTCCACTATTCTTTGCCTTTTATCCATGTTCAGATAGAAGTATGGTTTAGAAGTTACCCTTTCTTCCCAATTCCTCACCTTTTTCTTAGCTTGTTCTTCACCTGACACCCACATGCAAGGGATAATAATTCCTTCCTGCTTACCATCTTCCCTTTTCCTCAAGACCATGTTCTTCCTCCTATTTTTCTGTCTTGTAAGGTGGTATATATCAAAGAGATAATAGCTCTTTTACTCCTTACAGCATGTAAAAATGCTAAGTCACTAATTATTCGTTCCTTGTTCTAAAGTCTTGTTAGTCTTGTTCTGATTCTTGGTCTGTTTGATTGCCAAAGGTTCATGCTCATCCTGGTTCTTTAGCTGTAAGGTTTAAAAATCTTCTTTTGTATTAAACATCCATCTTTTCTCTTAAAAATGCTTGGGGTTGGGGCAGCTAGGTGGTGCAGTGGCTAGAGCAGAGGCCCTGGAGTCAAGAGGACCTGAGTTCAAATCCAGCATCAGACACTTAACACTTACTAGCTGTGTGACCCTGGGCAAGTCACTTAACCCCAATTGCCTCACTAAAAAAAAAAATGCTTGGGGTTTCTGGATAGGCAATATTGGGGTCAATCTAACAAAATTCCCTTGTTTTTCAGCACATCACATTCTAGCTTCTCTTTTCCTCTATTGGCTTAAATGAGAAATCTTGTGTGATTCATATTGGTACATTTTTCTGTGGATTTGTTTTTTGCTGGGTCTTTCTTTATCAGATCTTCCCCTTTGTCATTGAAGCTCTGGAGCTTTATGACTACATTTCTGTTTGAATTAAATTTTGATGTCTTTTCTATTACTTTTCTGATGATTCTATTGATCAGAACTCCACTCTGGATTTTTAGTACTTCTGGGAAATGTTTTTGATGATTTACTAATGTCTGCTCTTTGTTTCACCATTGGGGGGAAGGGGGGTGGTGGAGAGACCAATTATTGTCAAGTTGTGTTGCTGAATTCTATTCCTTTGCTCCATTACCTTGATTTGTAGAGATCGCAAGTTTTTCAGTTATGCCTTTTTTGGGCAGAATGGGTGGAAGCATTCATGAGAAGGACCATTGTACTCCTCTACCTTTTAAATAAGGTTTTAAATGAAATGTTCCAAATTGTTGTCTCATATTTTTCTTTTTTCATATTTTTCTTTCTTTTTTTCATTTATTTCAGTTGATTAAACATCTATCAATATCAATACCATTTCTAAATATTTCCCTCCTCTCCTCTTCAATGAAGCTTTCTTTGTAACAAAGATTTTTAAAAAGAGCCCAGCAAAATGAAATAGCATAATTACATAGAACAGTATATGCAATATTCCACACCCATGATCCCCCACCTAGAGAAGAAAGTTTATTTTCTTTGTAGCCAAGCATGATGATTATCCTTCATTTATCTTAATTCTATCTTTATGCCAGCTATTTCTCTAAGAATATTGCTATAGATCTAATTTTGCTTAAGGGAGTGTCTTATTTTAGTATGAATGAATGAATAAATGAAAGAGCATTTATTAAGCACTTTGTGTTTAGTGCTGGGGATGTACATACATATAAGTAAAGATGGTCTTGGCTTTAAAGAGTTTATATTCTAATTGGGGAACCAATATGCATAGGGAAGTGGTAGCCAGGGAAGAGGACTTTGGCTTGGAAAGTTGAAGGTCTGGGAAATATTTGGGTCATAAAAGAGCAGACTGACACATTCCAGAAAGAAGTCTTCTTTCTGATATCTTTACTTTTTTTTCCCACTTTGTCTCATAATATTTATTCCCTGTATTACAGACTTTTTTCTCTATTCATTTCTGCTATCCTTAATTTTGCTTTTATTTGAGCCGATTTTCCCTATCTTTCCTTTCTTGTCTTTATTTTATTTTTCTTCTGTTTTATCTCATACATTTGTAGTTCATTTGAGGGGATGAAGAGAAGTTAGTGGAATTCTTCTTAGTTTGAATGCTTTAAAATAAGATATGCCTAAATGTACAGAATTATGATTTTTCTAAATGTGCTAGTTTTGATATTTATTTACTATGGGTCTAGGATTGTGCTAAGAGCTGAGTATACAAATAAAAAAGGAACAATATCTCTGCCTTAAAGGGCCTATACGCTTATAGGTGAAAACAACAACAAAGGCATTGGTAGCCATAGTGAGGTCTGGGAAGTCACAGGGATAATGATGCAATTGAAAGACATATCCTTTCAAGGAATGGTTTTGTTGACTTTACTACTATTCCCAGAGTGAAAAAGTAAGGAAAGAGGGTGAGGAAGGTGATAGAAATATGGTGGTGTAGCATAAAAATGTTCAGAGAATAACATAGTGAGTCTGGACAGAGTTAAATATGATTAACTGTAACTAATCAGGGTCCCAGGGTGGGAGCTGGAGAACCAAATTATAGGCCAAAGTTTGAGGCTGAGAGATGTGACGTAGTATGAGCATGTCCAGAGAGAAGTATGTCTTGCATATGGGAGATTGCACAGGGCTTTAAGTAATCCTGACCTTCTCCCTGATCAGTCCTGGCTGTTGGGAGCCCATGGGTCATTTTCTCTTCTTCAAGATTCCTGGATTTTAGTCCTGGTTCTTCTACCACCTAGCTGGTGAACTTACACAAATCACTTAACCTCTTTGGGTCCAAATTTCCAGTGCTATAAAATGAAGGGATTGTACTAAATGATTTTTGTTATGGTGCTTTGGTTTTTGTGGGAGTTTTTTGGTGAGGCAATTGGGGTTAAGTGACTTGCCCAGGGTCACACAACTAGTAAATGTCAAGTGTCTGAGGCCGGATTTGAACTCAGGTACTCCTAAATCCAGGGCCAGCGCTTTATCCACTGTGCCACCTAGCTGCCCCCCTAAATGATTTTTAAAGCAATGCTTGATCAATTTAGTTTAGATCTAGGAGCCAGTTGTCAACTTTAGAAGTCAAATACATGTTATTTTTTTCCTTTCAAGTATTTTTTAAGAGCTACATTATTTTAGGGCAGCACTATTGTGGTATTTATGGCATGGCTTCTCAACTTCAGGTCCATATTCAAACTAGGGTCACTTTGGAACTCAACTATAAGGTATATAAGACTATAAGGTATACAGAAGGTTTCAAAGGATCCCCTGGAAAGGCCTAAGAGGAAACTGAACATATTTAATCGGGGCAGACTAACATTGAAACAGTCTATTGTTCTTCTTCTTCTCTGCAATTTTCACTGGGAAGGAAGCCCAAGCCCTCAGGTGGGTCAGGTATAATGGAAGCCTCAGGAATCCCCAAGTGAGCAGCACAGATATTTAAAAAATATCATTATAGTAAAACATGAACGGTATAAAAACCAAAGGGCACTTCTGTAGTTTCTCAGTAGTTTCTGGGAAAAGTGTATTAGAACTATCAGGCATTATGAGAAATCATTAGGTGGTATGGCACCTTGATACTTAGGCCCTTGGGATTTGCCAAGCTTTGCCTCTAAGCTTCTTTCCTGCACTAATGTCCCATGAATCCAGTTGTAGGAGTATTCTGAAATTCTGTTTAAAAGGATTAAACGAGTTAATGTGGTTTCTGAAGGGGCCTAACTTACTAAGCTAAAGTACTGAAAAAAATATGGTGAATATCATGCAAATACCTTCAGTATTATTCTTAGTTATCACACATATTTACCTTGTCACCTTTTATTCCTTGTAAGCCAATATCTCCTTGCTCACCCTATGAGGAAAAAGAAATAAAGATGATTGACATAGTCGATTTAATTTTGTCAACGAAGAAAACATTTCAAAGACTTCTTGAGACCCATTTTTTTCTTGCCTAAGATAAAACCAAAAAACATGTCACTTCCTAAAACTATGACTTATGCAATCTCTTTGTGCAGCTGCATCTGAATATGAATTATGTTTCAGTGTTATTTGTTTGTTTTCCACTACATAAAAATAAATTCTGAATGAAGTTGGCTGGGAAAATGTTTGGATGGGTTCACACTAGACTTAAGACAACACCTTTATCCTCCCTCCAGCACTTAGCACAGGGCCTGGCACATTATACGAGTTTAATAGATGCTTGTTAATATGAGTCTAGAGTCAGAATGAATAACTCACTATGGTAGGCCAATGAACAGGTAAGAAAGTTTTCCAATTTTTTGGAGGAGTTAGAACCATAGTCTAGATATCCTTCTTGAAAATGTGAAGCTTCAGTGCTTCCTCATTGCTTTTAGGATAGATAAAAATGAAAACTCCTCAGTTTGAGTTAAAGCCCTTTACAATCTGGCTCCAGAATGTTTCCAGGCTGATTACATATTACTCCCTCTTACACACTCTATGCTTCAGACAAATTGGCCTACTTGCTGTGGTTCTCTGTATTCAACATCCCATTTTTTGCCTTCAGGTCTTTGAACTGGTTGTGCCTCAAGTCTGGAATAATATTCATCCTTGCTTTTGTACCTTGGAACTACTAATTCCTTGCAAGGCTTAAGTCCAGTGCTACCTCCTTCATTTATAGCGATCCTCTTCTAATTACTGTATTCATTTTTGCATGTTTTGTCTAATATGTACTTATCTGTGAACACATTGTATGTAAAAGATAAGTCCCATAAGGACTAGTATTATCTCACTATAGTGTTTTTATCTCCAACATATGGCATAACACCTTACTCAAAATAGTTGCCTAATAAATGCTTACTGATTGAGTGATTTATGTGTTTGTTTTCTAGCTTATCTTGGCCAAATAATATTATTTCTTTAAAAGGTACATAATCGGGGCAGCTAGATGGCACAGTGGATAGAGCACCAGCCCTGGAGTCAGGAGTACCTGAGTTCAAATCCAGCCTCAGACACTTAACACTTACTAGCTGTGTGACCCTGGGCAGGTCACTTAACCCCAATTGCCTCACTAAAAAAAAAAAAAAGAAAAAAAGGTACACAATCAAAGAATGTAGAATTGACCCAGATACAGCAAAGTGATAACACTGCTTATATGATTCCTCCCTCCCCTCATGTATTAAATACTTACCATTTCTCCCTTTTGTCCTTTGGGACCAACTGATCCTGGAAATCCAGGATGTCCAGTTTCACCCTTTTAAAGAAATAAGAAGAAAGATGTTATTTTAAAAATCAAATGAAAACAAATCAGGAACTGCGATGACTTCTTATGTCTTCAAAATGCAGTTGATTTTTTTCTCTTTATTTAAAATTTTTTCTTTTTAATTATGGACAACAAAAATCAATAAACATTTCAATAAAAAAGAACAAAAATGAAGATTACATTTGAAAGCAAGAACTTATATAATGTATAATTTGTTTAAAAGGTGTATGATAAATTTAATGAGGTAACAGGATTGACTTGATTATCTGTGTCCATTTTTGAGCTTTTTTCCATGCCCCTCTTCACCTGCCACCTCTGTATTTCCCTTTTCCTTTTAACAACAGAATTTAGCTGTTACCACCCAGGAAGGGGAGAATGAGAAGCTCTACATCAAATTGAATGCTTTGGGCAATGAAGTGTTTGTCAGTGGTTCTTATTGCCTGTAGGTCTTTTAAAAACCCATCAATTTCCTTCCTATTACCTAAAATCAGGCTAAAAATGCAATAAAAACATTTAAATGGAAAAATCTATTTAGGGGTGAGGAGGGAAAAGTAATGGAGAGTATTTTATCTTATAGTAGCTGATAAGGCACATTAGTTTAGTGATCCAAAATATGTCATGTTGATTAACTGAAACACAATTATCCAGAATCAAGTTTCAGACATTTCATCATATTTTTTTTCTTTCTGGAAGCATGTGGTCATATGAATGAAAATGAGGTTAAGTTATTCTTAGCATTGACATTACCACTGAATATAGACAAAGAAGGCATTCTTGCTGATGTGATGGCAGTAACTTCAGAGAAGCCCAAGAGGCTCTCTTCAAAGAATCTTCTGAAGAGTGATTTATAATAAGGAACAAAGCTTTATAAGATCATGTCTAAGAAAGTACAATCTCAGAAATTATAGTTATGAAAGGAAATAAATCATGAATTAGATTTCAGACACACCCAACCACTCTTGCTTCCTCTTGGCATTCATCAAGATCCATGGAAGACTGTGTTGCTGGTCAATGAATCTAGGCCTTTTGAAGCTCTATAGGGCCCATTCCTTAAATTTCAAGATCCCCTTACAAAATGTTAGACATTATGGTTTTTTTGTGCCCATGTACTTTTCCTATATTTTTACCTCTTGTAAGGCTTATCAAAAAGGAGTAGCAGTTCTCTCAGCTGTAAAATGGAGTTGAATTAGGTTATTTTCCCCTGTGAAGCTCTGTGGTTCATGTTTTGCTTTCTCTTGAAGTAAACCTGTTAGATGATAATGTTGAAACTGTTCAACATACAGAATTTACTCACCATAGAAAATCTGATTTGAAGCCATAGATGAAACCAACCGCTGCTTATCATTGCTTCACTTTGGTTATGAGTTTGATCACTCATGGGTTTCATACTATTGGGTTTTTTTTTGGAACTCTTCCAAAAAGGCTTGTAAATGGAACAAGGAGATAGGGGCTGATGGACAGTCTTTCTCAGTGGCTTCTAAGTTTCCATAGGGTGTCAGTTATTGACTGAGAGGCACTCTCCAGAATGCCACTGGCTCAGCGCTTTTCCTCTTACTTTGATAGAAGTTTGTTTGGTAGGAGATAGGAAGTCGAGTAAGCAGAGAGGAGGAAGAAGCAGACACCTTGTGAATGAGAGACACAAGATTACAAGTAGTGGCTATGAATTTACAGCCAGGATGCTGAGAACGTTTCATGTGTAAACTATGTCCAGTATGAATCCTCTATCATAAATCCAGCTTGGAATGGAATAGAGACAGATTACCTTTCTTCTCCTCTATCCTTGGCCTTTCACTAGAAAGAGTAAACTCTATAGTTGGTCTTTTACTCACTGAGTACTCACTGTTTCCATTTTGGATGGGGAGGCATTAACTTTTGTTCTAAATATTTACTTTTTCTTAAAAAGAGAAAAGATGAGTGTTCCTTTTTTTAAGAGGTGAAATCATTGGCTTACATACAGCTCACTTAGAACCACTGGGTAAAGTTGGGATTCCAGAGTTAGACCAAACAAGACTAGAAAAACATCCAAAAATGTAGGCTCCACCTTTAAAAAATCACTTATTGGTAAGAACAGGCTGCAAAGGCACCAAAGAGTAGGCATTTCCACTTTCCTTGCTTGCTAGAGACTGCCATATTTTTTTTTTCAGGGCAATGGGGGTTAAGTGACTTGCCCAGGGTCACACAGCTAGTAAGTGTCTGAGGTTGGGTCCGAACTCAGGTCCTCCTGAATCCAAGGCTGGTGCCTTATCCACTGCACCACCTAGCTTCCCCGACTGCCATATTTTGTATATATTAGGGCTGAAGAGAAAGACATATCCTCACAAAATTAGAATGGAATGAGTTGCTTGGAAATGGAAAAAGCTGAGACTCCAAAGGGCAGTAAACTATTTCTGAAGCTTTGCTCACACAAAGGGAGGGGGTAGTGAGTTGTACAAATATGCACAATAAGCCTTCTGGCTTTTAATTTAATAATCTGGCAATGATTATTAGTTCGGCCTGCCACCAGATGCTAACATAGGTTTTCCTGCATATAAACTCTGGAAACTATTCAGCATAGCCTAATGGAGATATGAATGGTCCATGAATCAAAAGATCAGGCTTCTACTCAATTGTTGTTGTCCAGTAAAATCTGACACTTTGTGAATCCATGGATGACAGCATGACAATACTGTCCATGAGGTTTCTTGACAAATGATGCCGGAGTGATTTGCCATTTCCTTCTCCAGTGAATTAAGGCAAACAGAGGTTAAGTGACTTGCCCAGGGTCACACAGTTACTAAGTGTCTGAGACCAGATTTGAACTCCAGTCTTCTTTTCTCCAGGCCCAGCACTCTATCACTGAGCTTTCTAGGTGCCCCTACTACTTGGTAGTATAATATGACTTAGTAATATAATCATATAAAGCCATTTAACTTCTCCATATATGTATATACATGGAGAAGTTGAATGAATATATATACACATGTATGTATGTATATATGTGTGTATGTATATAAATATACATATAAACATATACACATACATATATATACCCCAAAGCTTAACAATTTAGAACTAGAAGGGACATTAAAAATAACTTAGTTTAATCCCCTTGTTTGATGAATGAGTAAACTGAGGCCTTGAGAGGTAAGGTGACTTGACCAAAGTCATGCTGTTAGTAAGTAGAAACTGTGAGTTAGTAGATGAGCTATGGTTCAAAGTCAAGTGCTCTGACTCCAAATCCAGTTCTTTTTAATTCAGAAAATTTACTATATATATTATAAGGTTGTTTTGTACATTAAATGGGATGTTTCTGAAAATTAAAAACACTCTAAAAATGCAAGGGATGTTGATGGTGATAACTATCAAAATAGAGGAGTTCCTCAATGGTTACTCCAGATTCATGGGGAAGTACCATGCTTCTAATAATTCCTTTGAGAATTTTTTTTCAGGAATTAATATCAGACACATTAGCTTATGGTTTGCATAATAATAATAATCTAGAACAAGTGACTTAAACTCATCAAGAGAAACTAGGTTATTTCTTTCTATTTCCCTACTATTTATATTGGGTAGCTCGTTAGTCACTTCTGTTTTATTCATCCTAGTCCAAAGATCATTATCCTTGGCCAAGAAGACAGAAACAAACAAAAAATGAGTTGAACAGCTATGCCTTCTTTCTGTTGACAATCATCCTCATCTTATTCACATTAAGCAGTGGCCTCATCCCTAGTTTCATTCTCTTTGCACCAAAACAAACAAATTGTGTCAAAAGAACCCCCAATCCCACCCCCGAAAACACCCCTAATACTTTTTGTTATCCTTATCTTTGCTGCCCAGATTTGGCTCATTCTGGGCATTGGCATTCCTGACACTATTCTTATAGGACTGTCCCATGGCCTGGCACACAGTAAGTGCTATATAAATATGTTATTATGATTTATATTTATCTTCTGCCATCTGCCATTGCTTCCATCATCTGTATATGTCTACTTGGGATCTAAGTGAGTCCCCCAGGCAGCCACATCTGTCTCTTGAGACAAATATCTCTTTTCCACTTCAGGGGAGTTCTTTTTCAATGTTCAGAATTTCATTCTTGAGAACTTAGCATCCCTCATGGAATGACATGCCCTGTGGCATTTTAGTCCAAGGAGTCTTAATAGTAATAACTCACATTTATAAGTGCTTAAAAGTTTACAAATACCTTGGCAAGTATTCTTCCTAGGATATTATTTAAAATACTGTAGAGAATCCAAATGGAAGAGGGATTCCCAATTGATGCTCCATATGCTTCTATTTGTGACAGCATTGTGCTTACTATAGGGGCAGCTTGGCAGTACAGTGGGTAGAGTGCTGGGCCTGGAGTAAGCAAGACTGAACTTCCTGAGTTCAAATCTGGCCTCAGACACTTAACAGATGTGGCAAGTAACTTAACTCTGTTTGCCTCAGTATCCTCATCTGTAAAATGAGCTGGAGAAGGAAATGGCAAACCCATCTAGTACCTTTGACAAGAAAACCCCAAATGGGAGTCAGAAAGTTGGACATAACTGAAATGACTGAACAACAACCTCTGCCCTATCAAGCCTCAGAATATTTGAGGAAGTCTTCAGTGAGATTCCTGATGTCTCAAAAGATATTGGATTAACAATACCCATGAGAAAAAACAAATAGATGAGGAATGCTTATCAAACAGATTCTATAGTTGAATGGGCAGTCAGTTGAGTCAACACATGTAATTTATGCAGGCACAATGATCTGAGCCTAGAATCAAAGAAGATGAAGAGAGGAGGCTGGGTTGCATTGAGTAAATTTCATAGCACTGCCAATATTTCCAAGTCACTTTTAAAGTCAGTGTTGTCATAATGAGATCTGGTTATAAATCAGGAAATTACAATCAAAATATCAAAATTATGGGTAATCCAAAGGGCAATGGAGAGAAAAACATGGTATATTTAATGAAGTGTATTACCAATGATTACTTGAATTGTATAGCTG
Organism: Dromiciops gliroides; assembly: GCF_019393635.1. Taxonomy (NCBI): domain Eukaryota; kingdom Metazoa; phylum Chordata; class Mammalia; order Microbiotheria; family Microbiotheriidae; genus Dromiciops; species Dromiciops gliroides. The sequence continues at coordinate 290,009,625 of NC_057864.1, read as the reverse complement.
AAAAGGAAATAGGATATTCATGAATTGAAAATGAGACATAAAAAATAGACAAGCATTGCTTTGCTATCTGTGGGATGCTTTACAAACTCTAAAGTATCTCCCGTGCTATAGAACATTTATGATAGATTTAGACATAAATTGTACAGGATAAGAAGGCATGAACAGGTTCCAATTTGTACTGCTGAAAGAACAAACACATTGAGGAATCTAGGATCAATTAAAGCATAAGAAGTGTTACTTTTTTCAAAAACCAATATTAAATGGTCATGTTTTGTGCTGATTTCATTTACATGTTGATTTTTATTATTTAGGTGTCTAACATTCATGTCTCTTAGTTAATTTCTCCAATGCCTTACTTCTTTGCTCAGCTTTTCTACCATTGAGTTACACATTCCAATCACTATTGGTTCATGTGCGTCACACATTGTCTGAAAATTTCTTTTGTTCCCTTTAGACTGTTTCTTCTTATTATTTTCATAATAAAATTGGTTTTCTCTAATTCTACTTCATTTAAGATTCTGAGACAGGAGATTTGAGCAACAGTTAAGTTCTTTGGGGCTTGATACACCTGTTCCACAGAATCAGAATTCTCATCACTGTGAGGTTTTAAGTATTCCGAAAGTAACTTGGATTTCCTAATGAATAAAGTATGTTCTGGTAAAACACAAACCAGCTGTTTTTTTAAGACATAAATCATCATTTAGATAATTTTTAAAGGACCACAGCTTTTTTGACTCAGTTTTCTCATGGGATAAGTTGAGGAATTTTAAAAATTTTGTATGTCTCTAACTTTACAAGAATTAATTGATGAACACTGGTTTATTTTTATAGAATGGGCTATGATTCTGTAAGATATCCCATTATAAGAAATATGGACAAGTCAAATTCTTTGATTTCTTTTCAAGAACGTCAAAAGTTTTTTCCCTGCAGGAAACTTAATTTTCAATGGTCAATCCACACAAAGCATAAAGGATATAAAATTAGACTCCCTGCTTCCCCATTTCCACTGAATTGGCATTTTGGCAGTATTTTCTGTATTGGAGATGCAGTTTTTTTAATAGGCTGGCATAGAAGACATGTAAATTATGTTTTCAAGATTCATATCAAATGTTCTGTTCATAATCATGAGACTTCTTAGTAGCTGAATGAAAGCACCATGGACAGAGACTTTATTAATATATACTGCATAGGATTTTTACAACCACCTCATCTGTAGTTAGAGGCTTAATGTGTGTTGTTGTAACTAGGTTAGGAAATGCAATTATAGTCTCTGTTGAACTGAAGATTACCACAGTTTCTGAAGCAAACTGGTGGGAAAAGGAGAGGGTAGAAATGGGGGAAGTCCTGGGGACCACAAAATTGAATCTGCCAACTTTAGGGTTTAGGCAATCACTCATAAGTGAGATAGAAATTGGAAAATGAGAACACAATAGAAATTTGCCAGAAGTTTAGTTGTGAGATAATTCACTTCTGAGAGAAACCAGGCATTATTATGTGTAAGCCATTCCTTTCTATTATAAAACAATAAAGTACAGCACAAGTGCTTAAAGGATTAATTTTTTTAACAGAGAGAGGGGTCAGCTAAGACACTCTGCCACAAAATGCTTGGCATTTTCTCACATATACAAACTGAAGGAATATCCAATTATAAACCAGAACTTGTAGCTTAAAAGCATTCACCATGTTACAAGTATTTCCCCTTGATTTGTTCTTTGCACCATCACCAAATGCTATTCAACAATCTTTTCTGAAAAGTGTCCTCCTGGCTAATCCCAAAATTGCCACATAGCCAGCAGGCAGTTGTTTCATAGAGCAAACTGGATAACCACCCAAAGTATTTAGACTCAACTGTTAAAAATGCAGCCATTCCCTGAGATTTAAAGTATAACTTGACAAAAAAAACAACCCTCTCAATGATTTAATTTTTTTTTTCAAATTCTATTTACCTTTTCTCCTTTAGGGATACTTGCTCCATTCTCAACCAGGTTTCCCTAAATGGAAATAATAGAAAAGAATTTCCTTAAATTTTTATGTATTCACTCTTATTTTTAAGATGTCAAAACTTTTAATGTTTATATTTAATAAAATATGTGTATATTAATATAATTCAAATTTTTATTTAATATAATTCTGGAGATCAAATGACCTATTTTTGAGTGGCCACAAACATATACAAATGCTAAGACTAATTCCAACCACCAAGAACAAGAGCTATATTTGAGTTCTCCCAATAGGTCCTCATTGTTATACATGCTGCTGTAAGCAAAAGAAGCAGTTTAACTTCCCAATTATTAGAATAGTCATGGGATTTCAAATATTTTATTTGCTCTATTTTCTTAAAAATACAATATTTCAAATATCTATAAATATCATCATGTCATAAAGCACTGATCTACTTTTATTAGAATGACAATGAAACAGTTATGTTGAACTAAAGTCACTATTAATATTTCACACATGAACTAGACCTCTGAAATAGTTCACAACTCTATTCTTTAGGTGCATTAAAAATGAATTTTAGAAGCAGCAGTGTATAGAAAGTAGACCAGACTAAATGGGTGCCTTGGAGCAGCCTGCAGGGCAATTATATAACACTATGGGATGATCTCAGGGTTGTTGTGGGGATCAAATGAGATATTTGTTAAGCACTTAACACAGTGCCTGACACTTAGTAGGTGACTTGTTCCCTTTTCTTTTTCACCATCTCAGGACCATCAAAATGTCCTGATGTGATATCATCCAGGAGATGTTTTTATCAGGCAGGTCTATTGCTCTCTAGATACATGAGGCTCCCACCAGATGCCATCTAAAATTCACTGAATAGGAGCTACTCAGGCTTATAGAAAATGACCTGAAGGGGCTTTGGACAAAGACAAATTACAGTGGTCAGTTGTGGTTAGAAGTTTCTCTGCCTCCCCCTCACTACCATCCTGTGAGTAGTCTGGAAGTTCTCAGATACTCTGAGGCAAATGTATAGACAACTCTGTAATACCAGCTGGCATTTGTTAGAGGTTAAGAAGTGGTATCAAAAAAAAAAAAAAAGAAAAAGTGGTATCACATGTTTCACTTTTGTTTTCTCCAAATAGAAAAACAACATTTAAATACCAATGAAGACCATGAACCTTTCAATTCGTTCTGCAAGGGCATATGTGCCACTCCCTAACAGAACTAAAATTAGACATTTTTGTGCCCTGTGGAATCATCACAACTCACATTTGTAGAAGATGACACAAAGCATGACTTCTGATGAGGAGGGTCCAGAGATGGGTATTACACCTCCATATATGTATGTAAACAATCACATAACGTGAATAATTTTGCATATGCATATACCTATTCATAACTAATGGTAGCTATCTCTAGGGTGCCAGGGGTGGGAGAGAAAGGAGGGAAGAAAAAAGAAATTAAAAAATTTACCAATAACTTTATTATATATTTAAAAGGAATAGCAAGTTGTACACAATAGCTCTGCAGTTTCATGTGCAATCTTTTAAAAAATATGTTATAGAAATGTTAGTTTTGTTCCATAAATTAAGAATAAATGTGAAAAACCATATGCATACACCATACATAAATGTGTACATATGACATACATATCCTGAGGCTACATATGCAAATATGTGTTTAATAATGATAGCAACAGCAACAGTAATAATAGCTCACATTTATGTGCTTTCTCCCAGACCAGTGCTCAATCTACTGTACAGCCTGTCTCATAAAGGTAGACATGTATACATATATGTATATATGTGTACATATATATATAGATATAAATGTTTTATATATACAGTCAGACATCTGCTGCCTGCATAACCCTGGGCAAATCACTTATCCCTGTCTACTTCAAATTCCTCAACTGTGAAATGGATATTATAATAGCATCTACTTCCCAGGGTTATTGTGAGAATTAAAAGAGATAATATCATAGTGCCTGGTACATAGTAGATGCTCAATAAATGCTTATTCTTTCCTTCCATATATAGATAAGTCTGAATTTGCAGAAGAGTCCATACTAATGAAATCATAGATCCTTGAGGTACCTATATGAGTACACATACATACACATGCTCATGTCATTATGATCTGCTGTTCCTTAGACATGTAGGGATCTCAACAGTCAATAAGCATTTAATTAGACACCTACTATACTCCAGGCACTGTGCTACAGTGTTGGCTCTCAAAGAACTCATGCTCTACCAGATCCACCTGAGTCTATATACCTAATGCACAAATATATATTATGCATATAACTATGTATATACACTCACACATATATTTTTTATACATGCATGTGTGTGTACATAGTGGTTAGAGTGCTAGATTCCACTCTTTCCTGTAATACATATCAATTTGTATGACCACAGGAGAGTTACTTAACCTTTTACTGCCACAGATAACTTGCAAGACTATGGGTTACAGAGTTTCTAAGCATGTAAGTCTGTACTCTATAATCTTAGAGAGTTGCTGATCCTCACAAACGATGGGACCTTCCACAATAGACTTTCCTTTCCAATGAAATCTTAGGTTCAGATTAGCAACACAAAAGTTATACCCTCCCCACATACATGTGTATGTATATGTGTATATTTATATGTATATGTACACACATGTATAACATTTATAATTTGACATAGGAGATGCTTCTTTTAGGGGTTACACTGTTATTTGACATCATAGAATAAATAAAGGGAGCTAAGGCCACTGTTGCTCCTGGAAGTTGCAGTTTTGGCCCTGAATTTTACCCTAATTTAATCCATTTGTATGGGGCCCTGATAAGTATTTGAAGAGGTGGCTTTCTCAAAGAGTGTCATGCAACTTACTCAGATGTTTCTGGTTTTAATTTTTACTCCTGTAATACACCACAGGCCACAAAAAATGGAAAGACAGAGGTCTTCCTGTTATATTTTAATTCTAAATGATCTGGGCCTGAGAAAAGGGATGATATTGGTGGCTCTGAGGCCCAATATGTTGCCATGGCATCTCATGTATCAGCCAGGAAGAGCTCCGGAAACATTCCAGTTTGGATAAAGGCCCTCTGTCCTCTGACAGTCTGTGGATACCAAAATGAAGTCATGGTTTGAAACTTGAAGGGAGAAATGGATTATTTTGTTGGCAAATTGGTTTTTTGGATGAACAATCTGGAGAAGTGAACACTAGAAACTGGTTGCTGGGAGGCACAATCTCAAGCTTCAACAGCTGAGACTGAATCTCTGCAAATTGTATTGAATGTGACGATAAAAGATAACACGACTTTGCATTTTCAATGTGGATCTTTAGAAAATAAGATCAAATGTAAAATTTGTGAGTATTTGGCCTCCCCTGATAACAGTCCTTTTTCCCAAATAGAATGTCATGAGGGGCTCTGGATCTGACGTTTTTAGAGATTGACGGAGCTTTTAAAATTTTTATGAAAATTCCCAGAGCTAAAGCCAAGGAGAATGGCTGCTGGGTTGCAAGTAGATTCTCCTTAAGGGAAGGAATATGCTTACTAGTATTGCTTCTTTAGAAACAGTCTTGCAAAGCAGCAGCAGCTGTTCTGGAGGGCTTTTTTTCCAAGTAGAAAAATCTTTATCTTCTGTGGTTTTCTTCTTTTTCCCCTGCCCTCTCAACTTTTCCCTTCTCCATTCTTTTTTGCACCCATGCAAACACATCTTCCCCACAAAGACCTCTCTGTCTCTATCTCTGTGTCTCTTTTTCTTTCACACACACACACACACACACACACACACACATCCCTTTAAATCTCCTTTATGAATTTTTTTCTTTAAAAACACCTTGGGGGCAGCTAGGTAGTGCAGTGTATAAAGCACTGACTCTGGATTCAGAAGAATCTGAGTTCAAATCTGGCCTCAGACACTTGACATTTACTATCTGTGTGACCTTGGGCAAGGCACTTAACCCTCATTGCCCTGCAAAAAAACAAACAACAATAAAACAAAAACAAAAACGAAAACAAAAAAAGCCCAAACAAACAAAAAAGAAAACACCTCTTGCTTCCCCCTTCTTTAACTTCTCTCTGTGCCTTCTGTCATTATGTCTCCTCTTCTTAGGTCAGGTCTGAAGGACTTTTCATTGATCTTATTTTTCTAGTCCCAGATAGATTTTATGCATTCTGTGCACAGTCAGTCAATGTTTTTCTATGAATAGACAGGCAGTCTCATGCCTTGGTTCAATGAGAGTTGTGAACACAGGACAGAAAGATCTTTTCCTTCTCTCTCAAGGTCTCTCAGCTTGGTGAAGAGGGGCAGCTCTGGGGCAGAAGATGGCCTCCTCTTTGGGTGGGGTCAGAATACAAAAGAGAGAAATTGAGAATTTTTCCAAGAACGCAAAGGAATTTAGGCAATTTCTAACAAATAGAGATAGAGCAAGGAGGCTATAGTTATCTGTTTGCTTCTGGACATGTTACTTTGAGGCTTGGCATCAAGGAAATTTGCCAGGTGTGGGGTGGTGTCCAATATACTGGCTGGTATATCAGCAAATAACTGCTATAATTTTTTTTTTGCTGGGCAATTGGGGTTAAGTGACTTGCTCAGGGTCACACAGCTAGTAAGTGTCGAGTGTCTGAGGCCAAATTTGAACTCAGGTCCTCCTGATTCCAAGGCCAGTGCTTTATCCACAGTGCCACCTAGCTGCCCCTGCTATCATTTTTTGAAAGAAATCATCCTGATCTGCATTAGTCTGCATGATGAAAACTTCAAGTAAAGCAGCTAATGGGCAAATACCACCTTAGCCCTGGTCAATGTTCCCCAGGGACCTTTATGACAGCATTACCAGCTGCTTTGACCAAAGTTCTACTATCTGAGGCTGTAATTGCTGAAAAGTGGAATGACTACCCAACTGTTCATGTTGCTGGTATGATACAAATCAGTGGCAATTTATACCCTTAAGGGGTCAATTTATCATCCTCTGTATGTGTTCTTGATTCCAATGCTTCCATCTCAACTTCCATCTCAAATTCTCTGTATCTTTCTCTATGTATGTCTCTTGGTTTCTCTGTCCTCCTACCTTAATCCCCCATTTGACCCTTCCCTCTTTGTCATCTCCAACCATCATTCTTCCTTTCTCTCTTTTTCCTACTAATACCATGTCAGTCAAGAACTGCAAAAAAATAAACAAACAAAAACAGAAGAAAAACTCTGCTGACTGAAAACAAGTCTCCACTCTCATTGCCACATATGTGACTTTCTGCTTTCTAAAGCTAAGGGTGATAAAGAGCCAGAAACACTCATAAGGGCTGCCCTGACAAAGGCAGGCACTAATAAACATCTAACTAGCTTTTTTGTCTTTTCTCCCCTTACTCTAATTTAGCTTCTATTTAGTCACCAAGGTGATTTTTCTAAATTGTAGGCTTGACCATGACATCACTCTCATCCCCACCTCTCTTAATGAGCTTCTGTGTCTTCCTTTGACAACTCCAACATAAAAAATAAACACTATTCTTTAGCATTTTAAGCTCTCTATAGCTCAGTCCCTTCCTGTTTTTCCAGTCTCCTTACATGTTATTCCCCTCCATCTACCCTACGATCCAGCTTTACTGGCTTTATGCTCCTTGTTTACTACACTTCTCTCATTTCTGTGTCATTATGTTAGCTCTCCCCTATGTCTGAAATGCTCTGCCATGCCCTCACCAGCAGCCTCCTATTTCCCTGGCTTCCTTTAAGAATCAGCTCAAATCTTCTACAGCAGGTATTTCCCAGCCCCTTCAGCTATAAGTACCATCCCCCTCTTAGATTATTTTCCATTTATTCCCCATACATCTTGTATGTACCTAGTTATTTACATGTTGTCTTCCCCATTAGAATGTAAGCCTCTTGAAGGTAGAGGCTGTTTTTGCCTGTCTTTGCATCCTCATTACTTAGCACAGTCTTTAGAATAGTAAGTGCTTAATAAATGGTTTTTTTATTGATTGATAAAGCACTTAATAATATTTATTGACTAATTCCATCCCTTATGATTTGCCTTAGTTGCAAATAGCTCATATGTGCTCTAGAACAAAGCAATTAAAGCATTTGAAATTTTTGCAATTCATTTATTTCTAGATATATCTAAAGTTAGTTTTGATGCTGAACATAGTACTCAAAGAACTCATAATTTGAAAACACAAAAAATGTACTTTTCCCTCATTATTCTGGTATGCTACAGTACTAAGGTAAGATTTAGATTATTCTCAAAATTCTCAGAGGGATCTATGTTATTATCAGTTTGGGAGTTCCCTGCAATAAAGCAGATTGCAACCCAGCTATGTCCAGGCTCTACCTGCCATCCTTAACCATTACCACAATTCCTTTATGACATACTTAATCCTGTTCTTTTTCAGAGCCTTTCATTGGTATTACTCACAATCCTTTCCATTTCCCTCTGTGTGATGTCTCTATTTAGTCATTTGGAGGCAATGGTATTTTAGATCTCACCTCCCCAATAGCAATACCAGTAAATTATTTTGAAAAGATGGGCCTTTGTTGTTATGGAAAGTTCAAGATCAATAAAAGTGTGGTGAAATTTCCAGAAAGCAATCCAGCCAGCTCTCTTCCTTCTTTTCCATTCTGGACCCAACTCATGGTCCATCTATATTGTCTATCCCATGAAATACATTCTATTGGGAAAACTCTCATTTAGAGACATAATGAAACCTGGGCAAGAATAATTCTTTATCCATTTGATCTTTCCTTTTTGGATAGACAGTACAAACTCTTCAATGCCTCTGAATTTGATGCAACCAATGCAATGTTTTCTAGAAGCAACAGGATCTAGAGGTCTTCAGCATCCATGGAGAATTCCCTCCTTGACCTGGACTCTGTGTTGGACCCCTTATATCTCAGTGGCAAATAATTTCAGCAAGCATTTCTTTCCATATTTTATGCTTCACCTGATGTTTATTATCAGAATCATTGAACAGGATTATTTCTGTTGTTACATTTTCTATGGAATCCAGAATGCTCAGTAAAAGAGCCTGTAGGATAGCAGTTTATTCTGCTAAGTTGAATGCTGTTTTGGTATTAACAAACAGTTAAGTGAGGTGGAGCCAATATGTCAGAGTGCAGGCAACAGCCCAGATAAACTCTCCCAACATTCTCCTCCATCAACTTTAAAATAAAACCTAAAATCAAATTCTACAGTGGTAGAACATAGTATCCTCATGCATGATAAACCTAAAGAATCAAGCTTTTGGGACAAGAATTATTTGTTACTATTTCACAAAAACTCTGGGAAAACTGGAAAACAGTATGGCAGAAACTAGGTATAGACCAACATCTTACACTGTACAAGATAAGGTCAAAATGAACACATGATTTAGACATAAAGGGTGATATCATAAACAAATTAGGAGATAAGGAATAGTTTACCTGTCAGATATATGGAGAAGAGAAGAATTTATGACCAAACAAGAGATAGAAAGTATTATGAGATGTCAAATGAATAATTTTGATTATATTAAATTAAAAAGGTTTTGTAAGAACAAAACCAATGCAACCAAGAGAAGAAGGAAAACAGAAAGCTAAGAATCAATTTTTATAGCAAAAAAGGACTATAAAGCTGTGCATACCCTTTGATCCAGGAACACAACTACTTTGTATCCCAAAGAGATCAAAAAAAGGGAAAAGAACCTTTTTATACAAAAATATTTATAGTAGTTCTTTTTGTGATGGCAAAGGATTAGAAATTGAGGAGATGTCCATCAGTTGGGGAATGGCTGAACATGCTGTGGATTATGATGATAATGGAATACTATTGTGCCATAAGAAATGATGGACAGGATGTTTTCAGAAAATCCTGAAAAGTCTTATAGGAGCTGATAAAAATGAAATGAGTAGAACCAGGACAACATTGTACACAGTAACAGCAATATTGTATAATGATCAATGTGAATGACTTAGCTATTCTTAGCAATACAGTGATCCAAATACAAAGAATGCACAATGAAACATGCTCTCCATTTCCAGAGAAAGAACTGATGAGTCTGAATGCAGATTGAAGCATACTATTTTTCACTTTCTTTCTTTTTAAAATTTTTGTACTGTTTTCTTTCACCACATGACCAATATGGATATATGTTTTGCATGACTCACATGTCTAACCTATATCAAATTGCTTACCATATTAGGAAGGGGAACATGGGGGGAGGTAGGGAAAGAATTTGGAACTCAAAATTAAAAAAAATAAATCCTAAAAATTTTCTTTACAGATAATTGGGAAAATGAACCATTATTAATAAAGAAAAATAAAATAAATAAGCCTTTTCCCAACTTTCCCCAAGAAAAAATACTGAAGAAAATAATACTTAAAAAAAAAAAGAATTAGCCTAATGGCATATAAGAGGTACCATAATCCATTGAAGAAAATAACTCCTTAAAAAGTAATCTCACTGAAGAAAATAATACTTAAAAATTAGAATTGGGTAAGTAGAAACTAATGACTCCATGAGACATCAGAAACAATAAAATCAAGTTGAAAGAATTTTTAAAATAACACTAAAATGTGAAACACCTCATCAGAAAAACAACTGACACAAAGCAAGATAATTTAAGAATTATTGGACTACCTGAAAGACATTATTAGAAAAAAGAGCCTAGAAATAATTTTTCAAGAAATTATCAAGGAAAACTTCCCTGATATCATAGAACCAGAGAGTAAAATAGAAATTGAATGAATCCACAAACACTTCCAGAAAGAGATCCCAAAATGAAAATTCTCAGGGATATTAGAGCCAAATTCAAGATATCCCTTGTCAAGGAGAAAATATTGCAAGCAGCCAGAAAGAAACAATTCAAATAACATGGAACCACAGTCAGGATCATACAAAATTTAGCTGCTTCCATGTTAAAGGAGTAGTGGGCTTAGAATATGAAATTCTGGAAGTCAAAGGAGTTAGGATTACAACCAAGGATAACCAATCCAGTAAAATGAGTGTAATCCTTTGGGAGGAAAATGGATATTTAATGAAATAGAAAACTTTCAATCATTCTTGATGAAAAGATCAGAGTTAAATAGAAAATTTGACATTCAAACACAAGACTCAAAAATAAGCATAAGAAGGTAAACATGAAAAAGAAATCGTAATGGACTCAATCCGATTAAACTACATTCCTATATGGGAAAAACTCCTTAGAACTTTACCATTATTGAAGTAGTTGTGCGTTTACACAGACAAATAGCATAGGTTTGAGTTGATTATAGTGGTATATTATTTAAAAAAATGAAGTGAGGGGCAGCTAGGTGGTGCAGTGGATAGAGCACCGGCCCTGAAGTCAGGAGGACCTGAGTTCAAATCCGGCCTCAGACACTTGACTAACTGTGTGACCCTGGGCAAGTCACTTAACCCCAATTGCCTCACCAAAATAAATAAATAAATAAAATTTTAAAAATTAAAAAATGAAGTGAGAAAGGATGTACTGGGAGAAGGTGGAAGGGAAATGAAGAATGAGGAAAATTATCTCACAAAAAGGAACCACAGGGGCAGCTAGGTGGTGCAGTGGATAGAGCACTGGCCCTGGAGTCAGGAGTACCTGAGTTCAAATCCGGCCTCAGACACTTCACACTTACTAGCTGTGTGACCCTGGGCAAGTCACTTAACCCCAATTGCCTCACCAAAAAAAAAAAAAAAAAGGAAGCACAGAATGTAGAGATTTTATAGTGGATGAGAAAATGGTGGGGTACATGGAGAGCAATATTTGAACCTAACTGTCATCAGAATTGTTTCAAAGAGGGAAAAATTTATCTACACACTCAGCTGGATATAGAAATATATCCTATCAAACAGGGAAGTAGAAGGGGGAGGAGAAAAAAGGGGGTGGGTGATAAAAGGGAGGGTGGGTTAAGGGAGATGGTGGTCAGAAGTAATGGACAGGGTGACAGGGTAAAAAGAAAAAGAGAAGGATGAATAGAAGAAAATAGAATGCAGGGAAATACACAGTAATCATAACTGTGAATGTGAATGAGATGAACTCACCCATAAAATGAAAGTAGATAGCAGAATGGATTAGAAAACCAGAATCCAACCATATCTTGTTTATAACAGACATATTTGAAACAGAAACACACACACACACACACACACACACACACACGCACACACATATACATGGTTAAAATAAGGACCTGGAGCAGAATCTATTATGCTTCAGCTGAAGTAAAAAAGGCAGGGATAGTTATCATTATCTTAGACAAAGCAAAAGCAAAAATAAATGTAATTAAAAGAGATAATCAGAGAAATTACATTTTTGACAAAGGATACCACAGACGATGGAGTGGGAAATGGCAAACCACTAAAATCACTTTTTCTTTGCCAAGAAAACCCCAAATGGGGTCATGAAGAGTCAGACATGACTGAATTGGCTGAACAACAACACCAGTGAGAATGAAGTAATATCAAATTTTTTTACAAGATTTTCTGATAACAGCTTTATTTCTAAACTATATAGGGAACTGAATCAAATTTTATAAAAATAAGAGCCATTCAGCAATTGATAGTCAGAGGATATGAACAGGCAGTTTTCAGAAGAAATAAAACCTATCTATAGTCATATGAAAAATGCTCTAACTCACTATTTATTAAAGGAATGAATATTAAAACAATTCTAAAGCACCACCTCACACCTATCAAAAATGACAAATACTGAGGGAAAATATGATAAAATAGTAATACTAATGAATTGTTGGTAGAATTGTGAACTGGTCCAACCATTCTGGGGAATCATTTGGAACTATGCCCAAAGAGCTATAGCAGTTTTTGCAAAATTTCCCATTTCTCTTCTGTTTGTAGTCACATTTCTATGCCCTTAGCATTTCCTTAATTAATTGGAGCACTTGCCAAACTTCCTTTAGACTGGTTTTATTCTCCACTGCTTCTCTTTGCTTTATAAAAAACTAAAATAAGATCTTGTAGGCGAATTCTAACCTGGTTTTGCCTTTTCTAGTCATCTGTTTCTTATAGCTAAGGTACTTTCCAGTCTATTTCAATCACCTTGTAGCAGTCACTTTATACTGGTCTAATTTCTGGAAGAAATTATACTCAGTGTCTATGTAATTTTTGTTGTACAGTGCCTATCTTTGATTTTCAATCACTTGTCTAATCCAGGGTTAAAATTTCTTAATTGTATGCCATATCTTTTTCTAGTTGATATTATTTCTTCTTGCTTACTATAAATTCTGATCTTACCTCTGATGAGTCAGTTATGTGACTGCACAGACAGCTAACTGTGGGATAACTTTCACAACCATATAAAGTCTTTTCTTCTCCACTAAAATGGAATCAGTTTCATTCTTTGTAGTGTTATTTAGTATCCCGCCCCCCAAGTCCAGTGTCCACTAATTCTGTCTCTGAAGAAAGGGTTCATCATATAGAGGCATAAGGCTTTTGTGTAATCTACAAATCTTTGCTCTTTCTCATTTCTTTTTCCTGGATCATATTTTCTCATATATTTCTACCTATCCTCATGTTTACTTATTTTTGCATGTAAGTCACCAAGTGTGAGTGTATGTTCATTTGATCTGTAGGGTTTTGGCATATTCCTCTTAGAATTTCTTTAGTATTTCATCCTCAGCTATCATTGTTGAAGTGTAAACTGCAATTATTTTCATTGTGTTCTTTTTGCAGATACTTCTCATTAGTACCATAATGGATGATGACCAAATGTCCTGTGGAGTGATAACTTTCATAACCATGGGGCACATGTTAAAACTCACTCCATCTGTTCCTTTCTTTGCCTCTCTAAAGAGTACCTTCAATATATCTGCAGCACCCCTTTTCTTTCATTTATAGTAAGAATATGAAAATTGATACAGTTCAGCTCCTCCAGTAAAATGTCCACTTATAATGAAAACATCAGTGGGCAACAATGCTCTCTTGGTAACATTGCATTTTAGATATGAGCTGCCAAGCTCAAATTCCAGGAAGCTTGACTCCAATTTGACTGGCAGCCCTTACAGCACACATCCTTCTGAAATGTCCCTGTAAGGTCTAATCCAATTCATTCTGAACTCAGTTCCAAATATAAATCTCTCCCCTCCCCATATATGCTTAAGGAAAAACTGAGTCATCAAAGACAAATTCACCATACCACCTCATTTGGGAGATATTTAGAGATGAGAGCTCTGGGAAGTTTTTGGAAAGGGTAATAAATATTTAAGTAGTAAAGTCACCATTTTGTAAATTTACTAAAGGTGATTGCAATATCCCACCCTTTAAGAGTTCTTGGTTTATATTATCACAGTGGTGCCAATTAGTGTTTATTAGTTTTAATATCTAGCAATAAATCCTAGAGATCTGGGCACACTGTGGATAGAAATGTGTTGTTTTGTAATATATAACAACCCTTGGTGTTGAAAGTAAATTTAGTTTATTTTAATAAAAATGATTTTTACTCATTAAGCTTTCAAAAAAGTTATACAGGAATAATAGAGACAATCCTGTCAGTAAATTTGTCACAAATATGTCAACTTTTTCCTAGCAAAAGTCACTGAAAATTTTTAAATTAAAAAGGGAAAGAGGCATTTTTTAAGCACTTAATATTTGCTAGGCACTGTACTAAGCACTTAGAAATATTATCTTATTTGTTCTATAAAATAGGTGCTATTATTCCCACTTACAGATGTGGCAGATAAATGTTAAATGAATTCCCCAGTGTCACACAGCTAGTAAGTGTCTGAGGTCATATTTGAACTCATTTCTTCTCAACTCCAATTCTAGTGCTCTATTCACTATGCCATCTAGCTGAACTTTGTATGAAGCCAGCTAGCTATCATTTACACTCCCCTCCCTGCCCTGCTCCCACTTCCCCCTCTGCCCCACTATGACTTCAAATGCTAATTCTTTGAAAAGTGATAATCTATGTATTGTATATATGGCTACTCTCCATCACCCAGGATAACCAGTATGCTTCCTTCTGGAATCAATAACCCTGGAAAGCAAGTACTATAGTTATTATCCTCATTTTACAGCTGAGGAAACTGAGGTAGATATCAGTTAAGCAACTTGTCTAGAATCCCACAATTAATAAGTATCTAATGCAGGATTACAACTCAGGTCTTCCTTTTCCCAGGTCCAGTACTCTATCCATTGAGTAGCCAACTTTTCAATTCAACAAAACTTTCTCTAAATCCTGATGTCTAATTCACAAGCAGAGTTGGGATTCCCAAAGAGATATGAAGTAGACATGGAGATTCATAAAATTTGGAAATATAAACATAGATGAAAGGAATAAAATGAGAAATAAGTCCACTGAATGTCTGCATTTCAGCATAATTAGCACTAGTTTATTAATGCTAATGAGATAGCGGCATGATAAAATGGAAAGAACTCTGATTTGGGAGCCATAAGTCCTGTGTTTAATTCCTGCCTCTATCACTAATTACTTTTGTGACTTTGGGTGAATTATGTAATTTCTCTCAATGTCTTCTCCAAAATGAAAGGGTGCTGGCTTCTCAGGTCATGGTCATCTAAGGCAAATGTTGTCAACTCATAGAATGAGATTTACTATTAGGTTTGAGGCCATGTTCTTTTTCCACCTGCCTTCCCTCTATAGTTTGCCATGAATGCCACTGCAGAGAGGGGCAGAGCTGGGAGTGGCACTCCCTTTCCTGTTACCCTTGGCAATTTTACAGACAAAATCCTGTTTGCTACCCTTGGGATCACAGGACTTTGGGGGAAATAAAAAGTAGCTCTTTGCTACAAAACATTTAAGATTTCTTGTCTTAGGGGACAAATATTTATTCTACACTTTTGTACTTTGGGTAGGTGGAGGTATTATTAGGAGGGGTATCATGCAACTTGACCTGCAGTGAAAATCTCCCCTATTCCCTCTGAGGTTAAGATTCTCTTGGAAAACACTGGGAAAGTGGGAGGGTGGATATGAAAGTATCAGTGGTGAATGAATGAATGAAAAAGCATTTATTAAGTGCTTACAATGTACAAAGTACTGTGCTAAGTGTTGGGGGGTACAAATACAAAGGGAAGACAGACCCCAAACTCAAGGAACCTATATTCATATATATATGTAGAAAAATTTGAGAATAATTTTTTTTGGCGGGGCAATGAGGGTTAAGTGACTTGCCCAGGGTCACACAGCTAGTAAGTGTCAAGTGTCTGAGGCTGAATTTGAACTCACATCCTCCTAAATCTAGGGCCGGTGCTTTATCCACTGCACCACCTAGCTGCCCCAGAATAAATTTGTTTATTTGGAAACATAACTAATGATAATTTTGAATAGAGGGTTCTTGTTTTTGATTAGAAAACCCTTTTTCTGCTTATATTTGAGTGCTAAGGACTTACCAGTTAGGATACAGACAGACTATACTGGAAGTTAGAGCAAAGATATTTTCAAACTCACTACCATGTCCATTCACTATATACACAAAAGTAGCATAAAAGGAAATAAATACCTTGCTATAATATCCTCCAAGAGTATATTGTCTTCCTTGTTTTCCAGGTGGACCCTGTATTAGAAATGAATCTAACATAAGCTCACACTTATCAAAAGAAATATTTGTCTAGTTATATAGCGGATAACCCTTGAGCTGTTAATATTTCAGTACAACATTTATAATAATTGTTATCTTACAATAAATCCTCTTTTATTTGGCATGGTTATAGAAATAAATATGCTGGTTATTCTGGTTGATGGGGAGTTGCCATATATACAATACATAGATTATCTGTTTTCAAAAAATTAGACTTTGAAGCCACAACCAAGAGGGCTTTGACTGGTGTCCTAAGGGGGGAAAGTGTTTTTCTTCTTCATTCATCTTCTTCAGACAGTCAACAATGAATTCTTAAGCACCACTTATTAAGTTCCAAGCACTATGCTGAGTACTGGAAATATAAAGACAGCAATGAAACAGTTCTTGTCCTCAAAGAGCTTACATCCTATTGGAATTTAACTGCTTAGTTTTGGAAGGCAAGAACTGCTGTTTAAACAGGGAATTTATCTCTTGGGCTTTATAGTTTCTTCAGTAAAATAAGTTATAATAGCTTTAAGCTCAGAGCTTAAAACTGCATGCACTAAGCCTTTTGGGATACTCACTATATTGGCAATAAAATATTAATGTTTTAGCAACTTAGAAATGGCACTGCCTCACTATAGAGTAGCCAAGTTCCTTGAGGTCAGGTACTGTTTTGTTTTTGTCTTTGTGCCAGAACCTGGTGCAGGACATGTTATGTGCTTAATAAATGCTTCTTTCCTCCCTCCCTTTCCCTTCTTCCCAAGTAATACCACTTTAATCTTTGTCATGGACTTCTAGAATTTTCAGTAATTTTTGCTAGAAAAAAGTTGGTATATTTGCGATAAATTTATTGACAGGATCATCTCTATAATCCCTGTACAACTTAATAAATGCAATTATTTCTGTATTCTCAATACAGAATTACTGGTGAATTCCTCAGAGCGAAATTTCTTAGTGGTTTATCTTAGTATCAAAGTATCTCAGTAGCTTAGTAGATAGTTCTGCTATGGTATCATATACATATATGAAGAAATACATCTGAACAGATCCATGGAGATTATGAATAAAATGTGTCCTACATGGGTCAGGTTATACAGGGGCCTTTTATGAGACACATTCCTTCACTTCTGGCCCTAGCAGATATTTCTAAGTTGAGGTTTGTGTGAACTGAAAATAATGGGTGAGAGAATCATAGACATTTAAGCCTTAGAGGCCATAGAGTCTGACCTGTTTATTTGACGGCTGAGGCCTGAGAAGTCCAGTGACTTTATCAAAGTCATAGAGACAGGAAGTTGCAGAATCAGGATTCAAGTCTATGTCTTCTGCCTCCAAATCCGGAGATTTTTCCATCCCACCATACTCATTCTCAACATGCTTAAAACATTTTTACGGCTACAGCCACATATATGCACACACATACATGTATACACAAATGTATACAGACATAGAGGGGATTAAATTTTTCTTGAAAATGCATGTTTGCCAAGGGCAGCTAGTTGGCACAGTGGATAAAGCACCAGCCCTAGATTAAGGAAGACCTGAATTCAAACGCCGACTAAGACACTTGACACTAGCTGTGTGACCCTAGGCAACCCCAATTGCCTCACCAAGAAAGAAAAAGAAAGAAAAAGAAAGAAAGGAAGGAAGGAAGGAAGGAAGGAAGGAAGGAAGGAAGGAAGGAAGGAAGGAAGGAAGGAAGGAAGGAAGGAAGGAAGGAAGGAAGGAAGGAAGGAAGGAAGGAAAGAGAAAGAAAGAAAGAAAGAAGGAAAGAAAGAGAAAGAAAATGCATGTTTGCCACAAGAAATTTGGGGGTTTTTTCCCCAAAAGGGAATGGTATGGAAGCCAGAGAATATAGATTTCTGCTCATTTTGTTTTAAAATAGGTGGGGTGTGCTACAGATTTGGTTTTATATACATTTTCAGATGATGTATTTATTATTAGTTTTGCTCCACTGTTTTACTTTGTTACAAGAATCCTCTCACAAAATGAGTTCTTCAGTTGCTTCAGTCACGTATGACTCTTCATGCTCCCATTTGGGGTTTTCTTGGCAATGAGATTGGAATGAATTGCCATATCCTTCTCCAGCTCACTTTACAGATGAGGAAACTGAGGCAAAGGGGGTTGGTTAACTGACTTGCCTGGGGTCACACAGCTAATAAGTATAAATTTAACAAGTATAATTAGAGACTAGATTTGAATTCATGTCTTCCTGACTTTGGGCCCAGGACTCTCTCCACTGTGCCACCAAGCTGTCCTAAAGTAATACAAAGTAAGAATAATTTGTAAATGTTTGTCATGTGAAAACAAAACACATTAAGAAAGGTACAGTCACATACAAAAGACTACTGGATTTCAGAAAGAGCTAGTGGAAAGGGAAAGAAGGTACATGACAGATTGAAAGTACTTAAATTATCGATTACATTGAGGGGCAGAAGAAGAACATGAGGAGAATGTTAATAAGATGTTATGCAGGTCTTGCTTTGGACATTACCACACTTCCCGTAGCATCTGTAATGAGGCCAGGGAATAAAGTGTTATACAGGCACACTCTGAACTATTACATTCAAAATTATCTGTGTGCCCTCTCCATACTACTTCCCTAATAGAATGTAAGCCCTCTGAGAGTAGAAACAAGTTTGCTTTTGTAAAATAGCACAGTGCCTGGAATATAGCAAATTCTTTAAAAATGCTCATTGACTTTTGTATTGAAACTTTGAGATTGATTAGCTCTGCAAGTTTACTATTTCAGTTCTTCTGATAGAGCGTGCTCATCACACCAATGTCCCAATCCTAGTCAGAAAAATCTCACTACAATTATAAGGAATTTACATACATTGACTATCTCTCCTTCCAAGCCTCAGCCTTACCCTAATTAGCTCTACTCCTTCCTAAACCCTAGTCTAAGATGGGTCATCCATATCCCAAACCATTCCAAGGGACCTCCTTGAAATGCCAATGCCATTTCCAAACTAATAATGATCCTCCTCCTTGGACAATCTTCACCATTATAAGACTGATATGATTTCACTCAAGACAAATGTATGAAACACAATCTCAAGTGGGGTTTCAACTGCTGCTGAAACTGTTTTTTTGCTCTATTCTTACTAAATTCGTGTGTTTTTGCCTATAGAAAATGTTCCAAATGTTTCCTTTTCTCCTCAAGTCTCTGGTCTCAAAACCCACATTTACATTGATGACATCCTCATGAATCACTGGGAAGGTTGAGGTCATATTTATTTTATCACAAGGAGATTTCAAGATAGTGCCATGACTTAAAAAGCTCTAATATTAAAGACAAGTGGGTGGTTTTGCAATTACTTAGTGAATATAGGACTGTCTAGAGGGTCCATCTAGAGTAATCTAGACCCAAAGTAAAACAATTCACTCTTTACCAAATATTGATCCAGATGGATTATACTGAATTCACAGCATAATATCTTGCACTCCTTTCAGGGAACACAGAGCAATTCTCTTTGCAAATAGTTTGCCCTAGAATTTAAACATAATCACATGAATTGTGCATTGTTTTAATGTATAGAGTTCTAATATTCACATTGGAAATCTATAGCCAGAAAATGCCCCAAGAAGTGTTCCCAATATTTCCATTTCCATAACTTTTATTCCTCTAATTATATTTATCCCCTAATCAAATGATGATAAATCCTATTGTAACGTGAAAAATTCCATAAAACATCTGTACTCCTCAATGAGGCTAATCCTTTTGCCTTGTTCCTTGGTCCCATTTCTTCTCGCCTCCTCCAGGACTTTGCTTTTACAACCATCCCCTTTACCTCATATATCTTTAATTACTCTCTATCTCCATTGTCTCCTTCTCATCTGTCTTAAGTCTCTTCAATCCTAACAAAGCTTTCTCATCCTCTTTTTAGCCCATTTAGTTATTATTCTTCCCTCCTTCACGGCTAATTTTCTTGGACAATTTATTTCAACAAGATGCCACCACTTTCTTAATACCTACACTCTCTTCAACTTTTTGTTGTCAACCTTCTACCCCTACCACTTTTTTTGGGGGGGGTGGGGTCAGGCAATAAGGGTTAAGTGACTTGCCCAGGGTCACACAGCTGGTAAGTGTTAAGTGTCTGAGGCCAAATTTGAACTCAGGTCTTCCTGAATCCAGGATGCCACCTAGTTGCCCCCCTACCACTCTTTCCAGACTAAACTCACCAAGATCTTCAACTGACCTACTGATCCCCAAATCCTATAATCTTTTTGCAGTCCTGATTTTCTTTGATATTTCTGTAGTATTTGACACTCTTGATATCCCCCCCTACTGGATATTCTCTCTTTTCTTGGCTTCAAAGGTCCTAAATTGTTCTGGTTCTCCCTTTACTCCTCTATCCATTGGCTTTTCATCCTCTTCCTGACCCCTTAAAGTAAGTATTCTGTAAGAATCTGTTCTTGGCATTCTTCTCTCTATATAAACACTCTTACAGATTTTAAATAACTCCAAAATCTATATCTGACCTCTTCTCTGAGCTCCAGATTCTCATTTCTTACTGCCTACAGAACATCTTTTCCTGAATGTCCCACTAGTATTTGAAACTCACAGTGTCCCAAACTTAAACTTATTATATGACCTCCTAAACTCTTTCCTCCTTCTGATTCTTTTATTTCCACAAAAAACATTCATCCAGTCTAGTAAATTGGAAACTTCAGTGTTACCACTGATTCTTCCCTTTGCCTAAACTCTCATATCCATTCATTTAACAAATTATGGATTCGCAAAATCTTTTATATCTCTTTATTCTCCCTACTCACATTACTACCCACCTGGATCATTGCAAATGCCTGCTACCAAATCATTCCTCCTCTCCCCACTCCTAACTCCAATCCATTGTTCATACCACTACCAGGTTATTTTTCTTTTTTCTTTATTGACATTTAATGACCGCAGATTACATTTTCACAGAACAAAAAACAAAGAAAGACCTAGTGTGAAGAAGATAAAATACAAATGAATATTCTCTTTCATTTTCCCCCTCAGTACTATCTGCACCAACCTCCTGATAATTCTTCTCCAGAGCAGCCACTGAGTCCAACTTGCTCATATAACAATTTAGGAAAGTGACGCATAGAGAGGATTAAGTGGCTTGCCTATGGCTGTACGACTAGTAAGTGCCTGCAGTAGAATTCAAACTCAGTAACTTAACTCCAAGTCCAGCAGTCTATCCACTAAAGCACCTCGCTGGGAGACCTAGATTGTTAGGAAAAGAATTTGAAATTTGCTTTCTAGACAATGGCACGAGAATGGCATGGATAGATATATACATTTTGAAAAATATCATTCACTAACTTTCCCAGAGACTCCCTAATGATCAGTAGGTGAGAAACTTGTGTTGCCCTCTTTTCCATTTCTTCTTAGTCCAGTAGGTCCCTACATGTCTTTATCATGTATGAGTGTATCTCTAGCAACATAGGCCAGGCCAGTATCCAGATTGACAATGCTCTTTGGGAGCTGTACTGCCTAGAAAACAGTATCCAGCCTGATGGGCAGATGCCAAGTGACAAGACCACTGGGGGTGGCGATAACTCTTTAAACACCTTCAGTAAAGGTTTTGCTGGCAAGCATGCTCCCCATACTATATTTGTAGGTGTGGAACCAACTGTTATTGAACAGAATATGAAGTTCTATGACAAAAGGGAAGAGATTGAGTGATAATGGTTGAGAAATTTTGAGTGAAGTTGTGAGAATTTACATTGGAAGAAATGAAGATTCCCAGTGAAGGAAAAGGTTAGGTCATCTACTATAAACATGGAGGTTTAGATGGTTGTGGACTTTAAAAAAGAGGAAAAAGTCTAAAAAAGTTGTTATAGAGAATGACTTTTCCCCCCTACCAGATTGATGATTTCATAACTGTAGAAAGTTCATAGTAAAGAATTCCCTCTACCAATACAGATAAGCATTTTCTCTGCAATTTATAGTATTAGAGAGATGCCTGGGGGCACTAAGAGGTTAAGTGATTTGAGATAAGGAAAGAAAAAGAGTGTAAGAGAAAGATTGCTGAGCAGCTCTTACGGTTTACCCAAGATTATAAACTATAAATTTTGGTGGGTGAAATCAGCTCAGTTTCATTAATTTTTCCATCAAGGTTCAGCATCCAGAGAGCAGGGAGAGAGAGATTAGATAGTAGTAGTTATTGAAGGATGTTTGAGAGTGATAGAAGTCAGTGCATAAAGTTTTCTAGGATGGGGGTTATGAATGAGTAAAGTAGTAAACCAGGAAATCAAGTCTGAGACTCAGTGATGTTAATTGACTTGTCTATGGTCATACAATTAACAAGTGTGGAATTGGAATCCAGAGCTTTTGGACTCCAAGTCCAGACTTCATTCTATCCATTGTGCCATTCTGAAAAATGCAAAGTTCATAGATGAATAGAAGATAGAATAAGAGAGGAATAAAAATAGAGGGGAGAATTGTAAGAAAAAGAAATTAACCTAAGAGAAAAGGAAAGCAAAAAAGAAAAAAGAGAACAACAAAAATATTTAGTGTGAAATAAAGATCCATAAGGTACAAAATTAAGGGTGGAAGAAAGAAACATGAACAGTGCAAAATAGAAAAGAAAAAAACCAAAGAGACAAAGACAGATTAGAACATTATAAGGAGGAAGAAAAAATACTTTGTGGAAAAGGAAAAAAGAATTGAGTGAGCAAATATATAACACCATGGAGGAGGAGGAAACTATGAATCTATTGAATGTGAGAAAATTTGTAATCAGGTTGCAGCAATATGAAAACATTATAAAACTGACACTAAAGAAACCTATGGATGGATTAATATGGTGGAATATGGGGAATACATTCATCCTCCTTCTTTCTTGGATAAAAGGAAGATATGATTCATGTGGAGGGAGGGAAGATATTGAGAAACTGGGGATATCAACAAAGGAAGGGGGGAGAGAAGGGAACAAATATTTATTAAGGACTTACTATATGCCAGTCTTGGGGGGAAGTACTTTACAAACATCTCATTTGATAGTTACTATGTGTCTGAAGCAAGCATTAAATTCTGAGACAGTTTTAAAGGTGTCAAAATGTATTTTCAATGCTGGTGGTACAAACATGGTGACGGGAGCTAGTTCCTAGGTGTGTAGAAGGTTTGAGAAGCAGGGACATTTCTAAAAGGAAAGAATGGATAGGGCATGTTGAGTAGGAAGAATAAGTTTATGAATGTGTGTGGAGGGGGCAGAGATAGAAAGAGATCAGGATGAAGGGAAGGGAGAAAGAAAGAAGGGAGAGAGGGGACAAAGAGAAGGTAGAGGGAGACAGGAAGGGAAAGAAGGGAGAGAGAAACAGAGAGGGAGAACAGGAAAAGAGAGAAAGAGGGAGGGAGACAAGGAGAGAGGGAGAAAAGGAAGGAAGGGGAGAGAGAGAGAGAGAGAGAGAGAGAGAGAGAGAGAGAGAGAGAGAGAGAGAGAGAGAATGTTTATTTCTTTGCATTCATGTTTAGCTGGCCAGACCCTGTTGTGTTCTGAGCCCTGACTGGAGAGAAATTGCTTTTGGGAGCTCTGTGTTCTTGTCCTCCCTCCCTCACTACCATTTAGCAATAACAGTATTAGGAAGTCATGATAAGATGTCTAGTCAATTTCTGAATTACCTATAGCATATCTGAATGGCAGGTTTCTGACCTCCCTTTAGTCTCTCCAAAGGAATGAGAAATAATGGCAAGAGATAAGAAGGGAATATGCACTGGGGGCCATAGAGCTTGGGGCATGAGTACATTTAAGTCATTGGCACTTAAAGGTGGTGAGATTGGTTGATTAAAATTGGGGGAGGGGGCAGCTAGGTAGAACAGTGGATAAAGCACCAGCCCTGGATTCAGGAGGACCTGAATTCAAATCTGACCTCAGACACTTGACACTTACTAGCTGTGTGACCCTGGGCAAGTCATATAATCCTCATTGCCCTGTGCAAAAAAAAAAAAAAAAGATTGGGGGAAAACCCTATGGCAGGAGTGGATTGGAGGGATATTGCTCAATTTATAGAATCTATGTATATATAAATGTAAAGAATTTAAATCTCAAGAATATCAAGGGAGCTATTGAAAAAAATGCACAGGAAGGTGGGCTTGCTGTACCAAATTTGAAGCTTTACTATAAAGCAGCAGTCATCAAAACTATTTGGTACTGGCTAAGGAATAGAGTTGTGGATCAATGGAATAGGTTAGGCACAGGAGACACAGTAGTAAATTACTTTAGTAACGTACTGTTTGATAAACCCAAACACTCCAGCTTCTGGGATAGGAACTCAGTATCTGACAAAAACTGCTGGGAAAACTGGGAGATAGTATGGAAGAAATTAGACATAGACCAACATCTTACACCTTCTACTAAAATAAGGTCAAAATAGGTCCATGATTTAGACACAAAAGGTGATACCATAGGTAAATTAGGAGAGGAAGGAATAGTTTACCTCTCAGATCTTTGAAAAGGAGAACAGCTTATGACCAAACAAGAGATAGAGAATATTATGAAATGCAAAATTAATTATTTTAATTACATTAAAAAGGTTTTCTACAAATAGAAGCAACACATCCAAAATTAGAAGGGAGGCAGAAAGCTGGGAAACAATTTTTATAGCCAGTATTTCTGATAAAGGCCTCATTTCTAAAATATATAGGGAACTAAATCAAATTTATAAGAATCCAAGTCATTCCCCAATTGAGAAATTGTCAAAGAATATGAACAAGCAGTTTTTTGATGAAGAAATCAAAGCTATCTATTGCCATATAAAAAATGCTCTAAATCACTATTGATTAGAAAAATGCAAATTAAAACAACTCTGAGGTACCACTTTACACCTATCAAATTGGCCAATATGACAAAAAAAAGAAAATAATAAATGTTGGAGAAGCTGTGGAAAAATTGGAACACTAATGCATTGTTGGTGGAGCTGTGAACTGATCCAACCATTCTGGAGAGCAATTTGTAACTATGCCCAGGGCTATAAAGCTGTGCATACCCTTTGACCCAGCAATACCATTATTAGGTCTTTTTTCCCAAAGAGATCATTAAAAAGGGGAAAGGACCCACATGTACAAAAATATTTATAGCTGCTCTTTTTGTGGTGGCAAAGAATTGGAAATTGAGGGGTTGCCCATCAGTTGGGGAATTGCTAAACAAGTTGTGGTATATGAATACAATGGAATACTATTGTGCTGTAAGAAATGATGAGCTGGTGGATTTCAGGGAAACCTAGAAGGACTTACATGAACTGATGCTGAGTGAGATGAGCAGAACCAGGAGAACATTGTACACAGTACCAACAACATTGTGTGTTGATCAACTGTGACAGACTTGACTCTTCTCAGCAATACAATGGTCCAAGATAGTTCCAAAGGTCTCATGATGAAAAATGCTCTCCAAATCCAGAAAAAAAGAACTGGGGCATCTAGATGCAGATTGAACAATACTATTTCTACTTTTTTTTAGTTTTTTCCCTTTTGATCTAATTCTTCTTTCATAGCACGACTAATGCAGAAATACATTTAACGTGATTGTACATTTATAACGTATATCAGATTACTTGCTGTCTTGGGGAGGGGTTTTGGGGAGGAGTGAGGGAGAAAAATTTGAAACTAGAAATCTTATAAAACAAATGTTGAAAACTATCTCTACATGTAACTAGAAAATAATAAAATACTTTTATGATTAAAAAAAGAGTTTGAATCTTTAAACCATTCATCACAAGGGAAATGAATGTATAGGACTTCTGACATTAAGCATTCAAGTATCAATGTATTCAGCTATTACAGGAAAAAAAAAATCATACACAATTCATTCATTCCCAAAAGGAAATGGTAAGATAGAGTTATAGAGGTAATTATACCATATCTAGATGTTCTTTAGAATATAAGGAAATGGAAAGAGAAGTAAAGATAATTAAACTGCAGCATTATGCACAGTCTACCAAAAAAAATCATGAGTTTTAGGAGAATACAGACATTTGAGAAGTAATTTGGTAGTGATGATACTAACTGGCTTGTTAGAAGGGATATCTCTGGTTATCGCGACACTTATGTATGTTAATATTTGTGAAAGATATTACATATGAACTTATGTGACAGAAGATCTCTGCAATGTTATCCTTTGGTATTGTGCTATCAAAAGTAGAGGACATAAAGATGTAGTGATGGATGCATAGGAGCAGTTTGGTATAACTCCTGAGAAAATAATAGCTCTCATGAGTAATGGAACTCCGGCTATGATTGGAAAGACAAATGATGCTATTACCTCACTGAAATAAAAACAGGACTAATGTCAGCAAAGTATTCTTATGGCATTGTACATCTTTCATGCTGTTTTTCTGCTGGGCGGCTTTATATAAAGTATGCTGGGTCAGTGATGTGAGATAACAATTGAGATAATACTACTATTTTGAATTTGTTATCCAAAGTTTTGGATTATAAACATGGTATTTGAAAGCTCTAATGTTTTGAGGGAGAATTCACAGAACCCACCTCCCTAACTGGATATATGAAATCATTCATGAAGGAACTTTTAGGACATTGTATTACAAGGTCAGGAACTAGAACAAGCCTCTATTTGGATACTTTGATGGACCTGTGATATCAATGATGTGGGTATGCCTTCTATTCCTGCAGATTACAATATAGCCATGCTTATCCATATGACTCAATTCTCATGCTGTTCTTCTTGTCAATATGCCACAGCCATGGAGCACAAGAAAAAAAATGATGATAGATAATAAAGATGTGTATGAGTGCAGAAATGGGGCCCTTTTGTGTGAATGCTCCTCTCCAGTGGCTGGGAACCTTATTAGCTCATGAATTGTAACATTTTTTTGCATATTATAGCTATCTGACAAAAGAAAACTCTAGGAACAAATTGCTATAATGAAAAATTGGGTAATGAGTAATATTGGTGCATAGGACTCAAAATGTCAAGGTCACAGGCATGGTCCATCATAGGCTAGTTACCTGTAACAGAAAAACTGTCTTACATAGGTTATTGACTGAAGCCCTAATGCTGGTCAGAAATCTTGAAGCTGGTCACAGGGAGGGGTAAACAGCCCTTCAAAATATTGTAAAAACAAAAAATAAAAATGCAGTTTGTTGAAAGCATTGAATGTATAAATTGCCAGATACTAAAAACTGGATTTTAATTATTACAAAAAAAAATAATGCTTGCAAAAGACACTTCCAAACTCTTCTCATAGAGGGACAAAATATCCCAAATGCAAATTAATGCCCTCAAATGGGCCTATTCTGAGTTTTAGGCTTTGTAACTTAATCTGATGACTAAAATTTAAGATTACATTCTCTTTCTCACTCAAGCCTTGAGACAGACTGGATACTCCACATTCCAAACTTAATGCAAAAGAGATTTACAGCTTGCAGCCATCCATTACTGGTGGCGCTGTAGATAATAACTTTACACAAGCCATCCCAAAGGACCCCAGTCTTGACTGAAGGAAACCTGCAGAAATTGAAAGACAACTTCAGTATAGAGTCCTCTGGGCAGTGGACCTCCAAGATCTTTTTAGTGGGAGTGGTCATTATTCACTTGATTCCTTTGGAATTGTCAGAAAGAAATAGCCCTGGCCTCTGCAGAGATGAGTCATCAAAGTAGAAGAATACAGAGCTGAGGGGTAGCTCTCTGTTTACACGTCAGACATACAGCATAAACCCCAAAGACCTGCCACTGGCACATGGCCTTTATCCACTTCCCCAAGGGATCATCTCTCAGACTAAGCAGTGCTGTTTCTATTTTGTACCATGGTACAAAGCCCATCTGGAGAAGATCCAATATGTCACTTGCTTCTAATTCCTGCAAAAGCTGTCAGACTCACATGCCATCAATCACTTTTCAGGAAGTAGAAGTTACAGAACTGGTGGCAACTGCAAGCTGAGAGTGGATATTTCAGAGACCTAGAGAGGTCACTTTCTCTCATGGAAGGAGCATTTATAGCCCCCATTGAGAAGTGATTCAGGTGATTTCTAGTCAGAATAGAGAAGGGGGCTAAACTTCAGAGGGCATATTATTCTTGGCTAGGAACTTTCAGGGCATTTTTTTTTGCAAGGCAGGAGCATGTATTTAGAGCTGGAAGGGACCTTGGAGCCATGTACAATCCCTTCATTTTATAAAAGAGGAAACTGAGGCTCAGGGAGACTGATTTGAACCCAGGTGGTATCTGACTCCAAACCCTGTCTACTTCCTACTTTGCCATAAAGCCTCTATAACCAATAGAGGGCAATTTGTGAAAAACTTAGCACAATGCCTGGTACATAGTAGGTGATTAATAAATGCTTGTTCCCTTCCCCCTAGACCCTCCATAGCTTATGAAAATGGTGAGATATCATGATACTCTTAACTTCGAGATAACATTGATGCTCAAGAATGTCTAAATAAATAAAGGTTGAATTAACCTGCATCTATTTATAGTCATACTTCCCTCCACTGAGGGTGGGGGATGAGTTCACTTGCCCAGACAAGGCACCCAGCAGGCTACTACAATTTGTAATAACACCATCGAGTACCCAGAGTGTGTTGGGGGATTCTCAGATCAGACAAACTTGATAGGAGTTTTCTGAGTTCTGCTAATAGTATTTGCAAGATATCTAGTCTGGGCCTTCTAAAGGTCCTGAAGATGTTCCTTACACATTTCCTGACATACCTGACACACCTCAAAGAACTGCAGCAGTGTTCTTTGCTGAAACCATATTCAATTCTTGGCTTATACTTGATAGACAATAGTTTTTCAGTAGCCTACATGGAAAAATTCTGCCTAGGATCTTGACAGTGATGAAGAGCAATATAATATTTTGCTAAATAATACACTAATTACTTTCATCAATTCAATTTGATAAAGTTTTATCAAGCACCTATTATATGCCAGTCACTGTGCTGAGCTTTGAGGATTCAAAATAAAAAATGAAAGTCTCTGCCTTAAAGATGCTTATGTTCTTTTTTTTTTTTTAATGTATGAGGTATTTTATTTTTTCCATTACATGTAAAGATAGTTCTCAACTTTTGTTTATACATGCTTTACAATTTCAGATTTTTCTCCCTCCCACTCCTCCCTCCCCCCTCCCCTAGACAGCAGGTAATCTGATATAGGTTATATCTATATATCTCTATACATATACATATATATATATACACACACACATATATATATACACATAATAACATTAATCCTATTTCTGCATTAATCCTGTTACAAGAGAAAGAATCAGAGCAGTGATGCAAAACCTCAAAATAGAAAGAAAAAAAAAAACCAACAGCACCCAAAACAAAAGAAATAATATGGTTCAATCAGCATCTATACTCCACAGTTCTTTCTTTCTTTTTTTTTTTCTCGGATTTGGAGATCCTCTTCTATCATGAGTTCCCTGGAACTCTTCTGTACCATTGCATTGGTGAGACGAATATAGTCCATCACAGTAGGTCAACACTCAATGTTGATGATACTGTGTACAATGTTCTTCTGGTTCTGCTCATCTCACTCATCATCAGCTCACGTAAGACCCTCCAGGTTTCTCTGAACTCTTCCTGCTCATCATTTCTTACAGCACAATAGTATTCCATTGTATTCATATACCACAACTTGTCCAGCCATTCCCCAATTGATGGGCATCCCCTCATCTTCCAATTCCTTGCTACCACGTAAAGAGCAAAAGATGCTTATGTTCTAATGGAAAGAGATAGGGTCATAGATTTAGACCTGGGAGGGATTATGAAGATCTAATCCAACACCCTATTTTATAGATAATGAAAAGAAGGCCATGGAAACAGAACTATCATCACCATCAGACATCTGAATGATTATACCAACAATAAAGGTTAGGGGTCTAGGCCCTTCCCATTTACCTTTGGACAACTATAAGAATGGACAAATACCATTTTACTCAATTGCAAATCTGACCATCATTTCCCTACTCAGTAAACTCCAGTGGGTCTAGGGTTAAATGATTTGACTCTAAGCCAAACAGGTATGCAAGTAAGAGATCCACTCTACACTTTTGCCTTTCATCAAAGTGGGATGAAGTAGAAAACAGCTGCGTATATTAGAACTTGTTAGGTCTCAGGTTCACTCTTTACAAGTACATAAGGGAAAAACAGGCAAGGTCTTCTGGTTCAAAGAGCAGGTCCCCTTGGCCTTTGCCTTTCATCTTTCCCCTGTTCTTCTTTGGCCAGATCACTTGGCATCCCCTGCATTTTGCCCTATGAATTCTGTACCATCTCCCTGTCCTCTTTTTGGCTAGTCATGGGTCCTACGTGCAAATATTTTCTAGCTTCTCCATTCTCCATGAAAAGACTTGCCTAATATGTTTCCAGCATTCCCTGCTACTTTTGTTGGTCAACTTTTGCATCAATGTTTTTAATATAATAAAGGGAAGAGGGGAAGGGAGGGAAAGAGGAATAAACATTTACTAAGCACTTACTATGTACCAGGCACTGTGCTAAGTACTTTGAAAATAATATTTCATTTTATACAAAAACTATAATCCACATTTACACTCCATTCAAAATCATAAGGCTGGCAAGTGATGGGGCTGGCACCAAATATCAGGTCTTCTGACACTATTCCATGGCTGTTTCTTTACTGTTCCATGATACCTTCCTTCACCCCATTTCCTGAGTGTTATCAAACCAAATGGATCCTGCATACTTCCTTATTACCACACCCCCTCGAGAGATTCACAATAACATCTGCATGTTAAATGCCACATTCCCATCTGAATCTGAGAAGCTCCTATTTACTTGCATAGCAACCTTTGAAATACTTGACTCCTGTGGAGGAAATTATCATTTTTAACTGCCCAAAATATGTTTCTAAGTTAATAAATATTTTGTCATGAGAACAGGTGGGAAAGTTTCCACAAGGAGGAAATTGGCCAAATTTATGGTTAGCAAATTTATCTGACAGCTTCAAGAGAACCAGGTGCTAGCAAATAGCTTTCACAGTCTTTATGGCACAATGAATGATACTTCATATTGGTTTGTATTGTGCTTTGGAAGTTAAGTAGTACTTTTGCATATATTTTCCCATTTGATTCATAAAATAGAATTAAATCATAGCACACTGGTCCTGGAAAGGACCTTAGAGATTATCTAGTGTAACTCCTTATTTTATGGATAAGGAAACTGAAGGCCAGATAGTGGAAAAGATCTCCTGATTTTCAATCCAGTGGATTATGGTCAACCAGTTTTCCCCATTCTATTCAAACCTGTTTTCAAATAAGAGATAAAGTCTCAAAAGACACTCCCTTGGGCAACTAAGGGACCATGAGCCAAGGTTGGTCACAGACCACTGACTTGCCAAAAGCTCCATTAATAGAAGACCACTCTCTTCTGGACCACTTACCCCTGAAAGCACAGGGAGACTAGTGAGTCCTATCATGGGATCCTTTCCTCTGGGGACCAGAGATGAAAAAGCAACTCAGTCTTTGACCAAGACTAAAATTCCTGACTCTGACCATGGGTGGGGGGTGGGGGGAGGGAGGGAAGCATTAAGGAAAGAAGGTTATTAACAACTTCAGGGGCTTGTGGTTCTGCCAGACGATCAAATAGCAATCCCAATATAGGCTCAGTGCTAATCTGCTATTTAATCTCAGAAAATTCAGGTAGCCAGATATGTGGAACTGATAATCAGCCACAGGTGGGAACAATTTAATCAACTGCCAAGCACCTACTGTGTGTTAGGCACTGGGTTAGACCCTGGAGTTGCAAAGACAAGAATGAAACTTTCCTTACTCTCAAGCTTCTTTATCCTAGGAGATAACATACACCTATATAAGTACATCAGGGGTATACTGGTAAATGCTCAACAGCTGCTTTCCAGGGGAAAACCTTTTTAGTTTAACATGCATTATTAACATTTTCTCAACCATTTTCTTAATTCTAGACAATCAACAAAAAAGGTAAATCAAGCCCTGATCTGTAGCAGTTTGCACATTTCCAAGGTGAGGCAAGTATGGGGTAAATTGGATAGAGCATAGTGGCTGGAGCCAGGAAGACCTGAGTCCAAATTTGGCCTCAACGCTAGTTGTGTTACCTTAAGGAAGTCATTTAATCTGTCTCAGTGTCTTCATCTGTAAAATGGGGTTATTACCCTGCACCCACACACACACCTACCTCCCAGAGTTTTAAGAATGAAATGAGATAATTATTCTATATAAATGTTAGCTGGGGCAGCTAGGTGGTACAGTAGATAGAGTGCTGGGCATAAAGTCAGATAGATTGATCTTTTTAAGTTCAAATCTGACCTTAGAAACTTACTAGCTGTGTGACCCTAGAGAAGTCACTTAACCCTGTTTTCCTCAGTTCTTCACCTGTAAAAGTAGTTGTCGAAGGAAATGGTAACCCACTCCAATATCTTTGCCAAGAAAACCCCAAATGGGGTCATGAAGAATCAGACATAACTGAAAAGACCCAACAACAAATAAATGTTAACTGTTATTATTGTAAATGTTAACACATGGCTAGCTCTGAGTAGAAAGAGAATATAAATAAAATAAATACAAGGTAGTTTGGTTAAAAAAAGGCATTAGCATCTGGGGAAATCTATAAAGCTTTCTTATATAAAGTCCTGATTGAGATGAATCTTACAGTAAGGAATGCTAAGAGGTAAGAGGGAAGGAGAAAATGGAATCTAGGCATCAGGGATAGCTAGTGTAAGGGTAAATATGAGAGAATGCCCTGTGTGAGAAAAAGCAAGAAGCCTTATTTAGCTGGATTGTAGGAAAGGGAATAAAAACATTTGATGAAGCTGAAACAGTAGGTTGGAGCCAAGTTATCAAAGGTTTTAAATGTCAAACAGGTGAATTTATGTTTTATATTAGAAGCTACAGTGAGTCACTGGAATTTACTGAATAGGGGAATGATACAGTCAGATATGCCCTTAAGAAAAATCATATTTGCCCAAAAGTGAATGGGTAAGCCTTAGTCTCCTTGGCTTTATTGTTGGTGTAATCATAGTTTCCATGGCTTTTATTGCTATCATCTGCTCTAAGTCACCAGCAGAGCTATGGGGGTAGGTCATGAACCCACTGGGCACATGCCCAGGAGAGCTATTTGTGTGGCATTGGCCCCAACAGTGCTGAGACATTGATTCTTCCACTCGTCTGGGTGAGGTAGGCAAAGCAAGTATTATTACCAGAGATTTATATATGAGGATATTGAGAGTCAAAGAAGTTTGGATAACTTGTCCAAGATCAAGTGGTCAGTAAATAGTAGTTGTAAAATGAAAAAATGTTCTCAATTACTACTGATTAGAGAAATGCAACTTAAAACTACTCTGAGGTACAACCTCACACCTATGCAATTGACTAATATGACAAAAAAGGAAAATTATAACTGTTGGAGAAGATGTGGGAAAATTGGAACTTTAATGCACTGTTGGAGCCATGAACTGATCCAACCATTCTGGAGAGCAACTTGGAACCAAGCCCAAAAGGCTATAAAACTGTGCATGCCTTTTGACCCACCAATACTACTACTAAGTCTATATCCCAGAGAGATCATAAAAACGAAAGG
This sequence comes from Dromiciops gliroides, assembly GCF_019393635.1. Taxonomy (NCBI): domain Eukaryota; kingdom Metazoa; phylum Chordata; class Mammalia; order Microbiotheria; family Microbiotheriidae; genus Dromiciops; species Dromiciops gliroides. The sequence goes on along the minus strand of NC_057864.1, from coordinate 289,975,672 downwards.
GGACCTACATGGACAGAAATATTTATAGCTGCTCTTTTTTGTGGTGGCAAAGAATTGGAAATTGAGGGGATGCCCATCAATTGGGGAATGGCTAAACAAGTTATGGTATATAAATGTAATGGAATACTGTTGTGCTGTAAGAAAGGATAAACAGATGGATTTCAGAAAAACCCAGAAAGACTAACATGAATTGCTGCTGAGTGAAATGAGCAGAACCAAGAGAGCATTGTATACAGTATCAACACTGTGTGATGATCAGCTGTGATAGACTTAACTCTCAGCAATACAATGATCCAAGACAATGCCAAAAGACTTAGGGTGGAAAATGCTCTCTACATTCAGAAAAAGAACAATGGAGTCTGAATGCAGATTGAAGCATACTATTTTCACTTTTGTTGTTGCTTTTTTGTTGTTGCTGTTTATTCTTTCTTGCATTTTTACCTTTTGTTCTGATTCTTCTCTTACAACATGAAGAATGTGGAAATATGAAAAAAAAATAGTAGTAGTAAAGACACCTTGAGTTTTCAAACTGCTCTTTTGATTACATCATTTGCTTTCCTGCATAGGAAGCCCATTACTGAAGGCCAGTAGCAAAAACTGGTTATCATGAAGGAAAAGATACCAGGAGCCCACTGGCTCCTTGATTGCTTTACTGTCTGGAGGCTGCACCTATAGCCTTGCTTCTAGAAACTGGGCCCTGGAGAACTTAGTCATTCAGTTTTGGCACTCCTGCCCTGGGGTTATGCTGTCCTGAGTGATGAGAACTTGTATCTGGTTAAACCCATACCCCTATCAAGCTGCAGGGCTATACCCTCCCCTTTCCACCTCTTGGTCTGGAAATCCCAATGAAAGGAACACTTGCCTTGATTCTGGAAAGGGCTTGGTAACTATCAACTACCAACTATCCTATAACTCCTCTAAACATTCCTGCAATTTCCTAGCCCTAATATCATTCTCTGGATACAAATTCTCTTTTGGTTTTGTCTTCCACTCCTAGAATAGAAAGGCCACTAGGTGGAACAGTGGATGGAGCACTGGGCCTGGAGTCAGGAACATTTGAGTTTAACTTTGACCTCAGACACTTACTAGCTGTGTGACCCTGTTGGCCTCAGTTTCCTCATATGTAAAATGAGCTGGAGAAGACAATGGCAAACCACTCTAGTATTTTTGCCAAAAAAATCCCAATTGGGGTCACAGAGAGTCTGGCACAACTGAAAAACAACCGAACAACAACAAATTAGAATATAAGTTCCTTGAGAACAGAGATAGTCTTTGCTATTTGTATCTTCAGCACAGTGTAAAAAGCACATTTTTTTTAAAGGTCTTTTCAATTTCACCTCTCATAGGCATTTACTTCTTTTCCTTTGTCTCTATTGCTTCCTAGTTCAGACTAGCTCAGACTTCACTAACTCATTTGTGGACTATTACAGTAGCCAACTACCCTGTCCCCCTGCCTCTGGTCTCTTCTTCCTCCCATGCATTCTACACTGAAACCATATGACTCAATTGTCAACACACACACACACACACACACACACACACACACACACACACACACACACACACAGCTCTTCAATGGTTTCCCACTGCCTACTGAAAAAAGCCAAACTTGTTCAGTCTGATATTTAAAGCACTCCATGATCTGCTCACAAACTACCTTTACAACCTCTCCTCTCATTCCTGTTCTCTCTGCTCTAGCCAAACTGCTCTAGCCAAACTAAATGCTGATGGGATGTTAGTCTATAGTGACAGGCTTAGCTTCCAAGACTGAGAGGATGATTCCTCTATGATTCATCCTGGTCAGATCATGGCAAGACTAGTGCATTCAGTTTTGCTTGCCACATTTTAGGACATAGATTAAACTGGAAATGATCCAGTGAATGTCAACCACAAATGGTTACAAGTTTTGAATTGAGGAACTGAAAAAAAAAATGATGATATTTAACCTGTAGATGAAAGTCGGACCTGGAGTGGAGATAATAGCTGTATTCAAATACCTGAAAGGTTGACATATAACATTTGGATTAAACTTGTTCTGTTTGGCCCCAGAGGGCAGAACTAAAAACAATAGCAAGAAATTTTTTATCTCCTCGTTTGTGGACCTCTAAGATTCCACCATTAGAGAGTAAATCATCTTTTGGAAAAGCATAATCTACTACTTAAATGCAAATGTATGTGGGAAGCCTATCTCAAGGCTCATCACAATCTAATTTACACTCTGATTAAGTAAATGGATGACTTCCTTAAGAGAGAATTTGGTAGGGAAAGGAAGGAGAGAAAATGAAGGAACTTAATCTGGAGAAAAGGGAAGAGAAAAATCACCCAATGAGTAGGAAAGAATGAGAAGCTGGGAGTACAGGAGAGAAACTTTTCCTACTTTGGCAACTAGGTGGTGGTATGGTGGACCTAGAGTTAGCTTCCTAAATTCCTAAGAGCCTAAATTCAGCTGTGTCCTCAGATGCTTACTAGCTGTGTGACCCTAGGAAACTCACTTAATCTCAGTTTCCTCATCTGTAAAATGGGGATAATAATAGCATCTACCTCTTTGGGTTGTTGGGAGGACCAAATGAGATCATATTTGTAAAAGACATAGTACAGTGTCATTATTATTACTTTACTATTCTTCCCAAGTGAAGCTTTAAGGAAAGAGGCTCCCCTTTTTAGATGTAGCAAAGGCGATCAGGACATCTCTGCTAGGATGACACAAGGAACTCCCGATTAACGCTATTCACTGTTCTTGGGAGCTGAAAAGTTGGATCTAGACTCAAGAAGACCTGAGTTCAAGTTCAACCTCAGAAACTTCCTAGCTGTGTGACTGGGGGCAAGTCATTTAACCTCCACCTGCCTCAGTTTCCTTAATTGAAAATCAGATAATATTTGTAAAGTCCTTAGCACAGTGCCTGTTATATTGTAGGCACTTAATAAATGCTTGTTTCCTTCCTTTCTGCTGTATAGAAAGTTATGATTTGAGAACAGAAGTAAGTCAAAGCAATAAAAATTCATCACTTTCTTACTGAATACAGTAAGCTGTGCAAGGCAGGTACCTCTAGTTCAGGTATTCTTAATGTGGGATGTGTAAACTTGCTTTTAAAAATACATATATTTTATGGGGCAGCCAAGTGGTGTAGTGGATAAAGCACCAGATCTGGATTCAGGAGGACCTGAGTTCAAATCCAGCCTCAGACACTTGATACTAGCTGTATAACCCTGGGCAAGTCACTTAACCCTCAATGCCCTGCCCAAAAAACAAACACAAAACAAAAATACATATATTTGGATAACTGTATTTCAATGTAATTGGTTTGTGTTTTATTTTTTAAATTATTACAAGAAGGGGTCCATAGGCCTCACCAAACTGCCAAAGGAATCCAGGATACAAACACCATCAAGAACTCCTAGACTAAGGAAGGAGTGACTATCAAATACAAACATAATAATTAGAATAATTAACAAAATAATGTTCATCAAAATTCAATTCAATAACTCAACAAAAATGAATGCTTATCCCCCCTCCCTTCCTTAAATGCCTACTGTGTGCTGAGACCTATGTCATTCCTCATGAAAACACAAGTCGAAAAATGCTATAGCCCCTGTTTAATTTGGGTTATCAATAAGCTAAAGCACATTAAACTAAAAGTTCACTCTGTCCCTATGTGGCCATTTTCTTGTATTTTAATTGGTGTCGTATAATCAATATTTAGAGGGTCCTAAGGCTAATGCTGGCCATTTGCCTGATGCTGAATTTCTCTCGTACATGTTATATAACCATGTCCACATCTAAGTGGGGATTTCAGTGAGAAAGAACTAGATCTGTCATCCTGTGATCCTAAGCAAGGGGTTAGAGAAAGTGAGATTTGTCAGGGAGAGGAATAAGAGTGATCTTTTTACATAGACTAATCACAGAATTGGAGCTGGCATCAGTTACACTTCAACTCTTGGCATAAAAACAGTGGGCCTAGGACCAAATCCTGAGTGATCCCACGATTAGTGGATGGAATGAAAAGACACCAGAGAACTAAAAGAATAATAGTAGCCTTAAGAAGAGAAGTGGGACAGAGGATTAGGCCCCTGACATCCATGATAGAAAAGGATAAAGAGGTCATTAGCAATGTTGAAGTGAGCAGAGGGGTCAAGTAGGGTGAGAACCACAGGGACTAAGGCAGGACAGGAGAGAACACAAAAGAGCTATTTGAAAAGACTTGGACACTGAGTCTGGACAAATTGCTCTAGGCTAGGGACTTGTTAAGATGAGGGGAAAAAAACAACAAACCTAAGGAAGTTATTTAAGTTGAGGTGAAGAAGGGTAAGAAAAAACTCACCACTGTATGGAAGAATTTAGTTCAATTCAGCAAGTTCTTGATTAAAAGCTTACTATGGGGCAGCTAGGTGGCACAGTGAAGAGATCATGGGACCTGGAGTCAAGCACTGTGTTCAAAATCCCAGACTTAGACATTTGCTGTGTGACCCTGGGCAAGTCACTTAAACCTGTTTGCCTCAGTTTCCTCATATATCAAATGATCTAGAGAAGGCAATGGCAAACTACTGAAGTATCTTTGCCAAAAAAACACACAACAAAATGGGATCATGAACAGTAGGACATGACTGAACAAGAACAAAAAATGTTCTTAGTATAAGACAAAAAATAAAACAGTCCCTGCCCCTCCCCCCCGAAGTTTAAATTCTATTAGAAATATATGGTGCAGCTAGGTGGCACAGTGGATAAAGCACTGGCCCTGGATTCAGGAGGACCTGAGTTCAATTCCAGCCTTAGACATTTGATTATCTGTGTGACCCTGGGCAAATCACTTAACCCCAATTGCCTCACTAAAAACAAAACAAAACAAAACAAAAATAAGAAATATGGGTGAAGAATATTAAAGATGAATATAGAGGAGGAAATGATGAAGGAAATTGGGAAATTAAAAGGCTGAAGAATGAAGAGTAGTGTGTTGGGGTGTATTTGAATGGAGGGCAGGGATGTCCTTCCTAGCAATATCAGTCAATATTTTAGCCAGCTTCTAAAATTCAAACATCTAAGAGGTGCCCAGATCTTTAAGGCTTGCAGGAAGTGGCGAGAGTGTCAGTCAGCCAGCCAGCCAACTAGCATGTATTAAGCACTAAGTGCCAGGCACCGTGCTAAGCACTGGGAAGACAAAGAAAGGCAAGCAACAACAACAACATTCCCCCTGGCTTTGGAGGAGCTCAGTCTAATGCGGGAGACAACATGGAAACAGGTGTGTGTGTGTGTGTGTGTGTACACATTCCCAGTCCTTCAGAATCTTAATACATTCTCTCTGAGATTATCCCTAATCTTTCATATATAAATATAATAGCCCTAATTTATCACATATGATATATATCCTATAAATGTATAGCTTCTCTGACTATGAATAGCTTCTTGCAGAAGGCAGGGCTTTGATTAAGATTTGAAGGAAGCCAGAAAAACACTGGATCAAAGAATACAAGGAATGGACTATGGGGTGAGAAGACTGGAAAGGAGCCGGGTCACAAAAGGCTTTAAAAGTCACAGAGAGGATTTTATATTTGATGCTGGCAGGAAATAAGGAGCCACTGGAGTGTGGGAGAAAGGGTGGCATTGATATGGTCAGGACTACATTTTAGGAAGTTCAATTTGACAGCTGAGTGGCAGAGCAAGTTAGCAACAGAAGGAACAACCAGCAGGTTAATGCAACAGTCCAGGTGTAAGCTGATGAGGGTCTGCCCTGAAGTAAGGGCTAGGTCAGAGATGAGAAGGGGACATACAATGAATGTTCGGAAAGTAGAAACAAAAGTATTTTACAACTGAGAAAGAGGGTGAGAAATATTGAAGAGATAAAAGATAAAATTTAGAACAAATAGCATAAAGACAATCAGTCTATTAAGTACCTACTGTGTGCTGAGCAAATTGTACCATTGTTTGGCAAAGTAGACAAGTAGCAGAGGGAATACTAGGGAGCAGTTAGGTGTTAAGAGGATAGACCACTGGGCTTGCACTCAAGAAGATCTGAGTTCAAATCTAGCCTCAGTACTTACTAGGTGGACAAGTCACTTAACCCTGTTTGCTTCAGTTTCCTCATCTGTAAAATGAACTGGAGAAGGGCATGGCAAAACCACTATAATATCTTTGCTAAGAAAACCCCAAATGGAGTCAGGAAGAGTCGGACATGAGTGAGTAACAAAAGGATTGCCGTTATGCTGCCTTTGAACTCTTGTGCAATAGAGGTAATAACAACCTGTTCCACTACTGGGGATTATAGGTATTTAAGGTCATACGTTAATAAATTATTTTCAAGCATGGTTCAAGATATTTTATGGGGAATTTTCCTTCAAAAAAATTAATGACATTTTTGTTATAGGCTGTTGACCTTGTTTGGATCCTTTCCAAATCTCAGATGTTCTGATGCTTCTTTGCCACCTGATAAGTTTTGTCTAGTGTCATTCTCTCTTTTCTACTGACACATACCCTGTATAGTACTTTACAAAAAGATCTGTAGCCCCAAAGCCTTTCAGTCTAAAAAATTGCTAACATCCCACTTCAGAACTTCAGCAGCAGTGAAATGAGCAGGTGAAGGATGGCAGCAAAGGCAGTTCCCATTTCTTGAACCAGGCTTTTCTACATCTGCCACTCTGGACATTTTTCAAACTTGTTCCTCCGTGCATACCAGTGAAGTGCTCACTTGAGCTGGGCTTGTGTCTGTTTTTGGCCTGCATATTGAGCTGGGTAATTGAGGGAACTCAAGCATGGACGGTTTATGGTTGTATGAATAAGCAAAATACTGAATATGCAACCTTATTGTTTTCCAGCATTGCACAGTCCCTGGTTTCACATGTCATTTTAGAACAGGAGTGGGAAGAGGGGAGCGTGAAAGTAAATGCATTCAGTGTGGATAATTAATCCATTTTTTAAAAAACAGATTTCCTAAATTACAATATGAAGCTTATTTGGTTTAACACTTTTTTTCCCCTCCAAACAGAAGAGATGCAACCATTTGCAAAGAGCTCCCATCATCACTGGGACACCATGAAACAAATCTATCTCAGCTGTGTTAGACCTTTGGACATAATTGATATGGTGGCTGTGGAACATTTTTGAATGGTTTTCCCAGTAGGTGGGGTTGATAAAAATCACCTTAAAAAATGAAACAAAAAAACCCCACCTATTTGCCTATCCAGCCATAAAATGTTTCAGATTCATCCATGTCCCAGTATGTCCTGCAAACAGAAAAATATTATTTGTCAGCTTCCTGCCATATAAAAAACAGCAGGGATCTTCAGAGTGCTTTGCCACACCACAGAGGTAGCCTTATTGACCTGACAGAAGGTGATAAAAACAACAGGGGCATGAAAAGGAGCAAGAATGGGGATGTGTGAAACAAATTATTTGCATCCAGTGGTGTACAAAAAGACCAGCAATGACCAAAATAAACAGTGGGGGCTCACTGTTCCCAGCCTCCCATCTTTAATTTGAGGCATCTTCCAATATGTCACCCAAGAAAGTTCTCTGCAGGACAAGGCCCAGGCAGGCAGCCCCCACTTATCCATGCTTTGATTTTCTGTTTACTGTAATTAACTGATAACATTCATTCTCTTTCTGGATGTTGGTAAAATGACAACATTTCCTGAGGCCGAGGAAATGAGATTTCCAAGGCAAACTGCTGGCTACTTAAGATAACTAGTTTGGTGGCACTGACATAAAGCCTGAATGGTAAGAGTCTGAAAGCATATATAGCATTTGAATAGTTGGGGGCAGGCTGATCTGTTGCTAAGGATGGGGGTAGGGGGTTGTGAGGTGGTGGTGGTGGTGGTAGTAGTGGTGGTGGTGGATGAGGTGGTATGGGACCATTTTCAGGTTGTCTCTGTATTTGCATTCTTTGATTTTGATTCTAGCTTCAGGGGTTTTCTCCAACCTTTAGGCCTTCCTAAAGGTGAATATCTAATCAGCAGCAGTTGGCCCAAAGCAATAATATTTAAAGTCCTAAATCAGGAATTCTGAACCCCTTTTTATGTCTTGGCCCTCTGATGGTCTGGTGAAGCCTAGGGACCTTAGAATATTTTTAAATTAATAAAATAAAACATATTACAAAAGAAAACAATAAATGGAATCCATCCGTCCACCCATTTTTCTATTTCTTTCCTGTCTCTCTCTTGCCCTCCCTCCCTCCCTCCTTTCTCCCCCACCCCTCTCTGTCTCTCTCCCTGCATAAGAATTCCTGGCTTAAAGAATATGTTCAGGGAGGTTTTAAAAACAAATATTTATTCATTTTAACCTGCATTAAAAGGTTAGGGATGATTTATGCTACCTACATCCTGACCAAAAAGTGACAGATTCAAGATGTCATGGGGTGCAGAGCACCCCAGAAATTCTCTGGGGGCACATCAAGGAACCTTCTCCTTGAGAAACTAAACCAGAGGACAGATAACGCCTAGAAAGATAAACTGAACCAAATCTCCTGATTTACTGAGTTAGCTTGGGATTCCTACCCTTCATTCTGGTCTCCCTTACCCTGGGGAGATAAGTTTGGGTGTGGCTTCAGCCTTTGCGTTCTGAAGAGGGATCTGTAGCCACCCCTCACCCAATTCCTCCAGTCACTACCAGTGGGGGATGGTCCTCCACTCCTCACCCAATTCCCCCAGCTACCACCAGTGGGGGATGGTCCTCTCTCACTAGAGGAACTTTTCACGGGCAAATGGTCCACCCCCATCAGTCCTCTATAAAAGTACCTTCCAGTCTCCTGTTCGAGGAGATTTGGTACCTCTGAGCCATGTGCTTTATGCCAAATCTCCCCATGAAAAGTCCAAGGATTTCTTTCATGGTTTCCCTCCCCCCACCCTTCCCTTCCCTTGCTCCTAAATAAACCATCACCTTATTCTAACTACATTTTGTGTGCAAGAGGGTGTAATTCTTTAAAGAGGAATTCCCAAGAACCCCAATCCCTAACCCAACCCATACCCCATTTTCCCACCATATCAAAGATGATGAATGAACATTGTAGGAAACTGTTTTGATTGACAAAACATATCTGTTCCAAGGGTTCTGTTTTTATTTTTTCTTCTAAATTGGGTGGGACACAGGGGAAGGGAAAACAAATTCTCATTAGTTTAAAAAATGAAATGAAACAGCAAGACAGATTTGTCCTGGAAAAAAGATATTTAAGCAGAGGTCTAATGAAGAAAAATTGGTCACTGGGCTTCAGGACCAAGAACAACTACATGTACCCTGGTGTTAGTCACACAGGATGGTACTTATTTTTTAGTCACGATTCCTCTCACTTTTCCACTCTGATGGATGATTCAAGGAGAATAGCCACTTTGATAATCACATAGTTGCTCTTGCTATTTATTCTCTGTTTCCAAAGCCTTCCATTGAAATGCAGTAAGCACTGGGCTAGGATTTTGTCATTTACTAATTTTAGGCAAATCCGTTCACTAATTTCTCCATGCAACATGGGGACAATAATCCGAGGCCTGTCTAATTCACAGAAATATTATTTAGCACAAGTGCTTTGAAAGCTCTTCCAAATGTAAGATATTTAACAATTTTTTCTGAGTACCTTCTCAAAGTCCAATAAAAACTAAATTCACTACTCCTTTAGTGATTACCTACCCCAAAGCCAGTCAACTGGGTTGGAGCCTAAGGACCTTACCTCGGTTCTATTGCTTACTCCCTGCGTGACTTTAGGAAAATCATCTAATCTCTCTGGCCTTCCATTTTCCATATGCCGAATGAAGGGGTTGGACTAGATCATATCCGAGGTCACTTCCAGTTATATAGCTATGATTTAAGAGCTCTGGGTTTGGAGTCAGAAACCCTGGGTTCACAACTTAGCTTTGCCATGTTACTACCTGTAAAATGTGGTCTGCACAACTCAAATCCTGGTTCTACCATTTATAACCTGTGTGACCAGAAAATTAATTAACTTCTCCAGGCTTCACTTCCTCATCTATAAAATGGGGCAGCTAGGTGGTGCAGTGGATAGAGAACCGGCCCTGGAGTCAGGAGTACCTGAGTTCAAATCTAGCCTCAGACACTTAATACTTACTAGCTGTGTGACCCTCAGCAAGTCACTTAACCCCAATTGCCTCACTAAAAAAAAAAAAAATGCACTTAACCCCAATTGCCTCACTAAAAAAAAAAAAAAAATTTAAAAAAAAATGAAGGGTAATCACTAAGTCAGCATGGTATAGTAGCAAGAATTTCTGGCTCCAGAGTCAAAGGACTTGGAGTTTCTGACTTTTATTAATTTAACTCCCTGGTTTTTAGTTTTCTCATTTGGCAAATGAGAGGGTTGGACTAGATGGGCTATGAGATGCTTTTTTTCTCTGTATCTATTTCCTTGCCCCTTCTAGCTGTAAGTCTATGATCCCAAAATCTATGAGAATATGAGAATCACATGAAACTAGTGATGAGACCCTACAGTGTCTCACCTATCACTGAGGAATCTCAAGGGTATTTAAGATCCAGCTCCAAAATGAATTAAAATACTTGGAAATGAGGAAGGTAAAACTCATTCTTACTCATATACATATCCTAAGCCCCTCAAACATCCAGGAAGTTAAGAATGACTAATAATGTGCCAAATAAACTTGATCAGAAACTAAAACCAAGCACAACTTTTTAATAAATTAGAGATTGATATCCTCAGCTGCCTCCTAAGGCATGTTGCAGTACTTGTGTATTCCATAAGGTGACATGGGAATTTTAGCAATGTTGACAACAGCTGTTCTTTCTGGACCTGTGACCCCTGTAGGGACAAGTGGCGGTAGGAATGAGTAACTGATGAGATTTTCATTTTATAGATCTTAATGTGCTTTTTAATTTTAAATAGTTCACTTGTTTATATGATAATGTATAGTTATTATTTATTTTGACTCAAATAACTATTTAGTTTTCCCTGGAATTAAATTAAACAAAAAATTACTGCATATTCTCTGTTGGTTATTTAATAGAGATGACATCATTGACGTCCCTTGATGATAGGAAAGATACAATCCCTCACAATCACAAATCTCTGATTTGTTCAGTTTCTAGAAGCCACATAATATTCTGTTACCTTTGAAATGACCTATAAACTACATTAAAATCCAAATATCTTTCCACATATATGATATCTGAACTAATGACAGTCCAAATTCTTTTCTCAAAATGTTTTGTGAGTGTCCATTTACCTAAAAGACCCAATGACAAAAATTTAGGTGGGCTCTGAGACATACTGAAATCATTCATTAATTCCATCTACCTAGGCTCTGAGGGCACTGAGAAAAGAGGTATAGCAACAGCAAATAGGATGGGGGAAAGGAACCTTAAGTACTGTATTTGAGTAGAATTTGAAGATTGGTTGTGTCCCAAATTTTATGCTTATTAGCTGTGGGACCCTGGGTAAGTATTTAGCCATAGTTTCCTCCTCTCTAAGGTAAGAATAATATCATTTGTTCTATGTCTCCCAAGACTGTTTTGCTTGTGAGAAAAAATTTTTTGTAAAGGAATATCTATCTATCCATGATATATTTATATGTATATACTGTAAAAGAATATATATGTGTGTATATATGTGTGTGTATACACACACAAGTATATATATTATATGTACATATATATATATACATATATATATGAGCTGCCATTATCATCCTCAATTCCATATACAAAGAGCTACCTACAACAGCTATCTCTGTATAGAGTTATACCCATCAATCATTTCTAGCTACTATCTAGTTAGACTGAAAGCACCAGTATGTACATCAGAGGGGAAAAGACAGTCTGTGTTTCATGTGGCTGAATCCTCCATTTTAAATGAAATAGATGTTGATCAGTGGATTCAATCAAGGCTGAAATTGAATGTGCTTTGAATGCCTTAAGAACCAATGAATCTGCTGTTTTCACTTTAGGGGACTATTCATAGATCATTAGTGTTGGAAAGGACCTTAGAGATCATCTAGTCAAATGCCTTCATTTCATGGATGTGGAAACTGAGGCTCAGATGGGTTAAATGGCTTGCTTTAAGTCATGTAGTCACTGAGTGGGTAGAGATGATCTAATTAAAATCTCAAGTTCAGAAAAATTTAACTACGAATATTTTGAATTTGTAAGAGGTTCTTCTATGTGGAATTTAAAACCAAAATGTGAAAGCTTGATCAAAGGAGGAATGTTAGTAATCTCGGGGGTGGGGGGTGGGGTGGGGGGGTTACTATGTTATATTGCCTGTGCTCGATTGCCAATAATTTTTAGAAGACATTCTATTTGTGAGAAAAATACATACCCAATTCACATACACTGATTTTTATCAGGCATTTTTCAATAGATAGTCATTTAATAGTGCCATGAAGTAAGAATTTCAAGAATTTCATTTCAAGGAAGGATTTTACCATCTAATAAGATGGTAAAAATGGTTGAAATACCTCCTCTTTATACATAAATAGTAGCTCACCCATAATATATTTGCTAAGTAGAAAACATAGCTTAAAATGAAGAAGATAAATTGCAAAAAGTAAGATTATACTCGTCTCATATATTGGAAAAATTCTTCACCGATAGCAGCAACATACAAGTAACTAAGAGGAGGGGCTGATTTTGGCTCAATGTAAGGAAAAATATCCTAACAAGTGGAAAAAGCTGGTAGTGAGTTACCCGACACTAAATTCTTCAAGCAGAGGCTGGGTGACTCCTTGCTAGGGATGTTACAGAGGGGGCTCCTCTTCAGGTATGGGTTGGAATGAATGGCTTCTGTAGTACCTTCTCTCTCAGAGGGTGTCATTCTTGTTTAAACAGACAGAGAGCCTTCTGCAGAAGCACTAGAGGGTGCTGCTGCCTTACATTTCTGATTTCTTGGCTTCCCATTTTCAGCATAAATCACCATGCTCTAAATTGTGACAAATCTGAGAACACTGCTCGGCTCTCATATTACACTAATTGAACAATGCACAAAAACAATGCCAGGAAGAAAGGGAAGAATATCAAGAGCCCAGTATCAGGAAGAAATAATAACACATTTTAAAATTAATGTGGCTTTTTAATAAATGCCTTTTTTTAAAACAGTAGTGATGAATGAAAGGCAAAGGAGAATGTCAAATGGCTGAGCTCATATGGATGTTTGTAATGGCTCATTAGATGAATTCTCCTGTGTGCCTCTCCCCTCCCTATTTCTAGCTGTTTTCTTCAATTTTTATAAGGCAAGTGAAAATGAGAATAAACTGAGGCTTTCCAAATCTTAAACGAAACCCCATTAGTTTAAAAGAAAGCTTTCTCTTTTCTTCTCCCCCTTCATCTCTATCAACCCCTCCAACTCCCCTCCCTCCTCCTATCCTTTCTCTCTGTCTGTCTCTATGTTCTTGTGCCTTTCTCTCTGTGTCTCTGTCTGCCTCTGTGTCTACCTATCTGTCTGACTGTCTCTCCCTTTCTTCTTCTCAAATCATTTGGTTACTTGGATAATCCAAGCACATATTGCAAGGCTTTTAAGGAAAATATGGAGAGCGGTGCTCTATTTAGAACACTGAATCAGAGAGCTGGAAAAGACTAGAAAGCAATGAGTCCAATCTCCCATCCAATGGAGAAGTTTCCTCTACAGCATCCCTGATATCTCATCCTGCTCACTACATCTCACAGCCCATTTCCCGTTGGACAGTTCTTATGGTTAGGAAATTCTCAAAATTACTTCTTTGCAACAGCACCCCACCCTCCCCCGCCCAAGTTCTAAATTCTTTTCTCTGGTGGCATTTAGAACAAATCTAATCCCTCCTCCCAATGACAGGCTCTCAAATATCTGAAGACAATTTTTGTATCTCCTGAAGGTTTTTCTCTTCTCCAGGTTAAACACACCCAATTTCATGAACTGTTTCCAATGATGTGGCCAGGAGGCTGGTAATGTAGTAGTATCTGTGAATGAAAACACCATTAAACTAAAATGAACCAAACCTGGCAGGAGGAAAAAAAAAAGATGTTTAGATAAGTAACCAAGCAACATGTGAGTGGGAGTAAGCTGTAAACAGGAGGAAAAAAAAATATCACTGAGTAATTAAATCTAAATGTTATAATCACCTATTTATTGCTCAAGATTTTGCTCATCTATGTGCATTATGTAGAAAAGGCTTCTATGTTTGTATTATTCTATGAGTGGCTTCCCTGAAAGACACTTGGAGGAAAAAAAAAGCACCTTCATTAGACAGCATTTTTAAAACTGTATTCCTCTTTGAAGGGGAGAAGGGAAGCAAAAGAGAAGGCAAATCCCAAGAAAATAAGATAATATCAGGGATTACACTAAAATCAATTTCTAGGAGGTCAGGGCTGACTCAGCTCAATCTCTTACAACTGCAGTACTCCACAATTAGAATTCATGCTCAGAACTATGACCTAGAGGCACTGCAATATCCTGAATCATCAAAGAAAGATTCAATTAGGCTCAGGATTCCATACTTAGTAACAAAGGCAGGTAGAAAGCAAACTGGTGAAGAAGACACAATTTCTCTTTTGAGACTGCCAATCTCCTTTTTTCCAAATCTTTCCTATTTCCTATGATGCCCCCTTCTCTTTCAGTTGTTCACTGTCCTATGCTCACAGCCTATAAACACCAGGTCTGAAAAAAAAAACCTGGCATTAGTCATTTACACTTTAGTGGAAATTAAACTCAACGTTACCATTACTTAGGGAGGATGGTGAGGAGTAGGAGGAATCTCTCCCTCTTACAATCCCTGGTTTACTTCAAAGCAATTCAAATGCCACCTTCTACAGGAAACCATCAACCCAGCTGCTAATGCCTTCATCCTTCAAATTAGCTTCTATTTCTTTTTTTTTTATACCTAGATATGCATGCTATCTTTTTCAGTAGACTATAAATTCCTCAAGGGCAGGTACTCTTTTATGTTTGCGTTTGCATCTTCCTAGCACAGTACCGAGCACATAGTAGGTTCTTATTAAAGGCTTTTTGATTGATTTGTATTTGAATACACCTGTAATTATTTGATGAAAAGCTTGAACTTTAGTTTTTATCATTCAAATGGGGGATATATTTGCGGGTCAAGCAGAAGACTCTTTGACCTCTATATTAGCTAGCTCTAATTAATAAGACAGAAAAGGGTTATTAGTACATATTTGAAATATTTATGACAAAAACATTTTCCACAAGGTGACCTTAGGTATCTGCAGTTTATGCCAGCAGAGGGCAAACTCTACTAGATTCTTACTGGATGGAGAGGCTTTGAATACAGTCTCAGCAGCAGACTCTGCCTGCTCTTCACTGGCCAGCCTAGCTAGCTAGGAGGCCATGGACCAGAGTCACATGGGATGAGAAGGCTTGGATGGGCTACAATCCATACTATCAGGATGAGATCACACACATATTGAATGAAGAAGTATCACAGTGTGAACTAAACCATCAAGATGAAAATAAGATGTTTTCTGGTAATTCTCAGCTACATGGAAAGCAAAATACTCTCATTTAATAAATATTACATCTAATTAAGATTTTATTAACCATAGGTTTAAGAGGGGTAGGAATTTCAAGTGGTTTTCCTTGGATGAATAAAAATTGCTTTTTGATGTGACAGTCTGCAGAGTAGTGATGAGTAGAATGTCATCTTGGAAAACTGATGTAGGGAACTAAACTTGGGATAGACAAGTGATGTGGAAACCCCCTCTCCCAATGCTGGTTGGCACCTTTTCTGTAACAGGGATTCTTAATCTATTTTGTGTCACAGAAACCTTTAGCAATCTGGTAAACCTATGGATCTTTTCTCAGACTAATGTTTTTAAAAGCATAAAATGAAAATATATAGGATTATAAAAGAAACCAATTACATTAAAACATCATATGCACTATATAAATTCATCTATCTAGCTATCTGCCTATCCATATAAAGTTCATGGAACCAAAGTTAAGAACATCTGTGACTTTTAGCGTTGACCAAAGGACTGATAGTTTAAGTGACTTGCCTAGGATCACATAGCCAGTATATGTTCGAGGTAGGACTTGAACTCAGGTCTTTCTGGCTCCCAGGTTCATTTTACCATGTTGCTAACATAAAGACAATTCAATTATTAATTCCAGACCAGTTACTACACATCCAGTAAGACTTTTGCTTCAAGAAAGCAGTTTCCTTATAGAGCTTATTTCAGAAGAAATCAAAACCAGCTAAAAGAGGATTTGTAGGAAATGACCCTGTGCAAAGTATTCCAGCTTGAGAAATATTGTTCTGGTACTAGTGTTTCTTAAGTATTAAAGGAAACAATGCTAAATTTGGTTTGAGTAAAAAAAATCACATTTGAAAGGATTAGATAGAACTACTTTATTCTCTAGGGCTTTCTATGCTACAAAAGACTTTTCTTTTTAAATTAACTTTTCAGTTTTATATGACATTCCTAAACAAAAAAACAATGCTTTTCCCAGAGACTACCTGCAAGATTTAAAAGGAAAGGAGCTTGCTTAAGGTCAGAGGGAGAAAGGACTCACATACCAAGACACTTTTCTTCTGTTATTTCCTGTAGACAGATTCACCCACGATGGGAAAAAAAGGACTCTTTTCAGAAGTTTTTTTCATAGCTTGGAGGATCAATCAGGTACTTTGAGAATGTCTAGTGTAACATGTTTATATTTTAATTTCTAGATATTTAATCTCCATATATCTCTCCCCCCTGAGAGACAGCATGGCACAGAGGATAGAAAACTGACATTTAATGTCTACTTAATGCCAAGATCACCCGAGTTCTAGTGATGTATGAAATGACATACTGGGAAGTGAGCAGAACTAAGAGAACACTGTACATAGAGACAGCAATATTGTTCAATGAAGAACTGTGAATGACTTGGCTATTCTCAACAATACAATGATCCAAGACAATCCCAAAAGAATATTGATGAAACATACTATCCACTTCAAAAAAAAGAACTGATCTTGATGGAACAGACTGAAGCATGCTATTTTTCACATTCTTTTATTAAGTGAGAAATTTGATGATGTGTTGCATGATCATATAAGTATAACCCATATAGTATTGTTTGCTGCCTTGGGAAGGGGGGAGGGGAGGGAGGGAAGGAGGGATAAAAATTGGAACAGAAAAATATAAATAAAAATGTTTAACCTGAAAAAAACCCAAGCAATTCAGAATATTCAAGAATTCTTACCCAATTTTCATGAGACTTTTCAAATAATTACAACGAATAAAAGGTACAAAAAAAGAGAAAACTACATAAATCCTTATTATCATTATTATGGGAGGTCTTTAAGCAGAGACTGGGATGACAATTGGTCAAATACATTGTACTGAAGATAAATTTGGGGTTGGGGTTGGATTAGAAGGCCACAGTTCTCTTCCATCTCTAAATTCTCTGAGTCTGTGATTCTGCTAAGCTTGTGGAGTGCTCAGTCTGACTATCAATTTAACAAATATGTATTATGTGCTAGCTCCTTTAGGCAAGGCATGTAGAAAGGCAAAAATGAAATAGCCTTTGCTATTTTACATTCTAGTGAGTTTACAATCCATTGAGGGCAGGGTGGTAGCAGGATACATATTAAACAAACAAACAAACAAACTAAAAGACTAAACAGATGATGGGATTTGTTTGTCTGAACATAAGTCCCACCAAGGTCAGAAAGGATTATTACTGGGGAATTGGTCCAAAGTTGATGAATGAATTTATGGCCACAGTGGTTTATTAAACTATCTACTAAGGTGTGGAAGGGTGGTAAAGTCAATACCTGCTGATGAAATCATGGATCTCTGAAGAACTAAAATAAATATAATGAAAATAGCAATGAACTTGGAGTTTAGGGTTCTATTTCTGTACCAAGTTTCTTATCCTGAGCAAGACCTTGATGGATACATAGGTTGAAGAAATTCCTTTTTGTGTAACCCATGGGGAAGGAAACACTCCATCCTTTTAGGCAGGGGTTATTAACCTGGGATCCATGGTCCCCTCTAAGAGTTTGTGGGTAGATTTCAGAAGGTCCATGAATGTGATTAGGTATGGATGTATACACACACACACACACACACACACACACACATACACACATACACATATATACACATAAATGCACACATATTTTATTTTTCTTTAATGTAATTGATTTCCTTTTTGATTATATATGCAAGGTATCCCCAAAAGTCTTAGTACAGTTTTAAACTATTAAAGTTTCATTAAGACTTTTGGGATAATCTGTGTTTTGTTGTATGTATTTAAAATTATTTTTCTGAGAAGGGGTGCATAAGTTTCACAATATCCTATTTGGGATACGAAAAATGAGATTGCTAAAAACAAATTCTTGTATTTGTTTTCATCATGTTGTATTAGAGGCAGTATGGAGTGGTGCACAGACCTATACTTGGAAGACCTGAAGTTCAAATACCAACTTCAACACTTATTAACCATGTGATCTTGGGCAGGCCACTAGAATTGGTTTTCCTCATCTGTAAAATAGGGTTAATATAGTTATACTACCTACCATATGGGGATATTAGGAGGAAAGCCTTGTGTTTATCTTAAAGCCCTATGAAAATCTGAGTTGTATTAGGAAACTGATGGCTTCAGTTTCATTCTCAAAACTGTTCTTGCCCACATTCTCTAAGAATGTAAAGACAAAAACAGTAAGACATGGGTTGATTAACTTTTTTTACAGGGTTCTTGTCTATATTTAATCAATTCAGGCCATGATAGAGCCACTCTAGTAAAATCAAAAGATATATAAAATGTTAGTTTGTAGAAGTAGTTTAGGCAGACACAGATTTATCAAAAGGCAGAAAAAATAAACACCAAACCAGCTGACAGCCAGCATAGCCCGGTTTTTCCTCTAGCTTCTTATCAAAATTTAACCTTTGATTCAAAGAATCTTTTCCTTTCTGTATGGATTTTTTCTGTTTACTATAATCCAGCAAATTGGGTATCATTACGTTAAAAAAACAATCTTTAGACAGATAACCATTTTTTCTTCCAAACATTGTGCATCTCAAGGTTTAATGAACATAGGGCATCAGGCCTGTGTCTGGGTTTACATTCTGAATCACATACATTAAGTAAAACAATGCTAGTCTTTCATTGTGTGCCCTCTCCCTGCCCAATCATACATACATGTTTGCCTCTAAGCTAAAAACCTCTAGCATTCAAAGCTATAAATCCCTTCATATAGTTATGCATTTCTTAATCTTTTTAATTCTTCAGTAAACTCATTTGATCTATAGTCGAGTACTCGTTCCAGAATGAAGTTTAATCCTTTATGCTACTCAGACAGTTGGCAAGCTCAATCACAAAGGCCTTCATCATTCGAATTCCTCCTCTGAGACAATCATTATCCTCTCTTAAACACAGTCTCATATATTTGGTAAACTATGTGAAGGTCTAATCTGCCCTGTTAGCATGCACCAGCTTCTCTCCTTTAAACCGCAAGACAATAATTGGAAATTCCAATTCATGTCCTTCATCTTGCCAAAAAAAACTGCAATAAAAGCCAACAATGCAGTCTCTGAAAGACTGCATCCTAGGATGCTCAATCCATTCTTTTCGGGCTAATTGCCACAGTCAAATCAATATAAAGTGGCAATTCGCTTGGATGGCCAGAGTGGCAGAAATAAATGGATCAGCTGTGACTCATCCTGTTCATTTAGTGCATTTGTACAACATCTAAGTGGCCCTTTGGGTAGTGAGCTTAGTGGCCTATTCAGTGTATTAGAATTAGTGGCTAGGCTGAAAGTCAAAATACCTGGGCTCCACTCCCATTTCTGTCACTAACTAACTGTGTGTGACACTGGTCACAACTTCTATATGCCTCAGTTTCCTAATCCATATAATGAAGTGATTCAAATGAGAAAACACTTGTAAAATGCTTAGTCCAATAGCCAGCACATAGTAGGTACAATATAAATACTTATTGCCTTTCCTTCCTCTTTAATGACATTATTTATGTGTTCCTTTCCAGTTCTGAAGTTCTAGGCACTCAAGACTCTCTCTGTGGCTTATTCAATTCAACAAGTATTTACAAAATGCCTACTAAAGACCAAGGATACAAACAAAAAGAGAGATAGTGGTGCCTGCTTTCAGGAAGCTTATATTTTACCAGAATGTCTGAGGAAAAGATGTCATCAGGGAAATGAATGATGGAAAGAGAGGATAGGCTGGTCACATGGCAAGGATGCCAGACAGACAGCTAGAGGGTTTCAGTGGTATTATCTGGATGTCAGGAGAGAGTGAGGAAGGACTCCAGTCTAGTGGGTGGACTTCCTGTGTCAAATTTATGAGAGAATACAGACAACAGTCACACAGAATGGACAATGTCCTTATTTAGCACAGGGGAGTAATTTAAGACAGTGGGAAAAACAGAATCCAACAGGGACAGAGCTAGGGCCTATCTCTTTGGAATTCTGAACTGCCTCTGGGAGACATTTGACATTCAGAATGCTTTTTGGAATGCTGGAGGTATGGGTTCTACCCTTGCCCTCCCTGAAAATCACCACTTTCACACAGAGTTTGAGTGGAACAGTTGAGCAGCTGCCTGAGGGGTGGGACTCAGGAGCATTATAATGCACCTTGGGTCTGAATCCAATACTTTTGAAGAGAAAGGGAGAAATAATCTCCAGGATTACTGAGTACAGGTGTATGTGTCTGGGATGCTGAAGTTAAGGGTAGAAAAAATAATATGAAAACATCATAAACAAAGATTTTTTTAAAAGTCCCCTTCCTTATTTACTTACAGGAGGTCCCGGTGGTCCTGGTTTTCCAGGGGGGCCTGTTTTGCCTCGCCTTCCCTTTAAACAAAAAAAAAAGAGAGAAATGGAATTCACAAATGTTATAGTTCTGGTTTGTTTAAGATAAGAAAAATTTTCAAACAGTTTTGGTGACAGCATACGAAAACCAAGATCAAAATCTTTCTAAATCCACAGTACTCTGTATCAATGATTACACCATCAATTAGTTCTAAATGCCACAGGCTAGTTCTTCATAATGATGCTAAGCAATATATTTGCATCATATTAATTTTTATTGGCAGCCTCCACCCTCCCTGCTGCTGCTTAAAGCTATCTGTAAGATGACCTAATAATGAATTCCATTGCATCTGATAGTGCTATCATTTGGAACTCAACAGTGACTGTATTTATCATCCTAACCCATTAAATAATGACAGTGGCATATTGTATATTAACCAACTTTTTATCTCAGATTATTTTCAGCTGTTTCATTTGTTAGCTGAAATGTCTCCTCCTTGCATGTTGGTCTTTTATTTTATTTTTTAAACATTTATTTTATTTTCAATTTACGGAACAAAACAAGCATTCCCATAACAGTACAATTAAAAGACGATGATTGAACGTGAAACTGCAAATCTACCATGTACAATTTGCTATTCCCTCCAAATATATAACAAAGTTATCATGTAAATTTCTCCCCCTTCCTCTTTTTAAAAAGTTATCTGGGGGACAGCTAGGTGGCATGGTGGATAAAGCACTGGCCCTGGATTCAGAAGGACCTGAGTTCAACTCCGACCTCAGACACTTGACACTTACTAACTATGTGACCCTGGGCAAGTCACTTAACCCTCATTGCCCCACAAAAACAAAACAAAACAAAACAAAACAAAAACAAAAAACAACAAGTTATCTGTTAATTGATTTAGTTCACAGAACCAGGAAGTCATGAAATTTCAAAAGTAAAAAGGAGTATTGTGGGCTAAGGACCATCCTTTGCCTCTGAAAGAAGTCCTATTATGACAGATAACCCATTCCTTCTTAAAGATTTCCGATGATGGGGAACAACGACCTATGAAGGCAGCCTGGTCTGTTTCTGGGTAGCATTCTTTGAAAGATTTTCTTTACATCCTGCCTAAAATAACCTCTTTTAAATTCCTACCTATTGCTCCTAGTTCTGCCTTAATCCCTCTTCCAGAAGACAGCCTTTGAAGAAAGCAGTCATATCTCCCTATATTATCTCTTTCCCAGGCCAGATCTTTCAACCAATTCTCATGTACCATAGACTTGAAACCCTTCACCTTCTACCTGCCCTCTGCCAGATACTTTCCAGTTTACCAATGTCAAGTCTGAAATGTAATGCCCAGAACTGAACACAATAGTGCAGATGTGGTCTGACCAAAGCAAAGCACTATATCACTAAAAGCTTATTCTCAGAATCTCTGCTTCTTAATGCAACCCAAGATCATCTTCTCTTTTTGGTTGCCATAAAACATGGCTGACTTGCTTTGAGTCCACTAAAACTACAAGATCTTCTTTAGGCAAACTGCTTTTAAACCATGCCTCCTTCATATCTTGCATTGGTGAAGTACATTTATAGAACCCAAGTGTTAAAACAAAAATGCAAAAATTTTCCTCTATTAAATTTCATCTTATTAGAATCAAACCAGAGATAAAGTCTATCTTTTTTTGATATTTAATAACAATACACAGAATGTTGGGCTTGGAGTCGGGAAAAGCAGAATTCAACATGAAAAGCAGAATTCAAATCCAGCCTCAGATATTTACTGTGTGATCTTAGGCTAATCATTTAACCTTTATTTGCCTCAGTTTCCTCAACTGTAAAGTGAGGATAATAAAAGCACCTACATCCCAAGTTTGTTTGAGGATCAAATTAGATGATATTTGTAGAGTGCTTAGAACAGTGCTTGGCATATAATAGGTGCTATATAAATGCTTATTTTCCACTAATCAAAACATGAACTGAGTTTGACAGTACAGACATCATCTCCTACTTCTGCATAGAAGGTTGGGAGGTCTTGCTACAGTTTAACAGGCACTACTAAGGAGAAGCATACTATATTGCTTAGGAAAGTGATGAAATGAAGCTAAGACTTTGAGAGGAGATTGGCTTTCTTGTCTTCTAAAGGCAGCTAGGTGGGGTAATGAATAGTGGGCCTGGACCTAGCAGCAAAAAGACCTGAGGTCAACTCTAACCTCAGATACTAATTATGTCTATGACCTTGGACAAGTCACTTAACCTCTGCTTATTTTCCTCTTCTCTAAAATGGAGTTAATAATAGTGCCTGCATTCTAGGGTTTTTGTGAGGATAAAATGAGATAATAAATCTAAAGTTTTTTGGAAACCTTAAAATGCTATAGAAAGGCTATCTTTTATTATTGTTATTCCTGGCTTATGAGTACAGTATTGATTTTATGCTCTTTTAACATGTAAAGACAGAAGATTAACAATGTTTTCATGTATTCTTCCTCATACGAATCTAGGCCCAGGAGCCATTCTGGTGGGTGGAAGATATAAACAAGCATTAGGATGAGCACACATTTTAATAATAGGAATCTTTAAAACTAGACCCACAAATAAAATCCATTTTGGTGTCTGAGGTTGCACATTTCCTAAAACTCAATAGATCGGTTCTTTTTGTAAACAAAAAGCAATTAGTCCCCGTGGGGCCTAATCAATGATAAAACTTTATTTAGCACAAGAAAGTACTATAATTTATTAATTCACAGGCACACAAGGAGAAGAGAAATCAATGACAGCTGAGGGTGTGATTTACTTGTCCTGTAGGAAGGAAGGCCCTGACCAGGTTTGGTAAGTTCAAATCAAAGTTTCAACTTCTGTCTATCTTTCCTTCAAAGTAGGCATCTAAAATTATTTGGGAGGGAAGGGGTAAAAAACAGGCAGATCATTTTTCTAATTTTGCCACAGCGATCATTTTTTAAACTAATCAAATGTCAGAGTGACTGTGGTCCACGTTTCATAAGACAGAGAAACAAAGCATTCACGAGTCAGTGTTTGCACTACCAGGCATCTAAATGAACTCATGCATATCACTGTCCTGATTTACCCAATCACTTAAGTCCTCTTTACAAATAGTGTGTAATGATGTGTGTGTTTATGTGTGTCTTCTTATTCCCCTGACTCGTGTTTTTGGTAATTTCCCAAGGCAAGATTCTTCTCCTCACATTCTCCTTCTGTTCACACCCCCCATCCCCACCCTTCAGAATGAATAGCATAAAAACCTCATGGTTCTCTGGGGACAACTTCCTCCCCTCAGCCTACTGGGGTTGCACCTCTTCCTCTGAGGAGGGGAGCTCTCCTCCCCAACCCAGGTGCAAGGATTGTTATTTATGACTGCATGTATGTATCTTCAAAAGTCAAATATCATTCCTGGGCCTTTAAAAATTACCATGAAAATGGATTCAAATGATTGAAATAATGTCTGTTTTGTAGGATTTTTTTTTGGTTTTATTTGATGTGCTGTACATAATATGAAAATGTTTATTTGATCTTTCCGTGTGAAATTAGAGGCAGCCTCTGATTTATGAACAAGCTGTGTTCCCAAAAGTAATTTGTATGTTGGCTGTTTGACACTTGGATGACTTTTCTCACAGAAACAATGCTATTAGGAATCCAGGACAGCCCCAAATCCTATTTCGTCCACACTGTATCTGAAGTATAGGACCACGTTACCACCACTTTAAATGGTGTTCTTATGGGAAAATGCATTCATATTTCTATCTTTGGCTGTAACATGTCTCCTACTGCATCTTTTCAGGGAGTTGGAGTATTTCCCATCATTTCACCCCTGGGGGAGTGAATCTCATGGCTTCAGACAGAGGTTTCATCTGTAGAGGGAGGAGAAAGTAGGATGGAGGCAAGTGTTGGGGTAAGATTGGGGAGGGAAGAGCTGGGAGGGGCTGAGGCAATATGTTTCTCCACACCCTTTCTTTTTGTCATACCATGTCTTTTCTAAAGGCTCTAAAGATTCCCTACTTTTCTCATAGAATCTCTATTCTCTATTTTCTTTCTTTCTTTCTTTCTTTCTTTCTTTCTTTCTTTCTTTCTTTCTTTCTTTCTTTCTTTCTTTCTTTCTTTCTTTCTTTCTTTCTTTCTTTCTTTCTTTTTTAGATTGAGCTCAATCTGAATGGCTTCAGGTTTTTTGGGGTGGGGCAATGAGCATCAAGTGACTTACCCAGGGTCACACAGCTAGTAAGTGTCAAGTGTCTAAGGCTGGATTTTAAACTCAGGTCCTCTTGAATCCAGGGCTGGTGCTTTATCCACTGAGCTCTCCTTTCTTTCAAAGCACACTTCAGGAGCCACTTCCTACACAAGGCTTTTCCTAATCAGCCCTGTCATTGGCCAGTAACCATTAACTATTAGCTATTAACATTCTATCTCTGTCTCTCCCTCAGACTCTCTTGTTCTATCTCTGTTTCTCTCTTTGAGTTATGTTTTGAATTTACTTGTGTACATCTTGTATACCTCCAATAGCATGACCAGCTCAATAAAAGCCATCAAACTCTGGCTTGAGTAACTGTCCTCTTTGCACTCGCTCTATGTTCCTGACAGATTGCACCTGCTGCCAATGCATGACATTCCATTTCCCATCTTTGTGCCATTGTACAAGCTGTTTCTCATGCCTGGAATATGGTTCCTCCTCCACTGTGCTTTATGAAAATCCCTCACCACTTTAAAATCTCAGTCCAAGTGATTCTTCTTATAGGAAAACTAATCTAATCATCCCTATCTATCCCCAGTTCCTAGTTCCTTCCTCAGCCAAAAAAAAAGTCTTTGTATCTACTTTGCATATATTTTGAATATCCTAGTATGTATACCTGTTAGATCTCCCAATAGCATGTAAGCAGCTTGAAGGCAGGGGTTATTATTGATTGAGGGCAGGTTTCATGTTTGTCCTAGTATGCCTGTTGCCTGATATAGTATCTAATATGAAACTCAATTGAATTCCCTTTGCAATATCAGCATTGGCTGATTCTGGCCAGAGTTTCTTTCCTTCCCTGCTCCATGGTAGAAAAGAATGAAGCCTCCCAGCTACATCCTCCCATCTTTGAAGTAAGGATTCATACTTTGGGGAATTTCCTAAGGTTTTTTTTTAAAAACAGGAAGCAGACAGTGGCTAAGAGTTGCCTTCTATTTCTACCTTTCCTCTCTTTTAAAAAATAATTTATTTTTTCCAATTACATGTAAGAGCAATTTTTAACATTCATTTTTAGACTTTTGAGTTCCAAATTCTCTGCCTCCTTCCCTCAGTCCCCTGACTCCTCATTTAGAAGGAAAGAAATTTGATATGTTATACATTGCGGTCAAGTAAAACATATTTCCATATCAGTCACGCTTCAATCTGCATTCAAATTCTATCAGTTCTTTCTCTGGAAGAGGGTAGCATTTCCATCATAAGTCCTTCAGAATTGTCTTGTCTCATTATACTGCTGATAATAGCTAAGTTATTCATAGTTGATCTTCATACAATATTGCTGTTACTGTGCATACTGTTCTCCTTATTCTGTTCACTTCACCTTACATCAGTTCATGTTAGTCTTTCTAGGTTTTTCAGAAATCATCCTGCCCATCATTTCTTACAGCATGATAGTATTCATCACAATAATAGACCACAACTTGTTCATCTATTCACCAACTGACAGGCATCCCCTCAATTTCCAATTCTTTACCACCATAAAAAGAACTACTATTAATATTTTTGTATATGTAGATCCTTTTCTTTAAAAAAATCTTTTTGGGATACAGACCCAGTAGTTGTGTTGATGAATCAAAGGGTATGTCCAGTTTCATAGCCCTTTGGGTGTAGTTCCAAATTGCTCTCTAGAATGGTTGCATCCATTCACCACACCACCAATAGTGCTTTACTGTTTCAATTTTTCCATGTTCCCTCCCACTTTTGTCATTTCCCTTTCTGTCATTTTACCCAATCTGATAGATGAGAGGTTATATCTCAGAGTTTTTTGAAATTTTACTTTTCTCTCATCAATGGTGATAGAGCATTTTTTATATGATATAGGTAGCTTTGATTTCTTTATCTGAAAATTGTCTGTTCATATCCTTTGAGCATTTACAAATTGGGGAATGACTTGTATTTTTATAAATTTGACTCATCAGATATTTGCTGTTAATTTTTCCACAGTTATGATTACTATGTATTTCCCCCCATACTATTTCCCTCCATTTGTCCTTCTCTTACTTCTTTCACCCTGTCCCTTCTCAAAATTATTTTGCTTCTGACCACTGCTTACCCCAATCTGCCCTCCCTTCTATCAGCCCTCCCTTATCCCCTTCCCCTCTTACTTTCCCATAGGATAAGAGATTTCTATTGTAACTGAGTGTGTATGTTATTCCCTCTTTGAGTGAATTCTGATGAGAATAAGGTTCAAATGCTCCCACCTACCTCTTCTACTCTAAAAGCTCTTTTGTACCTCTTTCATGTGAGATAATTTACACCATTTTACTTTTTCTTTCCCTGTTCTCCCAGGGTATCTCTCTCATCCCTTCATTTTATTTTTTTAGATAATCATACTATCATATTCAACTGACCCCATGACTACTCAAATAATAAGAAAGTTCTTATGAGTTACAGATGTCTCTCCATGTAGGAAAATAAACAGTTTAACCTTATTGAATTCCTTATTATTTCTTTGTCCTGTTAACTTTTTTGTGCTTCTCTTGAATCTTGTATTTGAAAATCAAATTTTCTATTAAGCTCTGTTCTTTTCATTAAGAATGCTTGAAAGTTCTCTATTTCATCAAATGTCATTTTCACCTCAGTTTTGCTGGTTAAATGATTTTGGGTTCTAATCTTAACTCCTTTGCACTCTGGAATATCATACTCTAATTTTTCCCCTCCTTCAATATGGAAACTGCTAAAATCTTGTGTTATCCTTACTGTGGCTACATTATATTTGAATTGCTTGCAATAATTTCTCCTTGACTTGGAAGCTCTGCGATTTGTCTATAATATTCCTGAGAGGGGGTGGCTAGGTTGCTCAGTGGATAAAGCACCAGCCCTGGATTCAGGAGAACCTGAGTTCAAATCCGACCTCAGACACTTGACACTTACTAGCTGTGTGACCCTGGGCAAGTCACTTAACCCCCATTGCCCCACAAAAAAAAAATAATATTCCTGAGACTTTTCATTTTGGCATCTCTTTCAGGAAGTGATTGATGGATTTTTTTCCCCCTTCAATTTCTGCTTTACTTTCTGGTTCTAGAATATCAGGGCAGTTTTCTTTGATAATCTCTATAAAGATGATGTCTAGGCTCTTTTTTGATAATGGCTTTCAGGTAGTCCAGTAATTCTTAAATTATCTTTCCTTGATATATTTTTCAACTTAGTTGCTTTTCCAATGAGATATTCTACATTTTCTTCTATTTTATCATTATTTTGATTTTGTTTTATTGCTTTGTGATGTCTCATGGAGTCAATACATTCCACTTTGATTTTTAAAAATTTTTTTGAATGCTTCTAGGAATTCTTTTTGGGCTTGGTAACAATTTATATTTTTCTTTGAGGCTTTAGATATAGCAGTTTTGACTTTGTTTTCTTCTAAGTTTGTGTTTTGACCTTCACTGTCATCATGGTGACTTTTTATAGTCAGATTTTTTTTATTATTTGCTCATTTTCCCAGCCTATTTCTTGAATTTTAACTTTATGTTAGGGTTAGACTCTGCTTCTAGGGTGGAGAGAGCACTGCTCTAAGCTTTAGATTTTTTTGTTCTGATGTTTTCAGAGCTAGTTCTGGAGGTCTTCCACGGTGGTATGATCTAAGGAGAGGTGTGGTCACTGTTCATCTGTGAGTGACCACAAGCATTCTCTTCTGCTCTGGAACTATGACCATTGTCTTGCCCTCCTGTGGCCTTTTCTAGTGCTCCTCCTTGCCCTGGAACTGTGACCCAGAACATGACTTGCATTGGACTGTGCTCCACTTTCACCCCGGTGAAACAGTTTTCCTGTCTATATTCTAAAGTTGTCTTGGGCTGGAAAATTGTTTTACCTCATCCTTTTGTTGGTTCTGCAGCTCCAAATTTTGTTTTGAGGCATTATTTCAAAGTTGTTTGGAGGAGAATTGGGGAAAGCTCAGTTGAGTCCCTGCCTTTACTCTACCATTTTGGTTCTACCTTCTCCTTTCCCTCTCTTTAAAAAAATGATTCTTATAGGAAAAGGAAAGGAAAGGGTATAAATAGGAAGTAGAGGTGGTATCTTGGATCTTTGGAAACATAATGGAGTATAGTGAGAGCCACCTAAATATAAGAAGACCACCTAAACTTTATTCTCCTGATCATTTCCATATAGGATTTGGAGTGTGAGGGAAGAGCAACAGCCAATTTTTAAAATGACAATCATGGTAGAGATGAAAATATTACACAATCTCAGACTTAGAAAGTACCTCTAAAGTTACCTAGTTCAAACTGTACATAAACAAGCCCCTCCCCTACATTATATTCACCAAGTGGTTTAGCCTTGGCTAGAGGACTTCTAGTAAAGGGGAATCCATGGCTTCCTGAGGCAGCCTATTCTAACTCATTTCTTTTTTACAAGGATGTCTTTTGACAAATTGCTGGTGCTGGGAAAGCCACAACAGTGATATGGAAGTGAGGTTTGGTTTCCATGGTTCACTGATCCTGTTTCTGCAATGTCTTCCTAGTTATCCCCAGGTCTGTATTCTCATGACCACTACCTCTAGTAAAAACCTTCAATATCATCCACCTGGACTTCAGCAATAGCCTCTCAATGTGACTTTCTATCTCTACCCTCTTCTCCCCTCTGATTCATCCTATATACATGCTCATACCTCTAAAGACATTGCTCCTTCAAAATCATCAGTGACTTCTTACTGCCTACTGAGTAAAGTTCAAATTCCTTTGTGTATCAATCAACCATCCCCCCCAACTCCACACCAAAATCTACATTTCTAGTATTGCTTCATAACATTTTCTCTTCTCTTCTTTTCAGAGGCAATTGAGTTAAGTGACTTGCTCAGGGTCACATAGCTAGTAAGTGTTTGGGGGCAGATTTGAATTCAGGTCCTCCTGACTCTGGGGTCATTGTTCTTTCCATGTACCACCTAGCTCCCCAACTTCTGCCATATACTCATGCTCAAAGCTGGACTATTTCTAATCAGGGCAGTTAGTGGCAGAGACAGAATTCAAATTGAAGTTCTCTCATTCTAAAGGCAATTCTCTTTCTGCTACAATTATTGGGACCTATCTTAGGCATAATTTTCTTCTACTAGACTGACTGATGTAAAAGAGTAGGAATCATGTTTATACGAACTCTCTACTAATCCCAGTATTGAGCATAGTGCTCTGCACACAGTAGGTACTTAAAATGACTGATCAATTTAATTGCTGAATCCTCCCCTTATCTCTCTCTTTCTCATTTTCCATTTATACTTTTGCCAATGTAAAAACCCTTGACTAGTATAGGAATAAGATGAAAAGTGGGGACTAGAGATAAGTGTAAGAGGCTAAAATTAGCCTCGGGTACCCCAAACAGGCTGCTCCTCCCCTAGCAGGACTGCTTTCCCCAAAACTGCCTCGGGGGTGTGTCATGCCCTGCACAGAGGCCTTGGGCATCAAAACCCCACCCAGAGGCCTCTGGCTCCCTGCTCAGCAGGATACACACAGGAAGCCTCAGGCATGCCCTAGCTCCCTCTGCTCAGCCCCCAGTTCTGGGCGTGCCCAGTACTGGGGCTCTATGCTCCTTGCTGGCCTTGGGCATGGCCTGGGGGTGCCAACAAATTAGCTTGGGGTTGTGGTCCATGGTTCCTGAGAGATAAGGGTTTTATATTCAGGAGCGGGGGTAATGAAAGGAGGATGTAGTGAAGATGTAGGAAAAGGAGTCACTCAGTTGGTAAGAGACACTAAGGGGGTAGTGAAGAAGGGGGGGGTAGCTGACGATGAGGGGGTCGGTAGACGAGAGTGAGCAGGCAGTGGTAGGAGAGAAAGTGGGGAGTCTGTTGGGGTCAAGTTCACAAGTTGTATTTTGCTTTCCTTTGTCCTTATCTCTAAGTTTATTCACCTCAATAAACCCTGTTTGGTTTAATTGAAAAGAGGCTGTTTCTTTTTTTTTCCTTTTTTTTTTTTGAGGTAGAGAAAAGGAGCTTCTTTCTTTCTTTCTTTCTTTCTTTCTTTCTTTCTTTCTTTCTTTCTTTCTTTCTTTCTTTCTTTCTTTCTTTCTTTCTTTCTTTCTTTCTTTCTTTTTTACATATAAGGTATTTTATTTTTTCCGTTACATGTAAAGATAGTTCTCAACTTTTGTTTATACAAGCTTTACAATTTCAGATTTTTCTCCCTCCCTCCCCTCCCTCCCCCCTCCCCTAGACAGCAGGTAATCTGATATAGGTTATATCTATATATCTATATACATACACATATAGATGTATATATATTTATATATACACACATATATATATACCCATAATAACATTAATCCTATTTCTGCATTAATCCTGTTATAAGAGAAAAAATCAGAGCAGTAATGCAAAACCTCAAAATAGAAAAAAAAACAGCACCCAAAACAAAAGAAATAGTATGGTTCAATCAGCATCTATACTCCACAGTTCTTTTTTTTTTTTCCTTGGATTTGGAGATCCAAAAAGAGGCTGTTTCTTATCAGTCTGAGAGAAGCAGTTGGGGGATTTTTAAAATGGCCCTTACAGACTGGCTTAGGCAGCTAATAGCCTATAGCCCCACAGACAGCTAGCCAGCTAAAATTTAACAGAGATTGGCTTAGTTGGGAAGACAAAGTTACAGATTAGAAAGCCAGTTATAATTTCTTAGATCAGTTATACTACTTTTTACATAAGCAAAGTGGAATATCTAAGGCAGTGATGAGGTCTGGAGCCGAGATGGAAAAAGGAATTGGAAAAGGGGGAGAGAAAAGCCCTTTAAAAAGCTGAAGGGAGGGGATATTTCCATATTTAATTTGCTGAAGCTGTGATTCCTGGGTAGCCATTTGTAGATAAGCAATCATTATAAATCAGGTATTCATAAATCAGGAACTGTCTGTATTTCAGAATAGATGAAAGTAAAACTTTGGCAGCATATTGGTGTGTTAATCTATAACACTTTCATGGGGATTAGAATACTGATATATATGCACACATGTATATATACATGTATATTTACAATCTCAAATGAGTACTGGAAACTTTAGAAATTCTTTAACATATTAATTGTATTCTGCTGGCCTAACTTGTGTATATATATATATATATATATATATATATATATATATATTAGACTGTAATATAGATATTGGGCTATCAACTTTGACTAAAAGCTTTGATTAAGGATTTAGAAAAGGCTAACTGGACAATTCTAAACAATGGAATCCTCAACTCTTTCCATATCCTGCCAAGATCACTCTTTACCTATCCCAGAACAACAGGCCTCCCCAAGTAAGCAGACTGGGCTAAAGTTTGCAAGGAAGTGACTAGTTTTTAACATGGTCATGTTTGGACTCAAGGGAAAGTGTTTTTGCTATCAAATCTTATGGAATATGTTAAAAGTTATGTGGTATTCCTCTTCCTAAAATGATAATCAATGACCAATTATTAACTTTATGCATTTTTCTCTTAAAAGTTGAGGGGATAGTTTGGAGGAAGAAAAATGAATTATTGTTTATTGAAAGTAAAAAAAATAAATGAACAAATAAATAAATAGTTGAGCAAATAGATGAATGAATGAATGAATGGATAGAAGATCTGAGTTCAAATCTTGCCCGAGAAACTACTTGTGTGATCCCAGGCAATCACTTAATCTTACTGAGCCTCAGTTTCTTTATCTGCAAAATGAGAATAATAATAATAATAACAATAATGCCTATTTTACAGGGTAATTGCAAAGATAAAATGAGGTAATATATGTAAAGTGGTAGGCACTCCTTAAAGCATAATAGAAATGCTAGCCAATGTTATTATTATAAAGGTAAAATAAGCCAATATGTAGAAAGTGCTTTGTAATCCTTAAAGTTTTGGTTTCTTTTCCAGAACTCTTTATGGGGCCCCTTCCACTGTCATTACTTATTATTAATTAGGCAGAGCAAATAGATGCTATGATTAGCCTAAAAAACTTATAATTCCATAGATAAATTTGCTACAATAAAAAAGACCTTCTGTGACACATGGAAAAAAAATTTTTAAATATGGATTATCTAATAGTTTTTATTATCTTTACCACTATTCTTCTCCAATAATGTGTGTAGAGGGGAAGAGTAGTAATAAATAATTAATTTATTTGTCACTGATATTCCAATATTAAAACCTAACATACTTTTTGGGGTTTAATAAATGGGTGTGGGAGAACGTAATGCTTCACTCCCTTGTGGATAGTGAAGACCTCAAAGATTTTATAATACAACTATCAGCTTTTGTCTGTTTGTATGTGAGTGAAATGATGATGAATCACTGAAGAGAGTTTGAATCATATGAATTATCAATTTGGGTAATTCCATCTAAGAATAAAAACAAAATTAACAAGATTTTTTTCTCCCAATACTGCAGTTTTGCTCAAATTATCTATTTACCTTAACTTTCTAATTCATTTTGCCTATGTAGACACAGTTAAAAATTCATGAAAGGATGCCACAATCAGTACAATAGAACAAAATGGGCTATTTGAATAAATGACAGCAAAAAAATTTAAACAATAAAAATGACCTAATGTTCACAGGATGACTTGCAGCAGTTGGTCCTTGTGTCTTAAACTGGAAACGTAATCCATAAGCATTCGATATTCTAAGAGCTTGGGGAAGGGAAGAATGCCAATAATAGATGACATGCTGAGTGGGCAATTTTTTTATTATGATAATGATGAAGATAAAGTTAGTGTAACAATTTGACTTAAATAAAGTTTGGTATTCAAGACCCAGACTGGTAAAATGATACACCTGGTTTAGTAGTCTTTCTAAATGATTGGGTTTCGCCAACACAGCTGACTCTTCAAATACTTTTCTTCTCCTAACTGATATTCTCTCTCTGTCTCTGTCTCTCTGTCTCTCTCTGTCTCTCTTTTTCTCTCTCTCTCCTTGTATACCAGCTAAGTCTAACACAAGGTATCAAGAAAGTGTCAAGGAAGAGAAGAAAGAGCTTTGATTGGCACTGGCATCTGTGAATGAGGAGTTAATTACACAAGAAAACATTTAAAAATACTTTGGAAGTTGAATCTCTCTGTCTCTTTCAATATGAACAGAAATAAGATTTATCACTGATGTATAGTAAGAAGCTGGTAAAGCATCTTTGGAAAGAAATGATATAAAAATGGGAGTGGAATGGCTGTTTTTCTAAGGAAAACATTAGTAATCATATAATTGTTGTTGAGTCATATCTGATCCTTCATGATCCCATTTGTGGTTTTCTTTGGCAGATACTGGAGTAGTTTGCTATTTCCTTCTTCATCTCATTTTATAGATGAAGAAACCAAGGCAAATAAGATTAAGTGACTTGCCCAGGGTCACATAGCTAGTAAGCATTTGAGGTCGGATTTGAACTCAGGTCTTCCTGACTCCAACCTGATGCTCTCTTCACTGTGCCAGTGGTTTAGCTGCCCCTAAACATACCATTAGCCCTATTTTATTTCATATTAAATATATTTCAAAATAGGACAATAGTATTAATGCCTTGGACATAATGCTAAGTATCCTATACAGTAGGCCAATTATCCATTATATAAGGGCCATATAAAAAATATATCAATTAAATCCAATTCTACCAATATTTGTTAGCTACCTACTATGTGCCAGGCATTCTACTTGGTGCTGGGGGTACAGAAAATAAAAAACTACATACTTCTGTAAATTATTTTGGCAATGACTTAAAGGACAGTTTATGAGGAGGAAAAAATAAGAATGGAAAGGCTTTTTAAGAGGTTTCTGCAGTAGTCCAGGTGGGTAGTAATCAGGGATTGTGTAAGGATCATGGCTATGGAAAATGGAAAAAAAGATGTGAGAGATATTTTAGTTTTTGAATTGACAAGATGTAGGAACAAACTGAATTCTATAATGAGTCTAATGGATTTCCTTTACAACTCAAAATAAGCACCAGTGCAATGTAAGTTTAATATTCAATCTATTCTTATAATTTCATTAGGGAAATTAATACATTTTTCAATTTAGTATAGCTAAAATCAGGATTTGTTAAAACTCCATAAAAAGGAAATGATAATATCTTCCTTAATTTAATTGTAATAATTATAGAGTGTTTGGGGGCAGCTAGGTGGCACAGTGGATAGAGCACCGGCCCTGGAGTCAGGAGTACCTGAGTTCAAATCTGGCCTCAGACACTTAACACTTACTAGCTGTGTGACCCTGGGCAAGTCACTTAACCCCAATTGCCTCACTTAAAAAAAAAAAGAATTATTGAGTGTTTGACAGTTTTCAAAATACTTTTCTCACAACATTTCTGTTGGGCAAGTTGTATAAATATTTATATTCCTATATCATAGGTGAAGAAAGTGAAGCTGAGTGAGATTAAATGACTTTTCCAAGATCGAAAAAAGACTGGAACTAAATTCTTCTGAATCCAAGTCCAGCAAATGACATTTCAGAAAGATTTGATTCTTTCCCATAAATTGTACTATCATCCCAAACAACTCAGAAAACCCCCCTAATTAGAATTTTGAAACTTCCTTCTCTATCATCTACTATAATTCTTTTTCATGATATTTTTTGCCTCTTCTAATGATATTCACCAAAGGCAAAAGCTCTTATCAAAGCATGCTCCCTTTACTACTGCCAAAACTTCTAAGGTTGGGCACTAAATTAGAATCAAAGACTTTGAGAGATGCAAGAAACCTATAAGGCCCTCTAATCCAACTCATACACAAAAGGAATCCTCACCATATTGTACCCAACAAGTGATGATCATTCAGTCACTGCTTAAAGACTTCCAGGAAGAGGCAATCCACAACTCCTCAAAGCATTCCATTTCACTTTTGGTTAGGTTTAATTGGTAGGAAGTTTTTCCTGACATTAAGCCTAACTTGTCATCTAGACACACCTATTGCTCCTCTTTCTGCCCTCTGGGGCCAAAGAGAAAAAGGTCAAATCTCTCTCCCACATGAGAGCCCTTCAAATATTGTGTACTTATGGGTGTCTCCTTCCTAGGCTACTCTATATGGTATCTAACACAAGGTATATACATATGCAGTAGTCTCCCTTTCTTACCTATTTTAATTTAAAGCCCTTTTGATTAGATTTACAAGATATTCATATCAGCCTTTGTTGCTGTACTTCATCTCTAGGAAGGAAGTTGGCATGATGTTTTAAACCAGGATTCAGAGATCAAATCCCATTTTCAGACACCATCTTTTTTAGCCAGCTGTCATTTTCCAAACTAATTTTTCTCTTCTGTGCCCCTTGTCTTCAAAGGGCAGAAAAAGCAAACCGTAATTTTTGTTCCTATGGTCTTCAGTTTCCTGCCCAACATAATAATCTTTGGCAATATTTTTATGTACCTTCTGGTAGTATTATTTGTGCCCACATAAATGACCATAACTGGATAGGTGTCATCCATTTTGATAAGACAATAGGACTCTTTATTGCTCCTATCAGGTTGACAAACAGCTGCTTCAATATCCCTGATCAGGGAATCACCATTCTTCCTTTACTAATCCATACTGGATGATTTCTGACCTGAAATCTACTCTCTACTATATGTCCATTATGCTTTCTCCAGATTTATTTTGTATGAGTTTTAAAATCCCTAGCTGGTCAATTTGTCTTCTAGTATGTTTGGAAGCCCTCTGTTCCTACTTCCAATTGGCATTGATTTAGAGAATGCAAGCCAATTTAAATGCTAGCCAAAGTTTAGTATAATTTTGAAGGTAAAGCAGTTACAAAAATCATGATAAATAGTGCATTTCAAAATTCAGTGGAAAAGATTTGGGAATATCCCTTTTGGACTGTGTCTATGCTACCACTTCTCTCCATTATTGAAGATAATGAAGTCTTTACTGTCTAAGCAGTTCCCCTATTCACATGTATATTATATTTATTAAATTGCATTTATTGTTTGATATCTACAAACATAATAAGCACTGTCCTCTAATATTCACCTGTTCCTTATTTTTTTAATTGAAAGAGGAGCCATTCAAACAATTGTGCTGATTAACTTTAATATTCATCATGAAATACATGATTAATAAATGTTTAAGATATAAGCAAACTGTATTGTTCAGGGAATCCTACAAGGCATATAAAAGGAAATTAATAATTTAATGAACTTGTACTCAAGAGAAAAAAATGTTCTTGAAACATGTCAGGATAAATTTTCAAGGGAAAGGCCTAATTAGCAGTGTCTGAAGCGTATGTCATCACATTTTGAAAACAGGAACTAGTCCCTGTGGAGAGAGGGGTAAGTTGGATTTTAAAGCCTTAACTACTCAAGTTAATATGTATGATTAATGAGTAGTATATCAGCCGACTGGCCCAGTTCAAATGAAAGACTTTGTGATAAAAAAATAAATAAAAAGGATATGCTTATACACATTGATACATGGTAACACTGTGATTCCAAAAAAAAAAAAGAAAGAACAGTTTATATATTTCTGGTTGGTAAGAGTAAGTCAAAATCAAGAATTTACATCCTTCACTAAGAAACTTTCCCACTACTTGCAGATATTTTATGATTCTATGTCAAAGCTATAGGGGCTAAATTTTCCTTCCTATCTTTACTTAATGGACATTCAACATGACTAAAGTCCCACTCACTTCCAAGCAACTGTGGTGGGAAAGTAATGAAAGAAATCAAACTCTCATGTCAGAACATGGTTGAGAATTCAAATGAAAAGAAAACACATAAACCTGAGAAATCTAAATTATAGACTTTCCTTTATGAATCAAAGACAAGATTTCTACTCTGTTGATTGGACATAATTGCCTAGAAGAAAAATTTTAAATGGTAAAGGGGCTATGATTGAGATTGGTTGAGATCAAAGTTTCCTGATGCAACAGGAAATTTTAATCTGTCATTTTCAAATGCTTTATGATAACAAATACTCAGGTATTTAGAAACATTTAGATGATTTCATTAGGTTGTTGTGTTCATTCTTTCCTTCAACCCCATACAGAACTTTTGTTCAATCTTTCAAACTCATAGCCAGCAGGTTATCAGTAAAATAGCAAATTTCCAGGAATTCCCAGGAAACAATTTAAATCTCAGAATAGTCTTCTTGCACCAATTAGAAATAAATTTCTGATGAATAACACTGAAGAAAAACCACAAATCAAGAGAAATAGATTTTCTACTACCTAGGGACCTTAGTACAATGGCTGGCAATAAGCAATAATAAGAGTTCAGAGCAGAAGATGTAACAAAGTCTATGAGAACACATTAAATTAACTTAAATTCAGGAACTGTGAGGTCCCCCTTGTCACATATGCTCTCTAAGCTTGAGCCAACTTTTCCTTGGATTTTACTTGTACTAGTGGGAGACTATATGGCAGAATTTTGGAGGGATATTTTATACCAGCTGTTCTAACTCTAAGTATAGTCCCCTTTCTAAAAACTGAATCTGACTAACTAGTTGATAATAATGGGCAGAAGCTCACCAGTGGGGACTTGTGAGTTATAGTGCTAGTAAAACAACTTCCAACTCCTTGGGGCTATCTCTAGCACCTAAGGGGGATGTAGTAGCCATACTATAGGGAACTGACTTATAAATGTAAACAGAACTTGTGATTTTCACCTTAGAGCATGTGCTGCACAACTATGAAGTTGACTATATCTTAACAAGCCAGAAACAACTGTTTACCAATATAGGAGTAATTTTAAAATTAGATGTCTATCGATTAATTAGAGTGAAGGCTGAAATCCACACCAACTTAGAAGAAAGCAGAAATAATGAAAAGACTGAATTTAATTATAATAACTCCAATCTCACCTGTTCATACATGGAAATGATGATGCAAAATGGACAATAAAGAAAGAGACATTATATGTACTATCACTATTTCTTACAGAAGTTGAATTAATAAAGCTAAAACATTAAAAAAAACACACTTCAGTCAGCAAACATTTGTTCTCTTTTTCAGGAGTAACATGGCAGCCACAGACAGCACCAGTTTAGAATATAAATTAATTTGAAAAATAAAAAGTATGTTACGGAGAGGAAGGTAAAAGATTATTGAACAATACCATCTAACAAAACAGCCAAAAGCAGTGGAGTGGAAAATGAGTCTTTAAAAAGCTTGGTATGATACTCAACTAAGAAAAATCATTCTGAGAGTATTTATAGATGCAACAAGAGGGAGAAGAATAAGCAAACAAAACATGAAACATATCTGTGAGCATTTCTTCAGTAAAATATCATCATTGATGGCAATGAATTGCCACATTTAGGATCTTAATACAGTACTTATATTCTTAATATGCTGTAAGAAGAAGTGAAAATGACACTAATGCAGACAAAGATGGAAAGAATAATTGAAGCTTACTAAGTACAAAGAAGGCATGTCAGATACATTACCATTTTGAGTTATTGAGGAATCAACTTTCAAGAGATCTGAGAGAGGGGAAGTTATCAAAAGAATATAGAAAGAATCATGATCCCAACCAAAAAAGGTGACCAAGAGGATATTAATAACTGCTAATATATGCTTACTTTTCTCATCTATATAAAATCTTTAGGAGAAAAATTGTCAAGTGTTTTAGTGATATCTTTACTGGAAGCATAAGAACTAATATGCTACAAGAAATGATTTTCAGTGGCAGACCACAGTATCTTCATTTTGCTGTTCTGTGACTGGGCCTTCTTGATTGGTGAGTAGAATGAATGAGTGGAAACTTACCAAGCCCACTGTCTAGCTAAGACGCGGAGAAGACCATATTTCCTAACCAGTCATCCAGCCATTTGCCATGCTGACACATGCATAGAACCACCAACAACAATGGAGGTCCAAAAGGAAGAGGCATTCCCCCAGATGATGAGGTCCTCTAAATGCATCTTTTTGAGAATGGATCACATTGATTGCATCAAATCTTATAATACTATAGAACCTCCTCAATGAGGTCCAATAATTCAAAAAGAACAAATTATCCAGAGGAAAAAAGATGGATTAAAAATACAGTGTGTAGTTAGATGGGCAGCCCCTCAACTTAGTCTATCAACATAAAAATCCTCAATAGACAGTGAAGGGTAGAGTGGGTATCAAGGAGCACACATAAACAACAGGATGCAGAGATTGTATATGATGTATGATGGAGGGATCATTGCATTGAGAAGAAGGCAACTTGTAGTACTTGGTGACTGTATAACATTAGGCCTCAGTTCTCTCACTTGTAAAATAACACTTGTAGACAGGGGCTGGAGAGTATGATCTCTTAAGTTTCTTCCAGCTATAAGATAAGTTGTTTTATTACAGCTAGATCTCAGAAAAGGCCTTTCCAGTTTTCATCATGATTCTCTACAAAGACCTAAACTTTAAATATAAAGTTGATATTATCCTGTTTACACAGCACCAGAATATAGATGAGAAGTGTTAAATGTGTAAGGATGTATCACAATTACAACATTCATTATCTTATTGCTAATTAAATATAAAGCTTTAAAAAAACAAACCAGAACTGTGATTTTATCCCTATAGAGAGCTTCAGGTGAGAAACTTTCTTCACCAAAGCATATTTAGCACTTTCTCTAAAACTTATAGGATTAGGCAGTTGCTCAGGGGCATTGACATGTTGTATAATTTACCCAGCATCACTCAGCCAGTACATGTCAGTTCTCCTTACTATGTTTATTTTACTCTGGCCATCATTCTCATCTCTCTCCTACCACAACTTTGGACTTTGCCCCTGGGTTCAGATCTGATTGGTGAGCTTTCATCTTATCTTACTCTGAATCAGTCCTTCATGCCAATTACAAGCCACTGCCACATTATGCCACAGTTAGCTTCCCTTTTATGTCCCTCTTCCTGTGCTGTCTTTCTCAATTAGAATGTAAGCTCCTTGAAGACAGGGCTGTCTTACTTACCAATAATTGTATTCCCAGGCTTAAAACAGTACAGTAATTTACTTACAGACTTAAAAATTATCCTATCTGTCTATCTATCTATCTATCTATCATCTATCTATCTTCTATCAATCTATCTTTATCATCATCAGTACCTATCTCTGATGCCAGATCTCTATCCATTAAACCCCATTTTATCTTGCATGTTTATGTGTATATGTATATATGTGTATGATTGTACATATATGTGAGGTTTATGTTGCCCAAATAGATTAGGAACCTTGATTCTACATGTATATAGTCAGCAAACTCCATCTGGGGTTAAATATGGTACTTTACATTACTCTCTACCTAAAATAAAATGTTAAGCCAATAAAACTGCCTTTTCTTTATGAAGATACCTGAAGTATCATCAATAAAACATGCTTTGAGGGGGTTCCTCCATCCCCTAATGCTTATAGATTCCATTAAAACACCTATTTTCTCTTATCTTATTGCGCATGCCAGGTATTTGTGAAATGTCTGGTCATCCTTATATATACCTTGAATATAATTTGTTTGTACATAGTTGTTTACATGTTGTCTCCCCTATTAGACTGTGTTTACCTTTTTTTGTATTCTTAAAGAGCCTGAAAAATAGTAGGCATTTAATAACATTTATTGACTGACTGACTGATCAGTTGGACTTAAACCTGTGACTTTGACAGAGAATTTCACTCTGTAGGAATTGGTCCATACAGGGATTAAACCTATGGTTGGGCATCAGAGTCTAAAAAGGAAACTACAAAGACTAATGATTACAATGAACAGCATGTGAGTCTGAGCTTGCAACTGAACTGGTAACTAATTTCCTGTTTTGGCCAATTAATTCCCTATTGCTTATTCCTAGTATCACAGCATTCTTGCATTAAAGCTGGATGTGAACTGGAGGCCATCTAGTCTAACACCCTTGTTTTTTGTTTTTTTTTCCTTTGGTGAGGCAATTGGGGTTAAGTGACTTGCTCAGGGTCACACAGCTAGAAAATGTTAAGTGTCTGAGGCTGGATTTGAACTCAGGTCCTCTTGACTCCAGGGCTGGTGCTCTATCCACTGTGCCACCTAGCTGCCTCGCACCCTCGTTTTTATTTATTTATTTATTTTATTTGTTTATTTTGGTGAGGCAATTGGGGTTAAGTGACTTGCCCAGGTTCACACAGCTAGTGTGTGTCAAGTGTCTGAGGCCAGATTTAAACTCAGGTTCTCCTGACTCCGGGCCAGTGCTTTATCCACTGCAGCACCTAGCTGCCCCACCCTTGTTTTTATAGATGAGGAACCTGAGGCCCAGAGTTAACTGACTGACTGGCCCAGAGCTTGGATTCAAATTTGGATTCTCTGACATTAAATCCTGCCTTTTTCCCCCAGTGCACCATACTACCCCCTCAATTCAATTCAATTCAGTTCTTAAGCACTGACTATGTTCGTGGAAGAAAGACAGGGCTATAGTGCATGGTGCAAGCCAACCTCAGTCAGGAAGGAAGGCTTGTGGTCCAGTTCTGCCTATTTGACCATAGTTGAGTTACTTGATCCAAGCAACAATCTAAGACTACTTATGTTACATTATTGTTGCTCTATATAGGTAGAGGGGGTTTCCACACCAGAAATTCCTCACTCTGATTAACTCATAATCCAGATTTTCTTTTAAAGTATGTAAGGCACTCTGGTAAGCAATGGGGATATAAAGAGAAACAAAAATGCCTTTCTCATGCCTTTGATCACTATTACCTATCTCTTATGCCCTAAATGTATTTTTTTGTCTCATCCCTGCCTGCTTAAATCCATCTCTTCCTTCAAGTACCACTTCATCCACTAAACAGGTTCCAATTTAGTTCTTCAAGTGAAATGATCTTGATTTCAGAATTCTCTCAGCCCTTTACACCTGTGACAAACTCATCACATTCTGATTTGTTTTACAGTTGGTTGTGTCCCTGTCTTATTTCTTTGATTAGCTTGTAAGCTCTTTGAAGGTAGGAACCGTGCCTTATTCATTTTCATATCCCCTAGAGGAGAGTCAGGAGGCTGACTAACCCCACTTCCAGGTAGAAACCAGGGATCTTCAAATGGGACAATGTTACCAAAAGTCACCAGTATAAAAATCTTCAATCCAATGTTCTTTCTTGATATCTTGCACTATTTAATTAATTAATTTTTAAAAATTTATTTAGTTTTGGTGAGGCAATTGGGTTTAAGTGACCACATAGCTAGTAAGTCT
The DNA here is from genome assembly GCF_019393635.1 of Dromiciops gliroides. Lineage (NCBI taxonomy): Eukaryota > Metazoa > Chordata > Mammalia > Microbiotheria > Microbiotheriidae > Dromiciops > Dromiciops gliroides. The sequence goes on along the minus strand of NC_057864.1, from coordinate 289,932,760 downwards.
CAAGCGTCTGAGGCCAAATTTGAACTCAGGTCCTCCTGAATTCATGGCCAGTGCCACCTAGCTGCCCATATCTTGTACTATTACTTAAAATATTTCTTTGAAGTGCATAAATGTAAATTCAGCAAACTTTTTTCAAGCTCCTAGTATGTGTTCATTTATTTATTAATTAATTTTAAGGCAATTCTTTACCAAATACTGTTGGGGTATTAACATATCAAATAAGTGAGTTCTTATCCAAGTGTTGGGGCTGAGGTTGGGAGACAAAGTTTTAATTGGTATTTAGTGACTAGGCCAAACTACCACAGAGAATAAAGAGTTACCAACATTAAGTGACATTTGGAAACTGGAACAGATAATTCTCAACGCTGCTATTAGGACTGTGCCCATGAGCCAAACCTCCTATAGAATAATTACCACTGCTGTGTAAAACTTGTTTTACAATTGGTTAAATATGACATTTGCTCAGTGGACTAGAAAATAAATTATGTCAAGGAAAATGCCACCAGCCAGAAAGATGCAATTTACACTAAAATTAATTTTGGTTGTTTTTATTCCACATTTAAATAATTGGCTGAATATTTCAGCACACTAGAGTAAAAAGGGAATATGGGGAAAGAATTCCTGCTAGCCTTTTTAAGCATATGGACTGCTCCATCTCACTTTAACCTAGTAGACATAACTTTCAAATAAAGTATGGCCTAAGGCAGAAAAATAGCAAATGGGTGGTCCTGGTATAATAGTTTTTGGGTGTATCTGCTGTGATAAAGATCATTCTACTTTGGTACAAAAGCTACTTCCTCTAACAGTATAATTCACAATCCATCTGTGCTTTTCTCCTTCTGTGGAATTTTTATCTATGTTCTTCCTTGGGGCCTACCCAATCAATCAACAAATCAATCAGTAAGAAGTTTATTTAGTGCTTACTATTGCCAAGTACTGTGATAAGCATTGGAGATACATACCTTAGAGGGGAAGGCTGGGGGTGGGGGGGTGGAGGAAAACCAATGAAGGCCTTTTATAGTAGGTGGAATTTAAAACTGAGTTTTTGAAGAAATTCAAGGATTCAAACAGATGGAGGTGAGAAGGGAGAACATCCAGCCTTGGGAGACAGCCAGTTCAGCAAGAGAGAAGAGAGAGAGTCTTTGCAATGCGTGCAAAAAAACAGCAAGCAGACTGGTATGGCTGGATTGTAGAGTGTGTGAAGGAGAGCAATGTATAAAGAAGACAGGAAAAGATAAGAAAGAGCCAAATTGTGAATTTCAGAATTCAAGAGCTTTGAATGTCAAAGACAGGAATTCATGTGTGATTCTGGAGATAATAAGGAATCACAGGCATTTGTTGAGCTGTGTGTGTGTGTGTGTGTGTGTGGAGAAGTAACATGGTATAACTTCTGCTTTAGGAAAATGAGTTTGCCATTTTGTGGAGGATAAACTGGAGTAGGGAGAGATCAAAGGAAGGGGATCAATTAGGAGACTATTGGAGCAGTCCAGGTAAAAAATAATGTGAAAGCCTGAATTATGATGGTATCTGTGTGAGGAGAGAAAAGGAAAAATATCAGAGGTGTCATGGAGATGGAAAACAGCAAGATTTGGCATCTGAGTGTAGGATGAAAGGATCGAAGGTTGTGAAACTGGTTTACTGGAAAGAGGATGGTGTTCTTGATGGTTATAGGAAAATTCAGAAGAACAATGAATTTGGGGGAGAAAGATGAGTTTTGTTTTTGATGTGTCAAGTCTGAGACATCTAATTCAATTATCTATGAAACATCTAATACAACATATCCAATAGAGAGAGAGTTGGTAATGTGGGACTGGAGTCCGCTTCCAGGTATGGTGACTTTATATGTTTACCCATACAACATATAAGTTATATCTTATTCCTTCCTTTTACTACACATGAATGGCCTACCTCCTTTTCCAGTCATTCCTTGAAGCTAGTTTTAACACCACCTCTTGTATTCAGTTTTTCTTTGGTAATATGCTGCTCTATTTATACCCATCATGCATCTCTCCACTGATTTTTGCCTGATCTGCAATTGTGAATATTTGAATATTATAGCATTACAATGAGTGGCAGACATAGAATTACTTAAAGAATACAGTATTATTGGGGCAACTAGGTGGCATAGTGGGTAAAACACCGGCCCTGGATTCAGGAAGACCTGAGTTCAAATCCAGCCTCAGACACTTGACACTTACTAGTTGTGTGACCCTGGGCAAGTCACTTAACCCTCATTGCCCCACAAAAAACAACAACTACTAAATAAATTTAATGAAAAGAATACAGTATTACAAGGATGTTATTTTGCTTCTGGGAGATGCTTAGATTTATTAAAAGAACTATGCAATTTCCCATATATAGTCCAACAGACTCTCTCCTATTGCATTTTAGGTCAAGCTCATTGTCCATTTGAAAGAATGCAAGCCCATTAAAAAACAAGAATAATTTCATTCTTTGCACTTGTATTCTCAGCACCTACCCTAGTGTCAGACATATAGATGATACTTAATAAATGCTTATTGATTGATCGAGCAATTTATATCTAAGATATATTTGCTGATGGGACTGAATCTCCATGTTGTCTATCCAAATGTCTATCATAGTTTGGATAATAAGTAATAATAATAATAAGAAGAAGAAGAATAAGTAACATTTATATAATACTTAGTATGTGACAAGTACCAAGTAATTTACAATAATTATCTCATTTGATTTTCACAACAACCCTTGGAAGTAAGTGCTATTATTATCCCAATTTTATAGATGAGGAAACTGAGGCAAATAGAAGTTAACTGACTTCCCCAGTATAACACAGCTAATAAGTGTCTGAGGTTAAATTTGAACAAAAATTTTCTTTGCTCCAGTCCAAATGATCTATCCACTGTGCCACCTATATGCTGATCTTTATCCACTTAGGTTTTTCCTGGGTGGATTTTTATACTGAGCCCTTTTAAGGCAGCATAGATATCATTTAGGAAACTGCAATATTTCATTGCACAGGAGACAATACTGTCAGTGCAATATCTTCCTAAAACAGGAGCACCTGAGGGACTTCCCCCTACATGGGAAATCTTTCTTCCATTTGACACAAAACTCAACATTCTCCATTACTGTAGCAAATGTCTTCACTGAACATACATCTCCAAGATTTGTGCTCTATTTATTATTAATAACGACAAGTATCTCAAAAGCCTATACCAGCTTTAAAGTGCAAGGAAGTGTCTCTCTGTCCCAGCAGTTCATGTTGCAAACATATAAGTTATTATAAATTGTCTCTGTTTCCTTCTCCTAGATCCTTATGATCCTAGGCAAAAGCAAGAATACAAAGTTGAGGTGAAGGAGATTGGGTAAAGAAGAGATTCAAGGAGAATGTTCCAATCTTCACAAAACAGAAGGACCAAATTTTCATACTTTGAAGTTCCAGGAAGCATTTCTGGTATAGCAGACGCTTGCTGCTCCTTTTCCTCCCCTGTGCTGCAGAAGAGCAACACATGCAGTTTTGTCATTAGGTTACCCAAAAAAAAAAAAATGTTCTTTGAAGCTATCCAGTACTAGACCCACAGCAGGGAATCACATACACAATCTCCCACAGACAAAAGGGAGGAAGGAGCTGAAGGAATTAGGTAAAAAATTTAAAAGCTTTTATTTGCTATCTAGCAAAAGGTAACCCATACCATCTCATTAATTCATTTTTCCTTTTCTTAAAAAATAGCTTAAGCTGTAAAAAGCTAATTAAATCATTAACATATGGCAAGTGTTAAAATATCATTAATCACCTTTAATATTCTAGTTTAGCAAGATAAATTTCAAAACACAAGATCAGGGATCAAAAGAGACTGCAAATTACACAAAATATTAGATACTCTTCTAAGATATGCTACTGGCAAACATTTTAAATGTAGTTATATTAGAAACTGGGCAAATTGAAGCAAAAGAAGATTCTATTGGTTTCATGTGGTATCTGTACATTTTTTAAAAGATTAAAAGTTTAAGAAATTGAAGAAAGGAAGAGTAAAAATAAAATATTTTTATGTATTTCAGGGGAAGAAGAAAATACAGTCTGAAACACTTTCAGCCCATAAAACATTTCAAGAAATTCCACATCAGCATATATATTATAAATAGCTTTGTTTTTAATGATCTGTTGAATCTCACAAACTTATATATGCATATATGTTTATATATGCATATATATAATTGCAATCAAATGTCTCAAGGGAATTCTGTAATACTAATGGGAGTTCTGAACACTCATCCAGGCAAATATTTATATAATTGGAGTAAAGGATCATTTATTTACCATTTTATCAACTAAAATTTTCTTTTCAATGACAGTTCAAGCATTGCCAATACAATGATACTTAATTTTCAAAATGCTAAGTCTAAGTAGCAAAAATTAAGGATTCCTGGATTATTTTTAGTATAGTTTTAGTGGTAAGTGTATCTTGTATTACAGTACTTTGAAAACTTAGGATCGGGGTTTAGTCATGGTCGTTTGAAATCATCTTGTCCAACTCCCTAATGAAGAAATAAACCATGTTATGTCTACTGCTTGCCCAAGATCATATAGGTGATAAGTATTAGATTCAGGATAGGAGCCTGAGTCTTTTTATCAGAAATCCAGTATTTTAATTGGCTGTCTATATATAGTATTACAGTAACTTTTTATTAATCAGAAATCCAAATAACTAGAGAACCCTACTGAGTAACTTGAGCACCCTGTTCCCTAACTATGATGTTCTTTCTCCATTCCTCTGCATCACCTGGTTCTGCATCACATGGAGTCTATGCGTATGGGACAGTATTAATGCTTGGAACATTTCAGATACTCTTTGGCTTTTAGAAATGGCAACCGTGGTGCAGATGTTCACTTTAGTGAACATCTCTTCCTTCCTAAACTCCACTTTCTAAAAGAGTGATGATGCCACTACTTCTTTCACGAAACTAAATTGATGTTTGTGGCTGACTGAGTAAAATAATTCTAAGTCATCTTGATATGAACATGCTCCTAAGAGACCTTGCTTAGAAAAGTCTATGAGACATTGTGGCATACTTAACAAATCTCAGAGTGCAAAAGAACTGATTAAAAGATCTGAGAAAGGTTCATTGGTTTGTTAATTTTTGCAATTGTGTTTGTGCTGGAAAATGTGCCTAATTATTGAAAATGGTGTGGCAGGAAAAGAAAGCAAATATATTGCTTGTTTTTAAGCAAGAAAACCTATTACAGGTAATTAGATTTGAAATTGAGTAGCAAGATAAAAGAGAATATGGAGGTGGAGTATGAGGGAGATAATTAGGAATGTTATGAGTCTTTAAAATAAAAGATTAAAAATGAAAACTCCATCCCACTAAATGCTTTGGGGAATTCACTTTTTTTCTCATTCCTTGGTTTGATTTTGTATACCAGAAGCTCTCATAAAAATGTATTAGACACACTCGTCACACAATTCTGGAAAATAAAAAATAAATGGAACGGTGAACTATTTTTCATTATAAAATTAGTAGCGTAACTTCTTCAAAATTAGTAATGCTTGTGCTGTCTCCATTTTACTTTGAAAAGGTTTTGTCTCTATAGCAACATCTGTGAATGCAGAAAGGAACGTACCACTGTCAGACCATCGGTTACCAAAAGAAAGACGTGGTCTGTTTTTAAAATCCTATATAGTTAGTCAGACATAAAATATATGTCAACCTAGCAATACATACAGCCTAGAAAAGGTCTTTTTAAAGTGATATAGGACCATTTACTTTATAGTAAATCACTCCCTTGTCGCCCATGAGTTTTGTAAGTGTATTTAATTAGAAACCTTCAAAAATTGCATGTCATTTGAGAAAAACAAATGGCAACTTAAGGCATGCAAACAGAGATATAAAATGTGAAAATGATGAAAATGAAAACAATTTTATTTTGGTAATAGTCTACCCAGATATCATTTATTTTAGACTAATAAAATTCATTTGCCCACGAATTAGGAATTCTATTTTGGCTGAATGGTTTTCTATATTGATAAAAATGAAATCAGATAGGTCATTGGTAGAATTGCACTGCTAAAGTGCTATTTGTATTTCATGGAGGAGCAACGTATAGCAAAAATGAATGCAAAGATGTTCCACAGTTCTACCAGCTTCTTGTAGTATCTAGGTCAACTCTGTGAAACTGTCCCTCTGTCCACTAACCTTTCCTCTCTTCCTTCCACTTTTTGGGGGGGGGGCGGGGCAATGAGGGTTAAGTGATTTTCCCAGGGTCACACAGCTAGTAAGTGTCAAGTGTCTGAGGTCACATTTGAACTCAGGTCCTCCTGAATCCACCACCGCCACCTAGCTGCCCCTTCCCTTCACTGTGGAATTATCTGTGCTTACCATTCATGGAGATATTTTCTAAGAAGGAAAAATTCTTATGAGATTGCTACTTAACCTCTGCTACCCCAAAATTTAAAAGGATTTATTATCTCACTAACCTGGGAGTTCCCTCTGATGATGCTAATCACAACCCATCCTGTTCTCAGTCTCCTATAAATGCATCACAGGGGGTTCACCCAAAATGTTGGTGACCTTCCTAATTTTTTTCTTACATTTCTAGGATACCAATGGAACACACTACCTGTCCACCTGTCGTCTGTCTCCTTCCGACATGGTCAGTTTGTATATACATCCTTAATTACATCTTTTACTCTTGCTCTTCTTCAAAGTTACTAATTGGTTGTATGGTGGGACCTGATTGCAGCATCCAGAATATAGAAAAAAAATCCAAACCAAAAAAACACAACAAAAATCATTGATGTGGTATCTGCACCATGGCCATTTTATATAAGATGAACAAACATTGCTTGTGGTTGCTATTATAGCTTTGTTATCAGTGAGTAATAGATAAATTACTCTGAGGAAAAGTCTTTGTCACTGTATACCATAATAAAAGCTGGCATTTACATGACACTTTGAGATCTGCAAAATATCTTCTACGTAGAAGCAGTTGTGTGGCCCAGTGTGTAAATAACTTGGAGTCAACCTCTTTCAGCCTCAATTTCCTTATCTATAAAATAGGAGTGATAATAATAATACCTATCTCATAGGATTGAGTGTGAGGATCAAATGAGAAGATGCATGTATAAAACGTCGTGCTATAAAATTGTTTTTGTTGTGATGGTTCAGTCATTTCAGTCGGGTCTAACTTTTCTTGGCCCTGTTAGGGGTTTTCTTGGCAAAGATATCGAATGGCTTGCCATTTGCTGCTCCAGCTTATTTTACAGTTGAGGAAATGGAGTCAAACACAGTTAAATGACTTGCCCAGGATCATACAGCTAGTAAGTGTCAGATATGAATCCCAGGCCTGGTACACTATCCACTGTGCCACCTAGTTGCTCCATTATTAGTTTATTCTTTTTTTTTTTTTTTTAGTGAGGCAATTGGGGTTAAGTGACTTGCCCAGGGTCACACAGCTAGTAAGTGTTAAGTGTCTGAGGCCAGATTTGAACTCAGGTACTCCTGACTCCAGGGCCGGTGCTCTATCCACTGAGCCATCTAGCTGCCCCATTAGTTTACTCTTATTGTTATTCTTATTCGTTTTTATTCTATACATCTGCACCTCACAATTTTAAAGATGAGAAAACAGGTTCAAAAATGTTAAGTGATTTGCTCAAGGTCATACAGCTAGTATTCCTGACACCAAGTCCAGCATTCTGTTCGCTATATTATCCAGCACCAGAGCATCAGTCAGCATTAGGATCATCCATTTGGAGCTGGGATAAATCTTAGAAGCCATCTATCTAATACAACCTTGTCATTTCACAGATGAAAAAAATTGAGGCCCACAGAGAAACTGAAGGGTAAACAGTTGTTTAAAAAAATGGACTCTAGGATTGTCCTTCTAGAGCTAGAAAGGGCTTTAAAGAGTATCTAGTCCAATATTATCATTTCACAGATAAGGAAAGTAATGCTCAGGTAAATTAAGTGACTTGCCCAAGGTCCTATAGATAGTAAGTATGAGAGGCAAAATTTGAACCCAGATCATCTGACTGCAGAGCCAGTCTTTTCTTTTCTTTTCCCTGAGTCACAGAAGCTCCTTGTCTAACCCTTCTCATTGATTTTTCTTGATTTAATCCCTTTTCTTTGGTACTTCACTAGATTTCACTGGGCATAAGAATATTAAATATGTATCTACATAATCCCCTGTCAGTCTTTTTCACTGACTCACAGACCGTGCTAAATGCTAAAATACTGGACATAAGCCATATTAAACATATGATTCATTTAAACAAGACTATAGTGATTTTGCAGTGCTTTTATCAACAAACATTTAACAAACATGACTAATGAGAATAAATATATTATGCTGCATTCCATTTGGTAAACACAATTAATAATTTTCTTAAATGTTTATTATACAGAGTTCAGTTATTTTCAGTCATGTCCGATTCTCTGTCATCTCACTGAGGGTTTTCTTGGCAAAAATACTAGAGTGGTTTGCCATTTCCTTCTCCATTTCATTTTACAGATGAGGGAACTGAGGCAAACAGGATTAAGTGACTTGCCCAGGGTCACACAGCTAGTAAGTGTCAAGTGTCTGAAGCCATATTTGAACTCAGAAAGATGTGTTTTCTTGACTCCAGCCTCGGTACTCCACCCACTACACCATCTATCTGCCTTATTATACAGAGTAAAAAATTCAAATCAATACTGATAAATATCTTTTCTAACTTTGCTGAAAAAGTTCAGGAAACAGATATAGATTTTTACAGCAAATACCACAAGGTGGAACCTAAGTACTAATTATCAAGTACAAGAAATGCTCCCATTACTGTTGTATTAAGTTCTGTATCTCAAAAGTACCTCAATACTTTGCTCTCTGCTTACATAATTTAAAGTAGGAATCCCTGACTGTTCTTGGAACTGTGACATTTGACTTTTTTTTTTTCTTTTTTGCAGGACAATTAGTGTTAAGTAACTTGCCCAGGGTCACACAGATAGTAAGTGTCAAGTATCTGAGGCAGGATTTGAACTCAGGGCCTCCTGAATCCAGGGCCACTGACTGCTTTATCCACTGTACCACCTAGCTGCCCCCCACTTTTGACTTTGAAACCTCTCTGCACCCCAAAACTTTCCTTACCACTTCCTGGGAAATCTATCATGTCATGGCATTTACATTTAATTTGGAATAAAAACTTTTTATAATTAATTTGTTTAGAAAATCTCATGATATCCTTTGAGAGGATTGTAGATACTTTTTTTTTGGTCATGAAACTGAAATCTGGTATACCTGATTGAATGGCTAACTTGGTAGCATTCAAAAAAGCAATGTACTGTAAAAAATAATCAGTCAGTAAACATTTTAATCCTTGATAACTGATTTTTTTTATTCTACAAAAATCATGCAACTAATACAAAGCATTAATCTCTGGGAACTAAAACTCAGGTTGGCATACAGCAATGCGTCAGGGAAATAATATTAATTTATAAGATAGTGTCCCTAATGAATGGGTTACTTTCTCCCTAAATAATGAATTTGCTTGTGTTTAATATAGCATCTTGGAGGATGATCCTGGAAGAGGAGGTATTAGTGTAGAGTAGAATGTGTATAGTAGAAAACGCTTGCAGCCATTCCACCCTCTTAAAGTCCTCCTGCTGTTAAGTGCATTGTATTTATAAGACCACCTCTTGCTAGAGCACCTGTCACCAGAGCACTCTCAGTGTACTTTAGACTTGATCTGCTAGCATGCCTATGAGTTAAGTAGAAAGAAGATATCTTAATTTTTATAGATTATGAGACTTGAATCTCAGGGAAGCTAAGTGTTTCTCCTAAGACCATGGGTGATATCAGTAAGTGCAGGAAAGAAAGCAGAGATAAGTCCTACACCATTGCCCTACTGACTGGATAATGCTTGTTTCTAGATGCATGTACAGAATGCAAAGGACACAGAAAAAACACACAGAGGTCATTAGCAATGTGGGAAGAGCATAAGAAGACTGGCTATATATAGTCATAGATATGATTGAATTTCAGTCTTAGAAATAAATAAATGTAACAAGAAAAATTAGATTGAACTTTGCTGGAACTATTAATAGTCCCCTTCCCTGAAAATAAACAAATCTAAATATTGATAAGATATTTTAAAATTGACTACAGATGTTCCTACAGATATGGAACTGGGAAGAGTTCTGCACTGGGAGATAGGAACCCTGTGGTCTGGTTTTAGCTTAGTTACTCATTAGCTATATGAGGTAACACAAGTTGTTTAAACTTTTCTGGACCTCAGTTTCCTTATCTTTATAAAGAAGGGATTAGACTGCATGATCTCTAAGACCTCTTATTTTTTAATTTCATCACTTTTATTTTAAAGACCAGACCTGTGATTTTGTTGGCATAAAGAACTCCCAGTAAGGAGATTCTCTCTATCAAAGAAGGTCAACAATTATTCTATAATCTGGGGACACTGACGAGATGAGTGATTTACCCAAGGTCACATAGTCAGGATGTGTCAAAGATGAAACTTGAACCCAGGATATTCTTACTCTGCTTTCTAGTGCAGTAGATGGAGTACTTGACCTGGAGTAGGGAAGAACTAAATTCAAATCTGGCCCCAAACTATGTGACTCTGGGCAAGACACTTAAACTGTCTATCTTGGTTACTTAACCTCTGTCTGCCTCAGTTTCTTCATCTGTAAAGTGGAGATTATAATAGCACCTATCTCCCAGGATTGTGAGGATCAAATGACATAATATTTGTTCAATGGTCAGCATTGTCTGCACATAGTAGGAATTAATACATGTTTTTCTCCTTCCTTATTTTCTTCTCTATTCACTATACCCCCACGTCTCTTGTATTGACTTGAAGTCAATAAATTAGGTTAAACTAACACAAGATTTTGTCTAAGTCCAAGGACCACAGTTCTTCAATTGATCATGGATGGTGTTCATCTCACTAAGCAGGAAAGGTCAGAAATATAACTGTTTTCAGGTAATTTTATGAGTGCAAGTGAGATATAGGACAACTCAGGATTATATCCAACTATCTCTAAGAAAATTAGAATCATAGGTTAAGAGTTAGCAAGAGCGGGCAGCTAGGTGGTGCAGTGGATAGAGCACAGGCCTTGGATTCAGGAGGACCTGAGTTCAAATCTGGCCTCAGACACTTGACACTTACTAGCTGTGTGACCCTGGGCAAGTCACTTAACATCAATTGCCTCACCAAAAAAAAAAAAAAGAAAAAAAAAAGTTAGCAAGAACCTCAAAGTTCAATCCTCTCATTTTACAGAAGAGAAAATTGAGGCCTAGAGAGAGTAAGTGCCTTGCCCAATGTCATATAGGCTATAAGTGAAAGAGTCAGGATTTGAATCCATGTCCTCTAACTACAGATCCAGCTCTCTTTTCACTGTACTAATCCTTTATAAATATAAATATAAAACTCAAATACCTGATAGATACAGTTGATTACTTTCTCTGGGTCACACAATTAGTTTCTTTATTAAAGGAGGAATTTGGATTAAAGTCACTTCTAGCTCTAGCATTCTATGATTCTCTAATTCCTTTTAAAAAATGGAAATTTCATTTGTAGCCAGAATTCAAGAATTCAAAAGAATATGAGGATATTTAGGTTCATTGTCTTACCTAAGCATTATCGGAAATAATTTCTTTCTTCTTAGAAGACCGTTACCCTTCCCCCCCCCCCCCAACTCCCCTGTATGGATCTCCAAAGGTAATGCTTCTATCCAACTATTCAAATAAGACTCAGGTACAAGTTCATTGACTTGGTAGTAGTTCCTTTATTTGCTATTTGTCTTTTTTTTTTTCTAGTCATGAAGAATTTGGAAAGATAAAGGAGTATGATCATAAGATCATAGGTCCAGAGTCAGAAGGGATGTGAGACTATGGTCAAGTCACTTAACCTAGGCAACTCTCTGAGACTATAAATTTAAGAGGAGATGCATTGGTGGAGGGCGTTTCCCCCAGGAGTTTCCCATACTAATGAAATTATAGGTCCAGTCCTTATCCCTTGGTACGTTTTCATGGAATGTTGTGCAGTCTAAGGACCTGTGTCATTGTCTTTTTCCTGTTTTGGACTGCATTCCATAAGACCAATGTTTTATATCTCTTCCATTAGTGGGCAAGAAATACATGTTTACTGAAGGAATGAATGAAAGTATCTCTTATTTGACTTATAAAATTAAATTATTTTCAATCCCATGTGGTCTAGTATTTGTCTCTCTCAAAGGCTGAGATTCCTTTCTATCACTGAGGTTCTTGGCTTCACTTTCCTTGTGGGCATGAAGGAACATTCTCCTTGCATACTTCATACCACTCTGGGCTAATTTAGCTTGTGACAGGGGAAACTACAGCCCTCACTGCTTTTCCACAGCAGGTGCTTCTGAAACAAAATTAAAGCTGTTTATCAGTTGCTTCAGTATGTTAAGGCTACTAGGCAAATTTGTGGCTGGAAGCATGAGTTTCAAACCTATTTTCTTTTAAACATGTTTTTAGTGATGGAAAAATGCATTCAGTTTTTCAAAGCATAACAAAATGGGCAGAATTTTCTGCACAAGCAGGGAGGTGTAGTGGATACAAAGTCCCTCTTGGAGATAGGACACCCTCTGCTCAATCTACCTCTGTGTGATTCTAAAAAAATCATTTAGCTTCTCAGTATCTAGGAACCTCTCAGAGACTAAAAGTTGTAGATGGGCATTGATCGATAGAAGTTTCTCTACTTGGGAGGGAGTTCTTATAATAATGAAACCACAGGTCCAGAAAAGAGGAAAAAAATATATATATATACACACACATACACATATGCACAATACATATATAGATATATATAAATGTGTATGCATATATATGTGCACATACAATATGTATATGTATATACACACATATACATATATATGTATATATGTATACATGGAACCTTATTTTCCACAGACTTTAATTATAAAATTAGAGAAGTATTCCTCTAAAAAAAAGGTATGTGACCAAATAATACAGTTACAATTAACAATGCAACAAGCTTTTAAAGTTAAGTAAATATCTGAAAATTTGAGAAATTTGGGAAAATCAATAAGGAAAAGATTTAAATTGAAAAGAGAAAACACTTTGAAAATATCTACAAGCTAAGGTGATGTTTGTGTAATCTTATGGTGTTGTCATGAAGAAAAAATCCTTATTGGTTTTTGGATATGACTAGTTTGTAAACTCTTCCAACTACCTTATTTCATCTATCTGATCTGATATTCATAACAACTGCTACACAATTTCCTTTTGTGTTCCTCATACCACATTTATCACCTTCTTTCCTGACAGCAGAAACCATGGAACACTGACTAAATAAAGTCTGAATTTGCTTTTAATATGTGAGTCCTGGTGACAAAAATGAGGACTGAAGTAGGAAAAGCAGGCAATGGACCTGGCTGCAATTCCTGTGGGAGTCCTGGGCCTGGCAAGGATCTCTCTGGAGTTCTATCGGATTTCTGAGAAGAGGTATCAGCCTTTAAGAAAGGTGGCAGAAGATTTTCAGGAGAATATAGGGCTCTTGGAAGCAGGGACTTTTTATTTTGGTCTTCGTATTCCCAGCCCCTGACACAACACCTGACATGTGACAGAGGTTTAATAAGTACCTACTGAATTGAACTGAATTTCTTCTCTTTTGGTTGTTCCCTGCTCTGGTTCAGGTCCTTCAATATAGGCTGGCCTTAACAAAATATAACTACAACAACTCACATTTACACAGCATTTTAAGGATTATATAGTGCTTTCTTCCCATTAACCCTTTGAAGTAGGTAGACATTGGTACCCTAGCTGTTCTAAGCCCTGTCTGGTGTCCAACCAGCTTGAAATTGGCTGTGGGATCAAAATGGCATTAGACTTAAATCAAACTTGAGTGAGGCAGCGCGCGCGACACGCCTTCCCGACTAAGGAAGACCCGTGGGCACATCAGCCACCACCATGGGCGTATCGGCAAGCACCGGAAGCACCCCGGAGGTCGAGGAAATGCAGGAGGGTTGCACCATCACCTCATCAACTTCGACAAATATCATCCAGGTTACTTCGGGAAAGTGGGTATGAGACATTACCACTTGAAGAAGAACCAAAGCTACTGCCCAACTGTCAACCTTGATAAGCTATGGACACTGGTCAGTGAGCAGACCAGGATTAATACTGCCAAAAGCAAGGAAGGGCTTGCCCCTATCATTGATGTTGTGCGATTGAGGTACTACAAAGTCCTAGGAAAAAGGGAAACTCCCCAAGCAGCCAGTCATCGTGAAGGCAAAATTCTTCAGCAGAAGAGCAGAGGAAAAGATTAAGGGTGTTGGTGGAGCTTGTGTCCTTGTGGCATAAAACCAATGTTATCAAATAAAACAAATGTCTTTATTAAAAAAAAAAAAACTTGAGTGAAAAAATTTATGTCATTTCAATGAGACTCCATTCTCCGAAATTCAGTTTCTGTAACTCTAAAAAATAAAGGTGTGTCCAAATAAGAAATGAACAGTTAGTAACACAACAAGGTTTTAAGGAAAATGTATGAAGAGGTATGGATAACTTGATTAGACAAGGTCACAGAACTTTAGTTAAAGAACTTTGACTTTTAGTTGAACAACTTTAGTGAAGACAATAAAAATAAGCAGAGCCTGAAATCTCTTAAGAAATCCCATAAAATAGTCATAATGTAAACAAAGAATGACCCAAACATATTTTGAACAAACTAAATAGCCACAAACTTTATGACTCCAGGAAGTTAACAGTAGTTTGGGGAGATCATTCTGCAGAATGCCCTTTAGTCATGTGGCTGCCACATTTTTCCCACAGTTACACAACTAGGAAGCATCAGAGGTCAGTTTTGAACCTTTGTCTTCCTGATTACAAGCATAGTCTATATCTGCTAGTTCACACTCCAACTGTGTATAGTGCTTTAAGATTTATAAAGGTCTGGGCAGCTAGGTGGCGCATTGGATAGAGCACTGACCCTGGAGTCAGGAGTATCTGAGTTCAAATCCGGCCTCAGACACTTAATACTTACTAGCTGTGTGACCCTGGGCAAGTCACTTCACCCCCAATTGCCTCACACACACAAAAAAAAAGATTTACAAAGGTCTGTGGTCACCATAACCCTGTAACTGATATAGAAGATAAATATTATTATTCCCACATTACAAATGAGGAAACTGAGGTATATAAGTGTTAAATGACTTGCCTGTGGTCATCTAGCCAATCAGTGTTAGAGCTGCATTTCAAACTTAAATCTATTGACTCTAAGGTCATTGTTCTTTTCACTATATTATAGTGCCATATATAATGGGGGCAGGATTAAAATTTACCATAATGGGCTTTTATTAGGCTTCTATTGAACATTTTTTTTTGTTTTTGTTTGAGAGGATGTTCAATACATAAAATCCTGTTGGAACTTTACAGTTCAATTCTGTTTTTCTGTTCCTTTTGATTTCTTTATGATAAAAACTCATGGGGCAGCTAGGTGGCACAGTGGATAAAGCACCAGCCCTGGATTCATGAGTACCTGAGTTCAAATCCGGTCTCAGACACTTGACAGTAACTAGCTGTATGACCCTGGGCAAGTCACTTAACCCTCATTGCCCAGCAAAAACAAACAAAAAACAAAACAAAACCAAAACTATTTGGTATGACATAAAGATCTTGCCATATTTTAAAGATGCTCTATATTTGCATAGATTTATATAATCTGTCAATTATTAGAACAAGACACCTTATCTCCTGACTCCAGGTCTTTTCACTGGCTATCCACTGTCCTTAGAATGTTCTCCTTCTACCTCTCTTCCTCCTGGTTTTCCTGGATTCCTTCAAATCCCAGCTAAAATCCCACCTTCTTCAGGAAGCTTTTCTTGACTTCCGTTAATGCTAGTATCTTTTCTCTGTTGATTATCTCCAATTTATCCTGTATCTATCTTGTTTGTACATAGTTCTTTGCATGTTTTTCCCCATTAGACTCTGAGCTCCTCGAGGGCAGAGATTTTCTTTTGCCTATCTTTGTATCCACAGTGCTTGGCACAGTTTGGCACTTAATAGCATTTTTATTGACTGATTGATTAGAACATGAATTTATTCACTCCTTTATTTTGATTTTCTTTTAAGCACAAGACAAAATGTACACAAACTAAGTTATAGAATGAGCACTTTCCCCACTGGCATCCCCAAATTCCTATTTAGCCAAGCAAAACAATAAAATTGTGTCCTATTACAGCTCAGATACTTGTCCCATAAAAGGAAGGAAATAATTAGATAGAACATTTATAAACTTTATAAAGAACTCTTTTCAATTTGCCATCCCAAGACAAATTCTGATTAGGATCTCATGAAATTGCTAGATCACCACACAGTTGCTAGAGTGGCCTTGTCCCTGTCAACTGGAGAGCCACAGTGAGAGGAGGAAGAAAACATGGATTGGGCATCCTAATAGGATTAAGATTCCTGGGAAAACTAAGAAACTATCTTCTGGAGTGTTGGTAAAAATAATAATGGACAGTGATGGAATTTATCATTTTAGCTTTAAATAATGGCACCTTGGAAAGACTGATATTTTTCTGTTAGCTATTAGAAGTTAATTTAATCAAATTCTCAGATGAGATTTCCTTTGGTTTATTCTCTGCTGTCAACTCAAATGACAAACATTTTCAGATAACTGATGCTGAGCAAGGGTGCGATGGGAAGCAACTTGATTTTCCCCATGACATTTGTTTCCTAAACAATAACAATCTGTACAAAAATCCTATACCAACACCTCAATGTTGTGCAGATGGAATTAAACCTGAGTTTTCAGAGGCTATGCCAGCAAAATGAAGCTCTGCTAGGCTCTACCAAACTGGAAAGGCTTTAAGGATATTTCTAATGACTGGGAGATGATTTTTTTTTGGCTGTGGTGAAACAAACAAAAATACCAGGAGTCCTCAGTCCTTGGTATCACTGTCCTAATTGTCCACTGATGGAGGTGGAATGTTAGAAAATAGGGTCAAGTGTGCTAAGGATGATATAATCTTAGACAATCTAAAACACTAACCTGCCCTTATTCCTAATGTGTGATCTTTAACATAATCCTAAAGGATCAGAACCATGCCACTATTGACATTCTTATTATAAATGAATCTAGAAGACATAACAAAGTCAAAGATAAATGAAAGGCTGGCTCAGAGGCAACAAGGTAAAATTTTGTGAGATGCTTGGTCATCTTGCCTGGAAATACTTCCAAGTATTTCTGGGAAGATAATTATAGATTGCATACCATTATTTGTTGCAGAAGATGAATAAATAGAGAAACTCTATGAAGCATTTGGCCAAGTCCTCAAGACATGCCTTAATGCTCAATAGTTTCAAGGTGAAGTTGGGCACAGAGGATGGGGAAAACTATGTTGAAAAATTTGGAAGTTTGTCAGAAATTAATTCCAGAAATGAATGAGACCAAAGACATAGAGATGACTTGGAAGCCTCAGTTGTATCAAGCATGAATATTTTCTTCAAGAACAGTGTTGAAAGGTACTTGACACAGTAAATAACAAACATTATTTCCAACAAATGAATGCATGAATGAAAGAGTAAATAAAATTGATTATATCTTAACACATTTGGTCTTACTTACATAGCAGTCCTTTTAGGATCAGCTGTGTTTAGTCAAATCATCAACTAATTAAAGGTAAACATGAAAAACAAATTAATATTTAAAAGATGAAAAAAATTAAAAACTACCTCATTCATCAAATTCTAGACCTCTCTTCCAAGTAGAGATTAATGCTTTAGAGTGAAAATCCATGAACCTGAGAACCCAGGATACAAGCCTCTAAATGGTATCATTTCACAAAAAGTGAAAAACTGTTAAGGGAAAAATTAGCCTGGAGAGAATCTGTTGTGGAATTCATCAAAACCAAAGATTCTTGACCGGGAGCCCATGAACTTAAATACATACATGCATACACACACATACATACATGTCTACATGTATAGGCATATGTACACAAATATATGCATATATGTATATATTCAAATGTGATAAGTTTTTTTTGTAACCACATGCACTTTATTTTGTTCACTTAAAAACATTATTCTGAGAAAGCATCCACAGGGTTCACCAAATTGCCAAAGAGGTCCATGACACAAAAAATAGTTAAAACCACTGATACAAACCATTATCATTCCAAAATCATTTGTAGATGAAACTAGAAGGCAAGAGAAAGACATGAAATAGAACAGATTGTCAGTATTCCTATCATGATATTGTCTCATCAGCAACAATGGCGGACCTGCTGTGTTTGGACTTTGCCACTTCATTACCTGATGTACTCTTTGTGGAAATGGAAATGGTCCTTCAGAAGATAAAGCCAGGACCTTGGGAACACAAAGTGATCGACCTCACCCAAGTGGCAAGAGAAGAAAATCAGAGATAAACGTAATATAATTTATTTGTTCATTTGTTTATTTACTCATTCATTCATTCATTTACTTATTTATTCATTCATTCGTTTGTTTGTTTATTTATTTTTGTGGGGTAGTGAGGGTTAAGTGACTTGCCCAGGGTCACATAGCTAGTGTCAAGTATCTGAGGCCAGATTTGAACTCAGGTCCTCCTGAATCCAGGGCTGGTGCTTTATCCACTGCACCACCTAGCTGTCCCCTTTTCCTTTATTTTTAAAGTGTTTTTTGAGTACTTCTATGGCCTGAGACCAATTCATATTTTTCTTGGAAGCTTTGGATATAGGAGCCTTGACTTTATTATCTTCTTCGGGGGGTGGATTTTGATCTTCCTTGTCACCATAAAAACTTTCTAGGGTCAGCATTTATTTTCTGTTTGCTCATTTTCCCACTCTATTTCTTGACTTTAACTCCTTCTTAAAGTGGGGCACTGCTGCAGGCAGCTAGATGGCACAGTGGTTAAGCACCAGCCCTAGATTCAGGAGTACCTGAGTTCAAATCCAGCCTCAGACACTTGACACTTACTAGCTGTGTGACCCTGGTCAAGTCATTTAACCCCCATTGCCTGCAAAAAAAAAAAAAGTGGGGCACTGCTTCTAGGGTAGATGGCACACTGTCCCAAGCTTCAGGGAGTTCGAGCACCTGTTCTCTGAGATACTTCTAGAAATTTTTAAGTCCCTAGTTCCTCCAAGGTGGTACAATTTAAGAAGAGGCATGTTCACGACTCCCCTGGCCTGTGTTCTGGTCTTCAAGCAATCACAGGCCTGATTCTCTGCCCTGGAACGCAGAACAGAGCTCTGCTCCACTGTAGTCCCAAGCTCTGGTGTGCCTGTGCTCCTCCCCTGCCCATGACTGCCACCCAAGACTGTGACCCAGATCTGAGTATGGGCAAAACAACACTATTCTGCCTCAGGACCAGAAAAGAGACTGTTGTAATCTTCTCCTGGCCAACTGCTCTGCCCCCTCACCATCTGTGGGCTGAGTTCTAGAAGCAGCAGCTGCCACAGCTGATTCAAAAGCTCCCAAGGCCTGGTTAGCTGGGGCTGAGTCTGTGTTGCCACAGCCAGTTCTGGGCTGAGCTCCACTCTCACCATGGTACAACAGACCTTTCCTGCTGACCTTCTAAGTCTTTGATTGGAAAATGATCTCACCTTGTCCTTCTGCTGCTCCAGAAATTGTCTTATGGAATTATTTGAAGGTATTTGGAGGGGTCTTGGGGAGAGCTCAGGGAAATCAATGCCTTTCCTCCACCATCTCGCCTCTACCCCCCTCAGTCTATCTTTCCATGGCTCTTTATTACATGTAATTTTCATTGCATTATGATCTGAAAAAGATACATTTACTATTTTTGCCTTTCTACATTTGACTGTGAATCTTTTGTGCCCTAATACACGGTCAATTTTTGTGTATGTGCCATGTACCACTGAGAAAAAGATATGTCTTTCTATCTCCATTCAATTTTTTCCAGATGTCTATCATATCTAAATTTTCTAAAATTCTATTCACCTCTTTAACTTCTTTCTTATTTATTTTGTGGTTAGATTTATCTAGTTCTAAGAGGGGAAGTTTAAGATCTCCTAGTATAGTTTTGCTGTCTGTTTCCTCTTGTAACTCATTTAACTTCTCCTCTAAGAATTTTGATGATATACCACTTGGGGCATATATGTTTAGTATTGATATTACTTCATTTTCTATGGTACCTTTGAGCAAGATGTAGTTTCCTTCCTTATCTCTTTTAATTAAATCTATTTTTACTTTTGCTTTGTCTGAGATAAGGATTATTACCCCCCCTTTTTTTTTACTTTAGCTGAAGCATAATGCATTCTGCTCCAACCTTTTACCTTTACTATGTGTGTATCTCTCTGCTTCAAATGTGTTTCTTGTAAACAACATATTGTGAGATTCTGTTTTTTAATCCACTCTGCTATTCACTTCTCTTTTATGGGAGAGTTCTCCCATTCACATTCACAATTATGATTACTGTCTATTTCCCTCCATCCTATTTTCCCCCTTTGTACTTTTTTTCTTCTTTCACCCTATTCCTCCTCACCAGTATTTTGCTTCTGACCCCTGCTTCCCCCAATCTGGTCTCCCTTTCATTAGCCCCCCTCTCTTTTCTTTACACTTTCCTCCCTTCCTTTCTATCAGTGCCCCCCCCATTCGCTTTATACTTTTACTTCCCGAAAGAGTGTATATGTTAATCCCTCTTTGAACCAAATCTAATGAGAATAAGGTTGAAACAATGCTCACTCCTCTCTTCTTTCCATCTATTGTAATGGGTTTATTGTGCCTCTTCATATGATTCCCCATTCCACCTCGCCTTTCCTCTTCTCCCCATGTACTCCTTTTTTCACCCCTTAATTTTCTTTATATCATCACATCAAAGACAATTTAAATTTATAGCCTCTATGTATACTTCTTCTATCTGCCCAAGTAAAGTTACAGTTCTCAAGGGTTATAAGTATTATCTTCCTATGTAAGGATGCAAACAGTTTAACCTTGTTGAATAATTTTTTTCCTGTTTACCTTTTTATACTTCTCTTGAGTCTTGTATTTGAAGATCAGATTTTCTGTTCAGTTCTGGTCTTTTCATCAGGAAACCTTGAAAGTCCCCTATTTCACTTTCCCATCTTTTCCCCTGAAAGAGAATGCTCAGTTTTTCTGGGTAGTTGATTCTTGGTTATAAGATCCTTTGCCTTCTGGAATATCATATTCCAAGTCTTCTGATCCTATAATGTTGAAGCTGCCAGGTCCTGTGCAATCCTGACTGTGGTTCCATGATATTTAAATTATTTCTTTCTGGGTGCTTACAGTATTTTCTCCTTCACCTGATAATTCTGGAGTTTGGTTACAATATTCCTTGGAGTTTTTCTTTTGGGATCTCTTTCAGGAGGTTATAGGTAGATTCTCTAAATGACTATTTTATCCTCTGATTCTACAATATCATGGCAGTTCTCCTTGATAATTTCCTGGAATATGGTGTCTAGACTCTTTTTCTGATGATGGCTTTCATCAGAAATAATTCTCAAATTATCTCTCCTGGATCTATTTTCTAGGTCAGTTGTCTTGGCAATGAGGTATTTCACATTTTCTTCTATTTTTTTCCTTCTTTTGATTATCTTTGACTGATTCCTGGTGTCTCATGGAGTCATTAGCTTCCATCTGCCAAATTCAAATTTTTAAGGCATTGTTTTCTGGAGTAAGTTTTTCTACCCCCTTTACCATTTGACCAAATGTATTTTTTTAAGGAATTGTTTACTTCAGTCAATTTTCATGCTTCCTTTTCCAAACTGTTGATTCTTTTTTCATCATTTTCTTGTGTAGCTTTAATTTTTCTCAGTTCTTTTCCCATTTTTCTTCTGCCTCTTTCATTTGATTTTTAATTTTTTAAAGCTCTTCCAAGAAGGCTTTTTCATCTTGAGACCAATTCATCTTCCCTCTTGAGGCTTCACATGTAGGCATTTTGAAAGTATTGTCCTCATCTGAGTTTGTGTTGACACAGAAACTCTCAATGGTAAGGTCCCTTTTCTGTTTCTTACTCATATTGTGGCTTATTTATTTGTAAAGTTGAGGTCTGCTCTTGGGGCACAGGGACCATTGTTTCAAGCTTCTTGTGCTGGGGGATAGGGGCTGGATCAGTGGTTTTCTGCTCTGAAGCCTCCATAGCTTGTGGATTCCTCACCACCCTGGGCTTGCTCCCTGTGCTGGGATGGCTTTACCTAATTGCACCTGTCCTATGGGTGGTTCTCTAGCTAGCAGTTTAGCCTCTCAGCTGGTGCTGGTGGATTTCACAACTGGCCTGGAGTTCCACCTGCTTGCTGAACCAGGATCAAGGGGCTTCAGTTGCTGTGCTGTGGCCAAGAGCCTCCTTCTAACTTGCTCAGACCCCCTCCATGCTCCTCTGTGCTGAACTGTGCTGCATTCCCCTTTTGCCCAGGTGAGATTGGCCTTTCCTGAATTCTTCTAAATTATCCCAAGTTAGAAGATTGTGTCTCTCTGTCTTTTTGTAGGTTCTGTAGTTCCAGAATCCATTTAGAAGCCTGATTTAAACTTGTTTTTGAGGGAAACTTGGGAGAGCTCAGGCAACTTCCTGGATTCTCTCTTGGCTCTCCATCTTGGCTCCACCTCCTGACCTACCTTTTGAGACTTATTTTATATAACTCTGCCTTCATTCACTTTGTCTTTTCTTTTCTTTCCTTTTTTTTTGTGTGTGACAATGAGGGTTAAGTGACTTGCCCAGGGTCACACAGCTAGTAAGTGTCAAGTGTCTGAGGCTGGATTTGAACTCAGGTCCTCCTGAATCCAAGGCCATTGCTTTATCCACTGCATTACCTAGCTGCCCCCACATTCACTTTATTTTAGAGATAAACTGACCCTCTTCCAGTTCCTCCCACTCAAGACTCCATTTTCAGCCTTCTTGCCTTTGCTCAGATTGTTCCCTGTAGGGTATGACCTCCTTACCTCAGCCTCTTTCAAGTCAGCTCAGGTGCCTTTTCCCATAGATACAGAATTGAATAGAGGAAGGGATAGGATTAGATAGCATTTTTAGACTATCTGGTGTTTTAAGCAGTTACAAAATACTCCTTGCCATAGAGATCCATTTAAAAAATACTAATATTTTTCTATCAATGCTATATTTGTTAATTATGGAATGCCATACTCTCAAAAAAACACAAACAAAACTGCAGGACAATTAAAAGATGCATACAGTTCCACTCAATATATATTAGGTGAACCAGGCACTGTGCTAGATTCTGGGAAGACAAAGACAACAATGCAACAATAGTCTGCCATAAAATGTCTTACATTTGAGGAGTGAGATTGGGGGAAGCAACATGAACAAAGATCAGTAGATATAAAATGTGTACAGATTAGATTAAATTTCACACACACGGGGAAGCTAGGTGGCACAGTGGATAAAGCACTGGCCCTGGATTCAGGAGGACCTGAGTTCAAATCCAGCCTCAGACACTTAACACTTACTAGCTGTGTGACCCTGGGCAAGTCACTTAACCCCAATTGCCTTACCAAAAAACAAAAACAAAAACAAAATTTCACACACACATTGAGGCAGTTACCCAGATTAAAGTGTTTAAAATTCACCTGGGCTGCCTCACTTTTGTATTTGTACTCCTCAATCCCCAATACAGTACTTAGCACATAGTAGTTACTTTAAAATGCTTGATTATTAAATGATTAAAGTAATTTTTGGAAGGAGACATTAGTAACTAGGGGAACAAGGAAAGGACTCTTGCGATCGTTAGTAATTAAGTTGAGTTTTGACAAGAGGTTGGGATTCTAGGAGATAGAAGTGAGAAGGGAAAATATTCTTATCATGGGGCATAGCTTGTGGGCAATACAAGTGGGTGGTAGAATGTCTTATACAGAGAATAACAAGTAAGCTAGTTTTGCTGAAACTCAGAATACATAAGGAGTGATGGGAAATCTATAATGTCATACTGGTGATAAATTTTAAAAGACTTTAAATATTAAATGGAGGAATTTGTAGTTTATCCCAAAGGAAAGAAACAGGGAGACCTTAAAGATTCTTGTTTAGGAGAATGCCATGAAGAGAATTGTGCTTCGGGAAGATCAATTTAGCAGTTGCGTGGAAGAATGGATTGTTGAGAGGAAAGAATAGGGCAAGGAGACCAATTAGGTAGCTATTACAAGGATCCATGCATGTCAAAAGTGATGAGGAGTAGACCTAGGGTAGTGTCTGAGTGAGTGGAGAGAAGACAGATGAGAGAAATGTTACAGAGGTGGAATCAACAAGATCAATAATTCTTGTTTGTTTGTTGTTGTTGTTGCAGGGCAATGAGGGTTAAGTGTTGTTGTTGTTGCAGGGCAATGAGGGTTAAGTGACTTGCCCAGCGTCACACAGCTAGTAAGTGTCAAGTGTCTGATGTCAGATTTGAACTCAGGTCTTCCTGAATCCAGGGATGGTGCTTTATCCACTGCACCACCTAGTTGCCCAAGATGGATAATACTTGACAACTGATTGCATGTTGAGGGGTAAGGGAGAGTGAAGCTTCAAGGATGACTCCAAAGTTTCAAACCTGGATAACTATAAGCATAGTAGTGCCTTCAAAAGAAACAGAAATGTCAGGAAACAAGGTCATTTTTATAGAAAATATAACTAATTCCATTTTGTATGTGTTGAGATGCCTATTGGACTATAGATTAGGCAAACTGGTGGTGTGGAACTAATCTCAGCAGAGAAAGGATGCCTGGACATGTAAATATATGTCATCCTATGCATAAAGGGTATAAGTAGGTTATAGCATATTATGA
This sequence comes from Dromiciops gliroides, assembly GCF_019393635.1. NCBI lineage: Eukaryota > Metazoa > Chordata > Mammalia > Microbiotheria > Microbiotheriidae > Dromiciops > Dromiciops gliroides. The sequence continues at coordinate 289,908,054 of NC_057864.1, read as the reverse complement.
ATAATAACTTGCATGTGAGAAAGGCCATAGAAACATCATTAATAATAATATGTATTCCTGGTAAAGAATGTGGTCCAATCATTGAGAGCACCAAAATACAGGAAGATACTAGAAAAACAGATAGGGGGTCCCTGCACTGTTACCTCCAAAGTATTAAAGGGAGAAGAGGATTTCTTTTCTGAGATATTGGATGTATCCTCTGTGGCAGATTTATAGGAAAATATGGATAAGAATTTCAAAAAATAAGGTCTGAAAGTGGTGCCTTCTCCATTAGTGAAGCAAGTACCTACACTAGTGAGATGACAGTTAACTAAAAAGAAACCAGTAACATAGAGAGAAGTCTAGGACTGAGGAAGATCCTTTAACTTCTCTGAACCTCAGCTTTCTAATCTATAAAATAGGGATTAGTCTAAATGACCTCTAAGTCTACCAAAAGTATACCCTGCAACAGTAATTAAGTGTAGATCAGACAACATGACACAGATTATGGGCTGATGAAAGGGGATTCCCTGGAAAAAAGGAACTGATGTTCTCTGCAGTGAAGTTCACTAGATAAAGGCTTCCAGGTCGTGGTGTAGTATGAAAATGGGCATTCAAGCAGATGCTTGTCTCAAAGTCACAAACAGAACCATGAAAGGGTTTGTAGGAAGGTAGAGAGTTGAAAAGGGTACATGAGAATATTGGTGAAATATAAATAAAGTATGTTAGAAATTACAATTGGAATCATTATGTTCAATCATTATTTCTCAGTCCAACAGAAGATATGCCCGTCTATGGTGGATGAAGACCTGCTTTCACATTATGGTACTAGTGTGCTACATAGAATTATAATTCTTCTGGAAAAATAATATAATAAAGGGAAATGACATTACAGCCTTAAATATTCACATTGGCTACAGGTAACTAAATAGAAATACTAATATGATGGAAATTCTACAATTCAAATTGAATCAAAGAATAGTGAGGCATCATGTAGTTGAATGAACCCAGGTTCAAATCCTAGTTCCTTAACAAAAATTTACTTAGCATCTGCTACATGAAAAGCACCAAATTGATACTGGGACTGTCATTTCATTGGTACAGGGAACTCTCAATGAGTAAGCTCCCTCTACCAGTTCTGGTCATTACTTTCTCTGCAATTTACAGATTTAGTGAGTCACCTAGAGGACTGAGAGATTAAATGATCTGCCCAAAGTCTGACAGTACGCATCTGAGGCAGGACCAGAACCCACTCTATGTACTATAATACATTGCCTCTCACATATTATATGCTTTAATGTAGGCTGCTAGCATCATCTGTAAAATGAGAAGGTTGGTTAAACAAAGCCTAAGTTCCCAACTATGTTTTAATTTATGATCCTCTGTAGGACTGGCTACTTTTATGTTAGAAGGTGCTATTAAGAAACAGAATACTTCCCATAGATTTCAAAAGAAGCTTTAAAAAAAAATCAGACCTCTTAAAGAAGTGCTTATAAACTTGGCCCAACCTTGTTTATCTCCTATTCCTTTTTCTATCCTTCTCCTCCCTTTCATGGCCAAGCTTCTACTCTAGCTGCCTTTATTTCCTAATTGTCTCCTTATTCTTTGACCCACAGTTCTAAAATTTGCATATCAATGTGACTGAAACTGTTGCTTTGAAGATTGCCATCAGACTTCCTTTTTAATCTTTATCTTCATAGGATCTTCAAATTTAGAACTAGAATGATCCATAGAAATTTCCTAGAGCAAGCCCAAGAAAAATGAGTTTCAGAGGTGTGAAATGTTTTGCATAATTTCATAAAGTTAGTAATAGACACCCTTAGCCCACCTGCAACATCTGACACTATTGTCCACTTGTTCATAAAACTTTCTTTTATTTATTTGTTTTTTGGTGGGGCAATGAGGGTTAAGTGGCTTGCCCAAGGTCACACAGCTAGTAAGTGTCAAGTGTCTGAGGTCGGATTTGAACTCAGGTACTCCTGAATCCAGGGCCGGTGCTTTATCGACTGAGCCACCTAGCTGCCCCATAAAACTTTCTTAAGGCAATGAATTTTTTTTTTTCTTTGCAGGGCAATGAGGGTTAAGTGACTTGCCCAGGGTTGCACAGCTAGTAACTGTTGTGTCTGAGGCTGCATTTGAACTCAGGTCCTCCTGAATCTAGGGCCGGTTCTCTATCCACTGCGCCACCTAGCTGCCCACAGCTATGAATTAGTATTTTGACAATTTCTCTACCTCGACTTCATCTCATTCCTTGTACATATACTTCTACATTAAAGAAGAAAATGGCAAAACCACTCCTGTATCTTTGCCACGAAAACCTCATGGACACTATCGGTGTGCTACAGTGCCTGGAGTTCAAAGGGTTGGTCACAGCTGAACAACAGAACAACAATAACATGCTTCTACAGAAATTCATCTACTACCCTCTTTTCTCTCTCTCCTTTTTTTTCACTCTCTCCATTTGAGATGTCATCTACTCTCATGGCTTCAACTATGAATTTTTTTTTATAGATGAATAAGCTATCTTTATCCTCAGGCCCAACTTTTCTCTTGAGTTTTATTACTATTTTAAACTATCTACTGGACTTTTCCACCTGGATTTCCTGCCAGCACCTCAAATTCAATATATCTAAAACAGAATTTATTATCTTTCCCTCAAAACGAATTCCTTCTGCTTCTTACATTATTTCTCTTAATGATACTTCAATTTTCTGGGTCACTGAAGTTCAAAGTTTCAGCCACATACATTTAACAAAGTTAGCTTATGATTATATACAGTATTTAGGTACTACCAAGAATCTCAGTGAAGAAAAGATTCTTTGAAACCACCCAGAAGTAGCAGGAAGTAGTTGATAAAAGATGGTGTTCTGAAGATTGAGCATGTGGGCTTATGTTTCACTTTAGCCTATTTGTACATTAGCCTAAAAGACTTTTGTTGAAGATGTGGCAAGACTACATGACTTTACTTAATCGGCCATACCCAATCAGTTGCTATAGATTTTCCCTTCATAATGTCTCTTTTCTGTTCTTTTCTTTCTGTTTTCACTAGTTTAAGCCCCTTATCATCTCATATTTGAATGATTACATTAGGCCTTAAATGTCTTCCATGACTTCAAGGTCTCCTCTTTTCTATTTATCTAACACACTGATATCCTATTAATCTTATCAAAGGGCCACTTTTCTAGTGTCCTTTTCCTGTTCAGAAAACTTTAATGGTTCCCTCTTGTCTACTAAATAAAGCTCAAATGACTTTATCCAACATTTAAGACCTTCAACAATTTGGCTCTAATCTCTCCTAAGTTATTTGCCAGTTATTCCCAGTGGTCCAGATAATCCACATTCTTCATTTTCTCTGAAAATGTGTTGAACTTTCCCACATCTGTGACTTTTCCCTTTTCCTTCAGTCTGGAATACAAAATCCAAGTCTTCTTCATTACTCCTGCCATCTCCATTTCTCAATATCTGATTCATCCTTCAAGACCTAGATCAAATGCCAGCTCAAGAGATTCACTCTTCCTCCACACTTGAACCATATTTGTGTCATTCATTTGGCACTTAATACATGCTGTTTGTATTACAGTTATATCTGTCCATGTGATATACCCCTCTTAGTCTGGAATTTTTTTGAAGATATAGTCAAATATTATGTACCTTTCTTCCCTTACATCACCCAGTATAGAACTTATGTAAAGTAGGTATTCAATAACACATGAATGTTCATTTGACGAAATTGCACTAATTGACTCAGGATATATGAACTATACCAGCCAAATATTGTGCTTGCCTAGCTATAAGAAATTTAAAGAATGAAATTTTCTATGGAATACTAACTTAATTTACTTAACAATTTTTTAAAAATAGGAATTGGAAATATAGAACACATCTACATACAATCAAAATTTTTGCTAGCTAAAATATCCTCCTAAACCAGGTGTAAGTTGTACCATGTAGCATCCCATTGAGGAGATGGATAATCAGGAAAAGAGTAAGATGATCGTGTGGTAAAACCAAGGTTAATAAATGCAAAGTTTGAGTACTACATGAATACATATGGAATATAAAATAATACCTAGAAAAAAGCCTTAATCTCACTGGGTAGAATGGTTTTTATACTCTTTCAGAACACACAGTTAAGAATTATAGAAGATGACAGAATGTTCATGCAATACACTCTGAACCTGTAGAATGCTATAGAAAATATTCCTATATAGATTGGAAAGAAGGTTAAATTGATCTCTAAGGTCCCTTCTAATTCTGATTATGTGATTTTTAAATTAAAAAAACAACTCACAAAGATAAATTTATCTGGTCACAAAATAATAGTCACATGAAGAAAATAACTATTCTTATAGTAAGTCATTATGACTCATATACAATAAATGCAAGGAGAACAAAGATGTTTCCCCTGTGTAAAGAAAATCACATTTTGTTAAGGAATGGAAAACCAACGTACAAATTATACAGACATACTGAATGGGAAGGTAGTTCACCACCACCCTCACTGACCTAATTCAAAAAGCCAATATACAATATTAGCTACTTCAGTCTTCCAGATTAAATTTCACACCTGATTCATTTTATCTAATGTCCCCTACATCTGTGCTGCAAGTCTGTAAAACACATAGGATTTTCCAAATTGTGAAACTTCAGTCTAATGAAGAAAAAAAATTTACCTCATACCCAGCTGCCATCTTAGAGTTTGATTTTTATTTGTGTTCAGAGACATAGAATGACTGGGATTAGTTAATGCCTGCCAGTTGTTCAAAGTTTACTTACCCTTTGACCCTCTTTCCCAGGTGGACCTTGAGGACCTTCTAGCCCTAAGGAACCCTGCAAGAGAAAAAAAAGAAATAATTGTTAGATTTTTTTGAGTTTTCCTGTCTCATATAGATATTGTGGAAATGAATACTTATTTGACAATTTAAACTTTTTAAAGGGCCAAGTTCCTTTGAGGTTAGACTGCATAATACATTAATAATGATGAATTGCCTTGCCTGGAATATCTTACATTTGTACCAAAGTCTAGAGCAAAATAACTAAGTCCCAGAGCCAGATGTCAGGACCAAATGTTCACTCCCATTGAAGACTTGCTTCTAATCAGGGCTACATTACACAGAAATGACATAAATGGCAATGGACACCAGCAACAAGATGCATAATCCATCCTATTTTTGTCATTCGGAAACAGGTGGAATAGAATTTCAGTTGAGTGTTTTCTAAGAGAAAATGGTCATTACTTTGGTTTCACAAATGCATTTGTGTATGATATTTTAGCATTTCATTTCATATTTAAAAGGACTTAAGATAATTGTTTTTAATATAGGGACTAAACATGTAATTTCTTTGGAATAGGGAACCTCCTTCTACTAGTGCAGGTTCATAATAATGTCTTCGTAATTTATAGTGTTAGAGATTTGCTTAGAGCTTAAAGGTGGCAGCCTAACAGCCTCAGTAAACTGGAACAAGATTAAAATGTAACTGGGAAATGTTTAACAAAACAAATACAAATACAATTGCTGTTTGTCCATCATTTTCAAAGAGGACCAGTGACATCATGGTGTGTTGTCTTGACTCATAATTGAATTGGATTTAAGTGAGGCAGAGTTGCACAAAGTCATCATATTCACTCTCTCTTCCATAGTCATTGAAGCCCAGTCGCAGGACAAAAATTGAGACAAATGGTAATGGCCCAGGATGCAGTAGATGACTGTGATGTCTTCAATGTCTGACTAAGTTCTAAAATCTCCACGGTGCCTTCTTCATAGTGCCATTGGAACAAATTGTTCTCATCCACCCATTCCACTAGGAGAAGTCTTTGCATGCTTGGGGTAGACACCCCCTAACTCAACAATGAGTTTGAAGCTCATTGGTGCCAATGGTTTATCAAGACGTGGCTTCTGTGCATGCTATTAATTCTTGGAGCCACAAGTGAGAGTTGAATACCAGATAGATACCTAATTTAGATAAGCATTCCTAAAAAGAGTGGAGAAGCCCTCCCACTAGAGGTACTATTCCTCTTTGAACACAATATACACCAGAGATAATGTTAGTTTCTGGCTTTCTAAGTCAATATGCAGCTTATGTTTAATTTTCTATTGGAATTTGACACTGCTGGATAGAAGAAGAACAAGGAATTAGGTGACTTACTCATGATCACATAGTCAGCATATATAAGAGGCAGGGCCTTTCTAATATTTAATTACAATCAATACAATACAATTTACTAAATTTGCTTGGTTATTTTAATTTCAATGCCTAAAGTAAATCATAAAGAATTTTTTAGTCACTTCCTCTAAGTCCTCATTAGGCCATTTTGCTTGTCCATTCTTTCTTATTCAATTTTCATTCATTCATTCATTCATTCATTCATTCATTTATTTTTAGTTTACAAAAGTATTTTATTATTTTCCAGTTGCATGTAGAGATAGTTTTCAACATTTGTTTTCATAAGATTTCTAGTTTCAAATTTTTCTCCCTCCCTCTCCTATCTCCCCCTCCCCAAGACAGCAAGTAATCTGATATAGGTTATATATGTACAATCACATTGAACATATTTCTGCAGTAGTCTTACTGTGAAAGAAGAATCAGAGCAAAAAGGAAAAACCTCAGAAATGAAAAACAATAGCACCAAAAACACAAGAAATAGTATGGTTCAATCTGCATCCATATTCCACAGTTCTTTTTTTTCTGGATTTGGAGAGCATTTTCCATGATGAGTCCTTTGGAACTATCTTGTACCATTGTATTACTGAGAAGAATCAAGTCTATCACAGTTGATCAACACATAATGTTGATTTTTTTTCCCCTGGATTTGGAGATCCTCTTCTATCATGAGTTCCCTGAAACTCTTCTGTACCATTGCATTGGTGAGAAGAATATAGTCCATCACAGTAGATCAACACTCAATGTTGATGATACTGTGAACAATGTTCTTCTGGTTCTGCTCATCTCACTCATCATCAGCCCCTGCAAGACCCTCCAGGTTTCTCTGAACTCCTCCTGCTCATCGTTTCTTACAGCACAATAGTATTCCATTGTATTCATATACCACAACTTGTCCAGCCATTCCCCAATTGATGGGCATCCCCTCAACTTCCAATTCATTGCCACCACATAAAGACCAGCTATAAATATTTTTGTACATGTGGGTCCTTTCCCCTTTCCATGATCTCTTTGGGCAAAAGACCCAAAAGTGGTATTGCTGGGTCAATTATATGCCCTTTGGGCATAATTCCAAATTGCTCTCCAGAATGGTTGTATCAGTTCACAGCTCCACCAACAATGCATTAGTGTTCCAATTTTTCCACAGCTTCTCCAACATTTATTATTTTCTTTTTTTTGTCATATTGGCCAATTTGATAGGTGTAAAGTGGTACCTCAGAGTTGTTTTAATTTGCATTTCTCTAATCAATAGTGATTTAGAGCATTTTTTTCATGTGGGAATAGATAGCTTTGATTTCTTCATCAGAAAATTGCCTGTTCATATCCTTTGATCTCTTATTCAATTTTTCCCTTACATGGTCACGATTCTAGTACATTCTATACTTCTGATTCTGTTGGTTATATTTGGCATTATTTCATAAAATTATTTGCTATATATACATATATCCATATTATTTATAGTTATTCATATTAATTGTGTGGTAGTTTTATGTCCCACAATTTATTCAACCATTTCCTTCTTGTTGAACATTTAGGTTGTTTCAAGTCCTTTGCAAATACACATAATGCTGTAACGAAAATCTTTGAAGATAGAGTTCTTTTTGTTATTGTTCATTTCAGGTAACATTTTCAAGGCACATTTCCAACAATGGAATTATTCAGACAAAGGTTATGATTATTTTTTGTAACTTTTACTGCTATTGCAAGATTAGTACCCTACTGTTGGGAAATGTGAAGCTTAGCAATGACATTAACTAACAAATCCCCACAATTCTGTATAAGGCAAAGTAATCTTTTTTTTTTCCCAGATAAGAAGCTGACAAAGAAATTATAACCTAATCATTAGTAATGTCCAAAACAGAAGCCATGTTTTTTTGCCCTTAAAGACAGAACACCAGCTGCTAGTCTCTAATAGTAAATATACAAGTGAAACAGCCACCCATAACTCACACTACATTTAGGGCTCAAGATCAGGACATTGGTATTGTTATCTCTCAAGGATTTATGCAAGATGATATCATATATATATAAGGTATATTATTTCTTGCCTTTCCAATGAGTGGGGGATAGGATGGAGGGAGAAAGCAAATTTGAAACTGAAAATAAAAATAAAATGTAAAATACAAAAAGAAAGGATTTATGTAAGTAGAGTGACCACATTTTGTGAATAAATTATATCAAGGAAAACTCTAGATTCATCTTTAATATCCAATTTCATATGTATCTAGCAGGGCTGAGTTGAACTCTATTTATCATGTTTTCTAATTTGAAAGAAATTACCTAATAAGATTCATTTCTTGTAATACAATGTCATGATTTTACAAATATATGACTATTCTGAATATGAGTTTATTTTTTTTCTTTTTGAAAATTAGAATTCAACTGAACTCAGAAAACTTCTCCTGCCAATTACCTTACTAGCATTAAGAATACACAAATTTGGGGTCAGCTAGGTGGCACAGTAGATAAAGCACTGGCCCTGGATTCAGGAGGACCTGAGTTCAAATCCGGCCTCAGACACTTGACACTTACTAGCTGTGTGACCCTGGACAAGTCACTTAACCCCCATTGCCCTGCAAAAAAAAAGGGGAGGGGGGAAGAATACACAAATTTTTAAGAAGACAGAGAAAAAAAAAAACCTCATCCTCAGGGATGTTACAAGCAAAATTCAAGCATTATATGTTGTCAGCTAGGTGGCAGAATGGATAACATTGCTTGTCTTGTGAACAGGAAGATAAAAATTTGAATCCTTCCTCATAACCTGAGCAAGTCATTTAACCTTTTTGCACCTCAGTGTGAAAATGAGTTTAAAAGTGTTTGCAGAGTGAGTAGTAATTTATAATGATACACATATTTCTTTTTTTTTTAAACTAAGTTGTACACATTTTTTTTTTTTTTGCAGGGCAATGGGGATTAAGTGACTTGCCCAGGGTCACACAGCTAGTAAGTGTCAAGTGTCTGAAGCCAAATTTGAACTCAAGTACTCCTGAATCCAGGGCCGGTGCTTTATCCACTGCTCCACCTAGCTGCCCCAGTTGTATACATTTTATAAATGGTTAGACTAATAATCCAAGAAATATACAATAGAATTTACAATTTGAATGATTTCTCAGAATGGGTTCAATTATGATATATAGGCAGATGATTCTCAAATCTACAATAACCAGCTCTCATCTCCCCACTCTCCTCCCAGTTCTTGTTACATTTTATCTGACCAAACATCTTCACCTGGATGCTTCATTGGTTTCTCATAAACAAAATGGAATATTTTCTTCCCAAACCATAGCAACTCAGTTTCTCCAATAAAGGGCACAGCTATCCTTTGTGAGGGCCAAAATTTGATATACTGAGCATTATTTAGGTGAGGCCTTAATATTGGGGTCCCGGAAATATGAGGGACCTTTAGGGTTTATTCTCCCCTCTGAATTGCCCTTTTAAGATATTTCTCCCAGGCCAATAAGAAAGGAGCCTCTAAGCTTTAGTTCACAAAAGGACCAGATTTTATTACTTGGGAATTAATTATACAAAAAAGGTGAAACTAATAAAAATCAAAGATAAGGAAATAGGAAAATAGAAATACAGATAAATACTCTTAACTCTAAACTTAGCTTAAGCTGGTTCAAAGGAATTTAAGGTTTTCAGTAAGTAACTCACCAACCGGAACAGCCCACCAGTCTAAGTGCCACCAGGACCTCAGTCACCAGCCAAAGATAGTGAACTCATGTTCCAGAAGTCATTCTAGAGTTGGCATTCTGGAAGTGCCCTTTAACCTCCCTTCAGGGAGTGTTCAGCCTTTTCTTCCCCAAAAGGGAAGGTCCTTCAAAAGTTGCCTATACCACAAATAATTTTTACCACACCTTCCAATAATCAAGATCTATTCTGTCTCTGTCAACCCCAATATCCCATCAGTTGTCAAGTATATTTTTGAACTTACCTCCAATGATCCAACCATTCTGGAGAGCAATCTAGAATTATGCCCAAAGGGCTATAAAGCCGTGCATACCCTTTGACTCAGCAATACCACTTTTGGGTCTTTTTCCCAAAGAGATCATAAAAAAGGGAAAAGGACCGACATGTACAAAAATATTCATAGCTTCTCTTTTTGTGGTGGCAAGGAATTAGAAATTGAGGGTTTAACCATCAATTGGGGAATGGCTGAACAAGTTGTGGTATATGGATGTAATGGAATTCTCTTGTTCTGTAAGAAACAATGAGCAGGAGGAGTTCAGAGAAACCTGGAAGGACTTGCATGAACTGATGATGAGTGAGATGAGCAGAACCAGAAGATCATTGTACACAGCATCATCAACATTGTGTGTTGATCAACTGTGATGGACTAGATTCTTTTCACCAAATCAATGGTAGAGGAGAGTTCCAGGGGACTCATGATGGAAGGGGATCTCTAAATCCAGAAAAAAAAAAGAACTGTGGAGTATAGATGCTGATTGAACCATACTATTTCTTTTGTTTTTGGTGCTGTTGTTTTTCTATTTTGAGGTTTTTCCTCATTGCTCTGATTCTTCTCTTATAACATGACTAATGCAGAAATATGTTTAATGTTATTATTTACATATGTGTATGTATGTATATATATATATATATATATATATATATATATATATATATATATAAAACCTATATCAGAATACCTGCTGTCTAGGGGAGGGGGAGGGAGAAAAATTTGAAATTGGAAAACTTGTATAAACAAATGTTGAGAACTATCTTTACATGTAACTGGAAAAAAATAAAATACTTTTATCAGAAAAAAAAAGAAATTACCTCCAAAGTATTTCATGTATCTGTCTCCTTTCTTTTCACATTGTCTTCATCCTAGGTCAGAACTTTATAATTTCTTGCTTTTGGCAATTTCAACTGCCACCTAATTGTTCTCCCTACATATAGAATTTTTTCTTTTCTTTTTCTCCATTTTTAGAAATTTATTTTTTTCCTCCAATCTTTCTTTTCAATTCATCCTTTATACAGCTGTCAATTGATATTCCAAAATCACAGATCTGACCCTTCTCAAAGGGAGGGAGGAAGGGAGAAAAATTCAGAACTCTAAATCTTATGAAAATGAATGTGGAAAACTACCCTTACATGTAAATGGAAAATAAAATAAATTTTTGTTGGAAAAAAAAATAAAGTCATCAGCCAGGCATTTTATCTTCACACTCTGGCTCCAACCTACCTTTCCAAACATTTCATATTACTATTCTTTATATAGGATCCATTCTAGTTCAAATGGACTATTATTGGTTTCTGGTACATGATAACTCATCTCCCAACCACATGTCTTTATTCATGTAGTCTCCCATATCTGCAGTGTAACTCCTAATGACCTCCTCCTCATACAATTCCTAGCTTCCTTTAAAGCACAGCTTGGGTCCAAGCTCCTACATAAGGCCTTTCCTGATGCCCCCCAATTATATATCCTCTCTCTCTGTCTGTCTCTGTCTCTGTCTCCCTCTTTCTCCCTCCACCCCTCTCCTTTTCTCTTTCACCTCCTCCTCTTCTGCATTGCTATTTATATAATTTGTATTCAGTTACTTTTGCATAGGCTTTTCCCCTCTAGCAAATGTAAGCTCCTAGAAGGCAGGGACTATTCTAATTATCTCTTTGTGCCTACAATGTCTGTCACAGTACGTTGTGTGTAGTAGGTGCTTAATAAATGTTTTTTAAATTAAATTCTCAGGGATATTTGGAGGCTTTAGTTGTATTTAGTCAGTAATGGTAAAAACAAAAAAAAATGGTAAAAACAAAAACAAAAAACCCCAGAGTGAGTTTGGTTTATGCCAACAATAACAACATCAAAAAACCCTGATACACCTGGACCACACTGTCAGATAGTAAATTACTGAAGAAAGCTAATTAATTAGGGCTACTTTCAGTTTGTGAGGGATGACAAGTTCCTAATAAGTAATCATGGGAAAGCAATCGTCAGAATCGATTTTTATCAAGTATGACAATATAGAATGATAACAAGGTGCTATATTATTTTCCTCAACACTGACATTAATTTTGACCCTCAGTTAAAATCTTTCTTCATATTCTGAAGAAAGCTATTATCACTTTATAAGAGTCAAACTGATGAGGAACATCCAGGATGATACTCCAAATACTGACACTTCTCTCAGTGTTGTTAAACATGATTTATCGAAAATACACAGGCACAGAATGCTCACCATAGGAGTGAAATTAATGAAAAGCTACATTCTGTCAACCCTCTGTGTTAAAAGGAAATATTTAAATATGAAATTTGCTACATAAAAAATTCATCGAACCACCTCCCCCCAAGCCCTTACACTTCTTAAAACAACCATAAATGTCCTACTACCCCTCCATGTCCCTAATTGTGGGATCCATCTGGGAGCCATAAGACAAATTTACAGGAAATGTATTTGTCTTGATAATCCGGTGAGGATTTAGGTCTGTATGAATTGTCTAAGGAAATTTTTTTTTTGATGTGTGTGTGTGTGTGTGTGTCTTTGTTTTGTTTTTGGCGGGGCAATTGGGGGGGGGTGTTAAAAGTGACTTGCCCAGGGTCACACAGCTAGTAAGTGTCAAATGTCTGAGGCTGGATTTGAATTCAGGTAGGTCCTCCTGAATCCAGGGCCACTTTATCCACTGCACCACCCAGCTTCCCCCCCGGCCCAAGGAAAAATTTTAACACCAGAACTGCTCCTTTTGACCTCCAACATATTTTTGGACTTATCTCTGAACTGTCAGTTGGTATGTGTTTAGAGAAATGTCAAATCACTTCAATATCTGCATGAGCTATTATTGGGAAGGTCAACTTGTAACAGAAAAATCATTCTGAATTTCAAAACCAAGGAAAGAAAGTATGTTTTGGATTATCCAAGCCACTGATCCCTCCTGTGAGTACAAGAAGCAAATGACACTATTTACCAACTGGAGTTCAAGAACCCCAGCTACCGTTAAGCTCCAGTGCCCTCAATTTGAATTTGTTGTCCTTAAATTTCCTCTTTTATTCCAAAAGCACAGTCAGTCAGTACAGAAACATTTGTGAAGTGCTCACTCTGTGCAAGGCTCTGTGCTAGGCACAAAGAAAGGCAAAAACTGTTTTTGCTCTGAAGGAACTCAACTTCTAAGTGGGGAGACACCATGTGAATGTCCTTCTGGAATAGGACTCATTTTCTTTCCCTGAAAAATACTCCTTCTCCTTTAAACTTCTCTATTTCTGTTGAGGGTTACACCAATCTCCCAATCACCTAGGTTTGAAACCTAGAGTCAACCTCACCTCTTTACTCTCTCCCACATCCCTAATATCAAATCAGTTGACAGGCCTTGTCAGTCATCCCCCTTGAAATCTCTCATATTCTTCTCTCTACTCACACCAATTACAGTAGTCCAAGCTGCCATCTCTTTTCTCTTTATCTATTTTTGTTGTTGTTCAGTTGTGTCTGACTCTTTGTGACAATCATGTTACCATGAACATGTCACCATGTGACAATGCAAACCACAGGGTTTTCTTGGCAAAGATATGGGAAATTAGCCATTTCCTTCTCTGGTATATCCATTTTTACCGATGCAAAACTGAGGCAAATAGAGTTTGTGACTTTCCCAGGGTCACACAGCTAGTAAATATCTGAGGCTGGATTTGAACTCAGATCTTCCTGACCCCAAGCACTTAGCTATTCGTAACTTCCTAACTAGTCTCCCTGACTTCAGTCTCTTCCCTCTCCAATCAAAATCCTACCCTGTGGCCAAAGTGGTATCTGGTTAAAGCTCTCCTTTGACCAAGTATTGCCTTTGCTCAAGAAGCTTTAGTGACTTTACTGCAAATAGGAGAAATTCCAGACTCCTCTGCTTGGTATTTAAAGCCCTTCACAATATGGCTCCAGGCTCTCTTCCCAGACTGATTACAAATTGCTCCCCTTATACATCCTACATTCCAGAAAAAAACATCCTACTTTCTGTTTCTCATAGAAAACACTTCATCTTCCACTTCTTTGCCTCCTTTCTTATTTCTCTGCCTCTTGGAATCTCTCTCAGTTCAAGTGCCAAATCTTTCAACCTTTTATGATCCCCCTAGTTATTAATGCTGTGTATTTATTTTGTATATACCCTCAATTTACTTAACTGTAAGCATGCTCTATATTCCAGTAAACTATCAGCTTTGTGGTAAAAATTATTTGTAGTAAAGATTAATATCGAAAGTTTTAGCTGAATCATTTGGGAGGGGCCACATCTAGCCCACCCTGAGATTACCTATGCTACTGAGAAGGACCTCCCCTTTTGGGGGAGGAAAAACTGAATATCAGACTTCCCCTTTTGGGGGAGGAAAAACTGAACGCCACCGGAAGGGAGGCAACTTCCAGGAGGTGGGGCGTGTTCAAGAGTTCTCAATTTTTCGGCCTGGCGTTTCATTCTGGTGGTGTCCTGGACCTGGCGGAGGCACGTGCTTTGCTCTGTTTCAGGTGACTGCATTTCTAATGAGTAACTGTAGACTGACTGGGGTTGGTGAGTTTAACCCTAAATTCCTTTGAACTAGCTTAACTGGGAATGCTCTGGGATTGCATAGGCTAAGCTTAGAGTTAAGACTATGTATCTGTATTTCTACTTCCTTATTTCCTTAATTGGTTTCATCTTTGTGGTTTAATTAATTCCCAAGTAATAAAACCTGATCCTTTATGAACTAAAGCTCAGAGGCTCCTTTTCTTATTGGCCTGGGAGGAATATATAAAAAGGAAAGTTCAAAGGGGAAATTAAACCTAAAAGAGTCCCTCATATTTCTGGGACCCCAATATTAAGGCTAGTCACCCAAATAACGCTCCATATATAGAATTTTGGCCCTCCCAGCTTCTTGAAGACAGGGATTTTCACTTTCACAATATTTATCAAGAGCACCTTCATGTTGGTTCAACATACTCCAATACTCAAAGAAGGAGTCCCTTTTCACGTAAAATAACTCAGTGTCCTGTATCTGAAAAGGTCAGAAGGGTCTCATTATAATATTTCCCCGTTCATTTTCAGCTCAAAGAGCATGAAAGGGGCAAACAGAAGAGAAACATCAGAACAGCAGGGGACCAAAATTCCTAGATTATATGCAGTAGTTTGTATTTTTTAAATATAGATGATTAAGCTTTCTCAGTTCACTGGAATGAAATAATTTCACTTTGTTCTGAAATACATTATCAGTGGGGCAGCTAGGCAGTACAGTGGATAGAACACTGACCCTGAAGTTGGGAGGACTTGAGTTCAAATCTCATCTCAGACACTTACTAGCTGTGTGACCTCAGGTCACTTAATCCCAATTGCCTTAAACATATGGGGCCATCTTCAGTCATCCTGATGTAAATCTTGCCACTGAATCCAGATGGCTCTGGAGGAGAGAGAGGTTGGTGACTTTACACAATTCTTCCTCACTTAAATCCAATTAACTGCAAATCATGACATCACCCTAATTTCATGGTCCTCTTTAAGAATGAAGGACAAACAACAACAACAACCAATCATTTATTGCTTTGTCACCTTTTCCTCTGGTGACTTGGATTATGTTTTACTATTATTTAGTTTTTCATGTGTTTCTGAGAGGAAGTTTGTTGTAATCAAAAGAGCCCTACATCTGGAGTTAGGAGATCCTGGGTTGGAGTCTCAGTTCCAAAGCCCAGTAATCTCATCACTTGATTTCCCCAAGACTTATTTTCCTCATAAAATGAAGATAATGCTTGGATTGCCAACATAATGGGGTTGTTGAAATACTATATAAATGAGTTATCAATACTGCTATTAATACTACTAATCATAATGATAATCTTGACTATTAACTAGGTAGTAAGTAGTTTTAAGGAAGGAACCCAGTTGGAGTCTTAGTAATTTTTATATTTTGCAAAGTATTCATTAAAATGACTCATGGGCATTCATTAGATATTTGATGATTGGATTTGATAAAGGACAAGGCTTATCCATTTTTGTCAACTTTTCTAATAATTAATTCAATAAACATTTACTACTCATCTATTATGTACAATCATTGCAAAAGCTAACAAAAAATAGAATTCATAATAATCTTGTAGCCTTACATGAGGGAAGAGGAAAACACATATTTCATTATGTTAGAAGTCTGCAACAAATAATCCAAGCTAGTCCAACCAATTTGGATTTCAGAGGACAGTATACCCAGATACATCGATCTTTCTCAGGAAAAGCTATCACTATTCAGGAAAAGGTAAATCCCAGCATGAGACAGGGATATATAAACACTCAACTGAAACATCACTGTGAGTTAACTGGGACAGCAGAGTTTTGAAGTGTTTAACAAATAACGGCAGATGTTTAGGAGTGTTAATAGTGAAGATTAATTAGACCTGAACACATTTGGCTTCAGAAAAGAAGTAGAGGCATATTCTTAACTTCTTAATCAACTGAAATGGAAAAAGGAAGTTTTCCTTTAGGACATGACTTGTACTCTCCTGTCAGGAATCTTACAGCACATCTGATACCTATAAACAAACTTCAACAGAAATGTTTTACAAGTAAGTGTATTTTAAGCATCATCACTTTACAATATGCTTCATAGCTTCTGAAATGTAAGATTAAGCAGGATTGGCATTAGTTCTTACAACACTGTTAGGACACATTCTTGGTTTCAAATAAAGTGAATGAAATTACAAAAGAAAAGTTGACTTGCCTATATGGAGCCCTGAACCATTTTAAGTACAAGAGCATGGGAGACTAATGTTATGTATAGTAGAAACTGGGGTCTGTGCAATTTTTTTTAGATGAGAAAATTCAGTCCTAAATATATACATGATTTTCAAGTAGGAAGAAAAGAAAGATACAAGTATTTATTGAGTCAACTATGTTCCAGGCACTATGCTAAGTATTATCTCCTTGGATCCTCACAACAATCCTTGGAGGTGGTTGCTATTATTATCCCTAGGAAACTGTATCAGACAGTGATTAAATGACTTGCCCAAGGCTACACAGCAGATAAGTGGGATTTGAACTCAGGTCTTCCTGACTCCAAGCCCAGAGAACTATCCAGTTTACCACTTAGCTGCCAATAAAAAGAACTATTATAACAACAACAACAACAAAAAGGAGATAACTGTTGTACAGGTCCACATGTTAATTAAATACACATCAAAAATCAAGGTTATGGGGCAGCTAGGTGGCACTGTGAATAAAACACTAGCCCTGGATTCAGCAGTACCTGAGTTCACATCTGGCTTCAGACATTTGACAGGTACTAGCTGTGTGACCCTGGGCAAGTCACTTAACCCTCATTGCCCCACAAAAAAGAAAAAAAAAATATCAAGGTCAGTCATTAGAGATGGGTGTCACATAAGGATCACAGATTTAGAGCTGGAAAGTACCTTAGAAGTCATCTAGTCTAATCTTCTCATTTTCACTGGAGGAGGCTGAGGCCTAGAGATGATAAATTACTTTCTCAACATCTCACACAGGGATTCAAGCACAGGTTCTTTGACTGCAAGTCTAGTAATCTTCTTTGACCATGTTGAGTTCAATGTTGGTACGAGGGAGGCAATATTGCAAAATGGAAAGAGTACTGGTTCTGGAGTAACAGTTGTTGTTTAGTAACATGCTACTCTTCAGACCCTGTGGACCATAATGTCCATGGGGTTTTCTTGGCAAAGATACTGAAGTGTTTTGCCATTTCCTTCTCCAGTAGATTAAGGAAAACAAGAAGTTAAATGAGTTGCTTAGGGTCACACAGCAAGTAAGTGTCTGAGGCCAAATTTGAACTCAGGTCTTCCTGACTCTAGGGCCAGAGCTCTATCTACTGGACCACCTAACTGCCTACTGGAAAAGAGTAAGTAGGTTAAAATTATTTCTCTGATGCTTACTACCTATGTGGCCTCAAGCAAATCACATAGGTAGTAAGCATCACAGAAATAGCTTTAACCTACTTACTCTCTCAGGTCTCAATTTACTTATCTGCAAAATTAGAAGTTTAAACAAGATCGCCTCTGAGGTTCCTTTGAGGTCTGTGATATGATGAACCTATGAAATCTCCCATGATTTCCAGCTGTAAGTAGACCTTAGACACTGTCTAGTTAACTTCTCACATTTTACAGATGAGGAAATTGTGGTTTGGAGAAACAAGACTGACCCAAAGTAAAAAACAAGAAAGGTAGTTAGGGGATCCTGGATTATGATTATGATTATGATTATGATTATTATTGGTGAGGCAATTGGGTTAAGTGACTTGCCCAGGGTCACACAGCTAGTAAGTGTTAAGTGTCTGAGGCTGGATTTGAACTCAGGTCCTCCTGATTCCAGGGCCCCTGCTCTATGCACTGTGCCCCCTAGCTGCCTCAGGGGATCTTGGATTTTAATCTAAGTTCTCTGACTCCAAATCCAGTGCTTTATCTACTATACCACACTAGAATTTCAATATTTAAAAGATCTAAGAAGCATCATGTTTTTCGTCCTGACAGAATTTTTCGGAGAACATTCATAAAAGTAAATTCTCATATGTAAAAAAGCTGATTGTTGGGAGCAGCTAGGTGGTGTAGTGGATAAAGCACTGGCCCTGGATTCAGGAGTACCTGAGTTCACATCCAGCCTCAGACATTTGACAGGTACTAGCTGTGTGACCCTGGGCAAATCACTTAACCCCACTTGCCCTGCCAAAAAAAAAAAAAGTTGATTGTTTTATTAAGTCATCTTATTTATGCATATTCATTCATAGATACCTTCCAAAGGAAAAACAATAGAATCATTTCTTTACAGAAAACCCTCACCCTTCAGCAATACTAATGAAAAACAAAAAGTGATGTGACTTCACAAAGGTCACATTTGAACTCAGATCTTCCTAACTCCAGCTCTGACACTCTACCTAATGCACTGAACTATAGTGATACATTATAGATAAGAATGTCATAAGCATCATTAGCATGGTATAATAGGTAGGGTGCTGGACTTGGAGTTAATAATTCCTAAGTCCAAAAGCTGTTGCAGAAACTCACTAGCTGTGGGGTTTGGGGATGCCACCTCTATAATCTTCAGTTCCTTTACCTGTGGAACAAAGGTATTGGACTTAATGACCTCTAAGATCCATTCCAGCTCGAAATTTTTTAAATGTTATTTTATATTTAATTTATGGAATAAAACAAACATTTCCATAACATAGTATATTATGATCCTACGGCCCAGAGGATAAAATGAAATCCCAAGAGAAAGGAAACACCGATTTTGTAACTATCAACCCTCAAGCTTCTCACTCATTCAAAAAAGAAATAGGAATCTAGATAATGAACACATGCACACACACACACGTTTTTGGCTAGACCTATGTTGGGAACCCCTAGAGAGGATTTTCCTCTCCCAATGTAGATCAGCATCTGCATTTAAGGTATAGTTTTAAAGAATTGTTTTGGTCATCACAAGGTTAATTGACTTGCTAAGTTACACAGACGGTATGTATATAGGAAGAATCTGAACTCAGGTCTTCCTGGCTTTCAGGCCATTCTCCATTTATGCCACACTGCCCTTTCATATGTTAAAATAGTTTATGAAATTCTCCTCATTTTTGATTCTGTAGATTGCTAAGTAGTTGCTAAACTACTCTTTGGAGGCATCTTGCTTTCATAGTGGGTGAAATGTAATCCATGTAACTGTAATTTACCTTATATTGGATTGTAGAAGGGTAATTAACTTGTGAAAAGCGACTTTGTCCATTGGGATGAAAAGTACTATAAAAAACTGTCTCTAAATAAAAGCAAGAAAAATACTAAAGCAAGTGACATTTAAGGGCTTATATTATTGCAATTAAGTGATTTCGCCTCCTTAGTTTCACATTTTATGAACTCTAGGCAGACTAGTTTATTTTGGTCCTAACCAGGAAGAGGGTGCTGCATATTTTTATTCATCTCTAAGCTTTGCTGATAAAAATGGAGACCAGGATCTGCCTGTCCAATTCATTCCTGTCATCTGTCTTAATGATTGATGTGAATAAGTAAGTGTATGATTGATTCAGTTGTGATGATTCGTTTTGATTATGAAAACAGCCCAGATGATTGGATTGGCTTTGCTACAGTTCAGTGACCACAAACATGTCCCCAGAATAAGCTGCAAAGAATTCTTAAGAGGCATTTTCAAAACTCTATGTGGATACACTCAAATGAATGTGAACAGGTATACGTTTAACTACCAATGCAACAATTCCTATAGTGATTTCTATATGACTAGATTGCAAGACAATCAGCCAATCTGGTTATCTTAAGCATCAAGGTAGATTAATCTAAATTTAATTAAGATCTCTATTAATTCAGATCCAGAAAACTAAAATGACTTATTTAGTAGTAATGGACCAAAGATTGTACAAAATATCAGATTATGACCATGAATTTGGAGTTGAAAAGGACTTTCTAGTATATTTAATCCAAGTCTCTCATTTTACAGGTGAGGAAGCTAAGCCTGAAAGAGGTTAAAAAATGTGCCCATAGCCATGCAAGTAAAAAGCAGAAATTTGATTCAGTGCCAGGTTCTCTGCTTCAAAATCCAGCATTCTCTGTACTGTTCTGCTATATTGCAACTTGCTACAATTAACTGCACGTAGGAACAATCTCCAAAGTATTGCTGCTGTGCACATGTAATTGCAGTAATGAAATGTATGATTTAAATAGATTCTTTTTGATTCATGTTGTGAAAACTTTTGTCATTCACTGATTAATTATAATGATGCATCAATGGATCCAGAACCTCATCAATCTGTGCTTCTTTCTCAAATGGAGAGGGTAACCCATCCACACACAACTTCTTATCTTATTTGATTCTTGACCATTTCCCATAAATTCTTCACAAAGGATCTGTCTTTATGCTGGAGTCCCTCCCCTAGGCATTTTGACATTACATGGATACCTGTACAGCTCTCATGCTATCCACCTATCACCCTTCATACTCACTTGAAAGTCAACAAGCTTCTTTTACTAATTATATATTTCCGGGATGATGGTTTTTTCTGTCTGTCTGTCTGTCTGTCTGTCTTTCTTTCCCTTACACACACACACACACACACACACACACACACACACACACACACACACACACACACAAAGCTTCTTGTGTTGCCCACAAGTTTGATTCTTGGGAGACTGTAGTGTTTCATGATTCACACCCATGTAGCATCATCAGGAAAATATCGGTAGGACGAAAGTGAGGATTTATGTCAAGAAGCAGCTTGAGATCAATACAAAGCACTACACCATTTCCCCCAATATAATCTAACAATTTTAGAACCCAATTGTTGCCCATGTGCTTATATGTGTACATTAATGGACTAGCTACATGGGTAGTATACATTCTTCATCCACTTGTCTTTTCATATCTGGATTACTAAAATAAGATGAACTGAGTAACTGCAGATCTAATTGAAGAGGTTCTGTAATAATATGGGGCTTGATTCAAATTGTATAATATCATTTACAAACAGGACTATTTGGGGCACCTGGGTGGCCCAGTGGATAGAGCACCGGCCCTGGAGTCAGGAGGACCTGAGTTCAAATCTGGCCTCAGACACTTGACACTTACTAGCTGTGTGATCCAGGACAAGTCAAACAGGACTATTTGTAGGAGCTTGCCAACAATAATGACAACAATAATAATGATCATCATCATAATAAGCACTTTAAGGTTTGCAAAATTTACAAATATTTTCTCATTTAATCCTCCCAATTTCCCTGGGAAATAGATGCTGTTATTGTCCTCATTAACAGGTGAGGAAACTGAGGCAGACAGAGGTGACATGACTTGCCCAGGGGTCACACAGTTAATAACTGACAGATTGGATTTGAACTCAGATCTTCCTGATTGGAGGGCCAGTACTCTTTCCATTGTGTCACCTACCTTTAGGGAATCCCTTTTCAATTTGTATTCTGCAAGGTACACATGATGATGACATTAGTGACCTCTAGTGATACATATTTAGAATATTTTTACAAAAATTTTATAAAGATGGGAGGGTAAGTATATGTTTCAGTAGTTGTTCATTTGACTTCTACTGCATTTGGGGGGGATGATAATGTAATCCATATTTTCTGCCCATTCTTTTTTTTACTCAAGAAAATATAATAGATTAGATTGAAGAAATAGTGCAACGCTTTCTATTGCTCTCTTTGAAATACTATGAAAATCATTCCTTCATCATCTGAAACACTGTGGTACCTCCAGCAAAAATTCCTTCTGTTTGCACTTGTTCTGACCTAGCACTTCTTTTCAAATTCATGTTCATAACTGCTATTTCTACTTCCTCCTAGAGCACATTGAATATTAAAATATTAGAATATAACTGTGTCAGACTGCACTGTGCATGATGCTGAGAAGAAGTCATTATGAAAGTGATGGTAAACATTCTATTTGTTGCCCATTTGTTATTCTCCTTCCAATTTCATCTATAAATGCTCTTGGGATAATGTGGCTTAATTGAATTCCATGCTAAATTTTCTGCTGACTAGCTTTCTTCTCCACTGTTTTATAAGGCAATGCTGCTAGCCATCACGACCATATTGGTCTTTAACACTTTTAAATCCACTTGTACTTAAAAATGAAGTTACTGCTGGCCATCATTTCTCTCTATTTGGACAGGTAATCAAGCTGATTGAGATGGGCTCTTTGGGTCCTCTTGTTTTGAAATTATTTTGTACTGGTTAAACTTCTCTAATAATGGTAATAATTACAGTAGGATTTGAACTCAGGTTTTCCAGACTCCAATTCCCACAGTCTATTCACTTTGCCACCTAGCTGCTTTTCTTCTACTGCTCCTTCACCATTACTGTTATAGCAGAAAAGGTGTGCATACGCTTAACAAATATTTTTTCCCTTCTTTTGTGGCTTGTCATGAGCTAAAGAATCCCTTACTTAGTCACTAACCTGTTATCAAAGAGCCTTTCCATACTTTGCTAGCCTGGTATTTGAGTAGCAAGCACAGTTAATGACTGGGACAGTACTCAAAGCCTTTCCAGCTCAGCAAAATATGCCAGAATTTGTGTTTTGAGAAGAGAGAGTCACCTCCATACTAATTGCTCAGTACTTAGCTATATGTGCAGATGTTGTATCCACTCTTCAGAAAGTAATCTCCTTTGAGGGCAGTTACAATTTTGGTTTTGTCCTTTAATTCATAATACAATGATGTGTCCACAATAGGCATTTAATAAGAGTAGTGGATTGAGACATGACACAGTACAAGAGCACTGGCTCTGAAGACAGAGGACTTGGGTTCAAATCATGTCTCTGATAAAACCTGCCTGTGTAACATTAGATAACATCCAACCTGAGCCTCAAATTCCTTCATATATAAGAGTATCCATCTGTGGTTCCCTTCTAGCTGCAGAACTAAGATCCAATGCCCAATGCCCAATGGAGTGACTTGACTAATATATCAGAGTTGGACTTCAGTTGAAAAGTTGCTAATGCCAAATTAAAATTCAAAGCTATTGGAAAAATGTTCCCACAAAACCAAATAAGTTTGAAGAGGTATAGTTATAAGTGTAAACATTTACAGATAAAAAGCAATACAAATAAAGGACAGAGAAAAAGACTGGGACAGCACAAATAAAGAAAAGGACCAAGATATAATAGTTGATTCAAGCTGAATATAAGGCATTGAACTTTTAGGATAAAAGTCAACATGATATTGGACTCTATGAGAGGAACACATTATTCTGATAAAGAACATATCAGTTATGCTCTGAATTAGTCAGAATATTGTTTTCAGAGATAGTGAACAAACATATAAAAGAATGTGAAAGACCTGGAATGGGACCAAAGAAGAGAAGTAAATGTGATTAAAATGAAAGATCCTATAAAGGTTAAATAAATTGAATTCTTTAGCCAAAGAGAAGGGGAAATCAAAACATTTGATATTTATAAAGGATCTCATGGAACCCTTTAATTTTACAAATTAAGAAAATAAGGAAGAGAGAGCTTTAGTAACATGCCTAAAATCACATTGTTGATTACTAGCAAAGGTGAAACAAAACCCAAGGTCTTTCAGTCCAGTGTTCCTTCTGCTAGATCAAACTCAATTTAAAAAGGGATTGATTATCGCCTTAATCAAGGCATTAAGGGTTTTCACAGAGGGGATACTGATGAGTTGTTCTTTTTTAATTTTTAATTTTGTTTTTTGGTGAGGCAATTGGGGTTAAGTGACTTGCCCAGGGTCACACAGCTAGTAAGTGTTAAGTGTCTGAGGTTGGATTTGAACCTAGGTCCTCCTGACTCCAGGGCCAGTGCTCTATCCACTGTGCCACCTAGCTGCCCCAAGTTGTTCTTCATGTCAGTAGAAACAGTTTTAAAGAAGAAAAATTTTGGTTGAACATAAATATCATAACAAAATTGGTGCAAAATAATTGCAATGGGTTTCTCAATAAGGTGGCATATTCTCTTTGGTTAAATATTTTTAATAGGAGACTAGCTGATAATTTGTCAGGTACATACTATATTCATACATAGATATAGATATAGATATATCTATAAATTCAACTGCTGGTTAGCAGTAGCTGGTACCATATTATTTTTCTACTCCCTTCCAATTTTGTGGTTTTATTCTGAACTATAGATATTTTCACTGTGCTCCTTTAAACCTAGAAATATTTACTGTTGGTTTTTTATAATGATTAGGGATGAATGTTTCCTTTACATATGAATGTAATGTGTATTTAGTTACTTAGAATTTCATTTATCTTTTATTTTTCAAATTAATAGATTGCTAGCTAAAAGGACAGAAGTGTGCTCTTCAAATATTTCTCAGCAATTACCTTTTAAGGTTTCAACTAAATTTACATGAATAAAAGTTTTACTCCTATTTGACTATTTCAGTGTTATTTGTCATCAATTATATCCCTCTCCCTTTGAGTCAATAATTTACTATAGGTTTTCCCATTACTTTGCAACATAAAATATATTTCAAATATTTTACAGGATTTATTTCTATATTTAAAAACTAATTATACACATTTCATATTCCTTTCTGAGTACTATTTTTTTTTCTGAGTGCCACTCTAAAAATATCATGATAAGGTCACAGACCTAAAGTTTTAAAAAATTAATTCAAAATACAGTGAAATGGAGTTCAACTCATCTTTATGCAGATTTTTACTAATGCATTCAAATACATATTCTTCTAAACAGCTCATTTTTGTAAAGATCTGTCAATTTTCATATTTTTTCTAATGGCACTTGAGATATTCTAATTTATTTTCAACAAAGAGCCAATCATTTCAATAAGAAAGTAAAACAGCTATTTCATAAAAGCTCCAAATGGTAGTTGTACTGTGCTTTTAATAGAAAAAAAAAGGTTTCTTTCACTGACTAAAAAACTGCAAAATTTAGAAAAAATGGAAAAAATGTTTTAATTTCCTTTCATATAGAAGCACACTAAAAGCTAACTAGTAATAGAAGGGCAGGGGGAGCTATTCTCCAATCATTCTTCTAATGAAAGATATATAAATCATTTCCATGTCAATTGAGCAGAGTGTGGGTTTTTCCAAAACATAAATCTTCTCTGAGGCCGAAGCATAAATCTTCCTAGAGGTCTTAAGCATCAGCTCTCCTGTATTACTGTATAGAGGTGATAAAAATAGCCTAAAAATACAATCACCATGTCTCTTTTTCTCAATTAGTTATTTATACAGGTCTTTCTTTTCTTCAAGCAAATAACCAGTTAAATACAATTTTGTTTTAAAGGAAAAATTGCATTCATTCTACTGGTCTATTATGAGAGTTAATAGATTAATTCTGTTAATTCCAAAGGGTGAGATGGATCATGAGGTTTAGAATGTTAGCAATGAATTAAATAAATTCATTCATTTATGAACTAATAGAAGTTATTCAAATTCAAATGAATAAAAAGAATGACATATAAACTAATATGTGTCAAAAAGACAAAGACTCTCCAATAGATTAAATTTGATTTTTTAAATGGCCATGCCTCTTAGAAATCTGTGCTTGTGTATGCATGTTGAACATGAAAATGTATAGGCTTCTATACCGAAAAGCATATATTCTTGGTGGGAAAATAATCACTAGCATTTATATAACATTTTATAGTTTGCAGAATGCTTTACATATATCATCTCATTTAATCCTCTAAACAGCACTGTCAGGTAGGTGCTATTTTTAGTTGCCATTTTATAGATGAGGGAACTTTGGTTGATCAAGGTTGTATCTTGCCCAGGGAAATACAGCTAGTAAATGTTCAAAACAGGATTTGGAATCCAGGATTACCACTCTATCCAGTAGGCATCCTAACTGCCTATGGGTTTTACTCTTTGGAAATGCAATAAATGCCACTTTGTGCCCAGAAGCATTACTCAGCAGTTCAGCTGGTCTTTGAATAATTATTGTTTAAACATTATGCCCAGCAAAGATTTTGACTGAATTTCTGAATAAATCAATAGAATTTTAAAAAAATCTATCAAGCACATTTTGCTACAGTTATGAAAATATTGTTCGACTATGTGACCTTGGTAGTTTTGTTCCTTATGCACATACTTGATTTATGTAATATGCCCTGCTACCTCATGGGAAGGCACTGAGAAAGAAATGGAAAGCAGATTGGATTTGGAGTCAGAAGACCTGGGTTTGAACTCCCAACTCTGACAATTACTATCTGTGATGTTGGACAATACACCACTTTGGGTTTTGGTTTCCTCATCAATAAAATGAGGGAATTGAATTAGATGGTCTCTAAGGTTTCTTCTGTCTACAAACTTATGATCCTATGAACCAAGGTGGCCTGGAAGTCCCTAGAGATCTAAGGTATCTATTATACTTTGGGGGAAGAACACTTGACCTTCTTTCAAGTAAATTTGGAAGAATAATAAAAATTGAAAATGTAGCCTATCCTGAGCAAATAGAGATGATGCCAAGGCAGAGACAAGCTGGCAGGTATATGAGAGGATATTTAAAAATAGATTTCCCAAGGGCAGTGAGGTGGTGCAGTTAATAAAGCACCATCCCTGGATTCAGGAGGACCTGAATTCAAATCCAGCCTCAGATACTTGACACTTACTAGCTGTGTGACCTTTGTCAAGTCACTTAACCCTCATTGCCTTGCAAAAAAAAAAAAGAAAGAAAGAAAAGAAAAGAAAGAAAAATAGATTTCCCAAGGTGGAGAAAAGTGAGTAACTTTGTTGAAATGATACTAAAACTCTTTTCCTGGGTGAGCCTCTGTGTGTGTAGAAGTCAATGAACTGTGCCCTTAATAAGGGCAATTCCTGGTCTGGCACTTGATTGCCAGAGATATAAATTCTACTGAAAAGATCTGCAACCATCGGCCAAAGCAGAAGAAAACTTTTCTCTAATTCGCATACAAAAAGAATTGTAAATACCCTAAATGGTTTAGAAAGACTGGCTAAAGACATTGCAGAGAACCGAGGAAGCTGGTGAAAGTAGGGCAGTGAATTTCCTGGGAACTGTAGTATAAGAAAGTTCTTCACACAGGGCCTTGTAAGTCACATTGGGAAAGACTCATTAAGAAATCTTTGCAAAGAGACCAGTTCCAGATATAGGAAATGTCATGGGTAAAGTCATAGGGGCAGAAAAATATAGGACTTGACACCACTGGTCTGGTTTCCTTGATAGTAGGGTATTAGAAAGAAAGTAGTAGGAGATAAAATTGGAGAGAGAGATTGGATTCAGATCATAGAGGTCCTTGAATGACAGATAAAGGAGGTTGGGAATTTATCCTATACATGATGGGAAACTATTAAAGGTTTTAGACTTTATGTCTGAAAAAACTTGCCAACAGAGTTGTCTAATAGTGAAATGGGCTGCCTCAACATGTGGTGGGTTCCCCTTCCTTGGACATCTTCAAGCATTGACTAGCGGAATGACCTCTTGTCAATTATGTTATAGTTGGGGTTTCTTTTGGGTATAGGTTTGACTAGAAGGCTGATGGGGTCCATTCCAATTCCCAAATTCAACAATGCTGTGTAAATATATAATGTTCTTTGGTTTCACTTTCTTTTAATAAAATATTCTTCTAACATATTGTGGCCAGTATTTTTTTAAGTAGCATTAAGGTGGAAAGGGTGGGGAATTGATTTAATCTTCTATGCTTCAGTGAAGAGGTTCTCCAAATTCCACATTAAGCACATACAAAGTGCTTTACTGATTAAATAATGAGGAGTATAACTTCTCCCCAAAATGTCCATTGTGACACAGATGCCTAGGCAAAGCTACAAAAATATTTACATAGCAACATAAGGAGCTATTTGATAGTCTAAAAATCAATAAAGTAGGTTTTTTTGTCCTTAGTCGCTTGGTCTATTTTTTTTACTGTTATTTTCTGAAAAAAACAGAAAGGTCCTAGGGACTCAGCCTCAAACAACTTACAAAGAAGGCATTCTAAGGTTTTACCTATTTAAACAATTGGCAAATCTGTGCTTTTAAGCATTGACCTGTTAAGGTAGTCACTTGTTTTATGAATGACCAGCTGAGAGTTGTCTTACAATCCTGTTTAGACTTGTAGTATGTAATGTAATTTCCTCTGGGGGGAAGCTATGCTCTATCTCATGCCTAATTTTCACTTGAGCTAGATTTATCTAGGCCTCCAAGAACTGGAATTTCAAATATCTGTTTAGTAAGCAAATCTAAGGTACTTCTGCTGATGACTGACTTAACCCTTGGCTTCTGTGTAAACATTTGGTGCCATCTGGATGAGTACTTTATAACTCCCAAAAAGGACAGAGGGAAAGGAACATAGAGATCAGGTGTCAAGTGGAATAGTTTTCATATACTTTACAAGAGAGATGGCTGCACTACCTTCCTTCATCTGTCACTGCTCTGACAGGACATGCACAGGTTTAAGCTGCAGATGCCAAAGAGTGAACAAGGGAAAGAGACAGAGGGAAATTTAGCCAACTATGTCATTTCGGTAATAATCTCTGCCTTGCTTCAGGAGCCTCAATTCAACATCCTGACAAAATCCATAAGCTAAAATAGTAGAACTTTATTGAATAGGGGACCTATTGATACAAATACAGAAGAACAATTTTAAGAGTAATTAATTAAAAGCATAATATATTTATGCAGAATTAAGATTTTAAAGCCAATTGATAGACTATATATTTTTAGACTTGATCAATGTATTGATCAGCTTTGATGATTTTTCTTTCTCATTCTTTTTTTTTTGCCTTTAAAATATGTTATTTGGGATGGCTCTCTGGAAGGGGGTTAGATAAAAGTACCTGGCATATAGTACATACTTAAAAATGTTAATTAATTGACTGCTAGTTGAATAGTTCTAGGGGATGATGGGTGGAAAGTTGGTGATATAAAAAATACAACAATAGAAATTCATTTTAAAAATAAAATGAAAATTGATGGAAATTTATTGTATCTTGTGTTTTCTTTTTAAATGTCAGGTATAAAAATAATATAAATGCTACAATTAGAATTATATTAAAGAAACACATAACATTAGCCTTTATTAGAGCATTGCCTCTATCTAAACTATCATAGTTTCCTACAATGGATTAATTTCCCAGGTTCTCTCTTAAAATCTATCTATTATATAAAATTTCATGAATTCTGTGGGGGTGGTAGAGGAAAGTACTGTAGGGGTAAGGTTAGAGAATTTTAAAGAAAAATGTGATTTCTTCCACTGAAACCCATTTTGGTCTGTATCACTAAGCCATAGAGAGTCTCCATGAGAGACACCTGTAGCAGTTAACTAGAAGGAGGAGGGGTTTTTTCTTTTTTTTTTTTTTTGTGAGTTTTCATACATACACTTTGCAACCTGAGTTTCAATACCACTTACCAAATCCCTAAGGGAGTTCTTAAGGTCTTCAAATCAAATCATCTATCCTTATTTTAAAAGTTCACCACAGTTATTGTAGCCACCAGAGTAATAGGCATTTGCTCAAGCCATTTCCTTAACCTAGGTGCTCCGGTAACATTGCCAAGCTAATGAGATACAGGTGCTTGTTAAATGTGAATGTTCATTTCTCCTCTACATGAACCACGAAATCCTTTTTGTGTGTGTGTGTGTGAACCACAAAGCAATGCACTAATACCACTGAGAGGATACAGTATTTGAGGGATAGGTACAAATTTTAAGGGTTTTTTTTGTTTGTTTTTTTTTGGGGGGGGCAGGGCAATGAGTGTTAAGTGACTTGCCCAGGGTCACACAACTAGTTAAGTGTCAAATGTCTGAGGCCAGATTTGAATTCAGGTCCTCCTGAATCCGGGGCCAGTGTTTTATCCACTGCACCACCTAGCTGTCCCCAGGTACAATTTTTAAAAGCCCATCATGAACATAACTGAACCTGCAGTCCTTAAGGATTACAAGTTAAAATTTAACAGGAACCGGAGTTCTTCAACATCTTTTATTCTTTGTTCTGGCCATGCTAGAGTTCTAAAAACAGACCATTCTTTTGATTTCGACTCTGATCTGGGGTTTATCAAATCTATCATGGATAAAATTCTGTTTTAATAACTTGAAAAAGGTCACTGAACAAGAAAGGGGTACTATTGTAATTTAAAATTTGAAAACTAAAACATTTTAAAAAATTATCTATTGAATATCTACTTTTCCAATAATGTGCCTATAAAATGATTTCTCAAATGGATTGTTTGTATTGCCTTTCCTAAAATCAAAGCTTAAAGCCCCAAAGCTTTATTTGTTTGGTATCCCTAGGTACATTACATATTTTTCAGCACAGTTCTTCCATCTATGAATAAAAACACATGCCATTCATGTCAGAGAGGTCATAAAGACTAGTTTCATATATTAATGACTGTAGCCCACAATGGGCCTTTAGAGCAGAAGTATGAATTCTATCAAAGTCACAGGATCATTTAATAGTCCTTGGAATTCCTGCCCTTTCCTGAAGTGACAGAGCCCCAGTTCACAATAGTACAAGACATTCTTTTAACTTGACCTTCCCTGATGGGCTGGCACTTTAAAGCTGATAATTTAAAATATTTAATATGTGCTATTAACTGCTGCTGCTCTTTCTATGTATATTAATTGACTGTTTTTTAAATGGAATACTTTCACCTAGAGGGCACCATTTTTATAAACTGAAAAAATAAGTAATGTCCACATCAGAAAATTATAGCTACAATTGATCTTCAAATAAAAAAATCCTAATTCAAACAATTGCCTTTTGCTTTTATAATTAGGCAGAATAAGTCATTCTTAGACCAAGAACTTTAAACTAAATGTTAACCTTTAAAGACCCAGAAAGTCGACCATATTAACAATACCTAAATAGAATATGATATAGTTATGATTCCATACTTAATAAACAAATAATGGACTACTACATTCTAAAATAGTTCCATCATAGATTCCTTATCTATTTTCTCATAAATTATTTTTCAAAATACTATAGTTTTGTACATTCATTTGCAAATGTTAAAAAAATATACCACACGAATATCCTAGAATTCTAAACAATAATCAGATAGTTTAAATAGTAGTTTTCTTTCACTTTTGGAAATCTTTATTTTTGCAAAACATTTTTGTGTGCTAGTTAAGGTAAGCTATGATGCTTCCATTTGAATATAACATTAAATGTCTTCTTAAATTGCAGCAAAATCTTATGAGAATAATCTCCATGGCATAGCATATGAAAGGTAAAGCACTGAATTGGGGATTAGAAACTGTGGGTTTTGGGGGCAGCTAGGTGGCACAGTGGATAAAGCACCAGTCCTGGATTTGGGAGGACCTGAATCAAAATCCAGTCTCAGACACTTGACACTTACTAGCTATGTGACCCTGGGCAAGTCACTTAATCCTCATTGCCCTGCAAAGAAAAGAAAAGAAAAGAAAAGAAACTGTGGGTTTTAATACCTGTGCTGGAACCATCCAACAAGCTTTATGACTTTGGGTAAGTTCCTTGCTTTCTTTGGGAATTGTTGACCTTATCAATTAAGTATTTCCACAGTAACTGGGAGCTCTAAAAATTATGATTTTAGTTGCAAGTATAGTAGTAGCATAGTGTGGATAAAAACTTGGTTTAAAATATTTGGGGATTTATTTTTTAAATTTGTATATTGGTTTTTATAAGTGCTTACGATTAAGGTTGGTGGTCCTGGAGGTCCCATTTCTCCCTAAAACAATGAAAAGGGGGAAAATCACAATTACCAACTTTTATTTACATTTTCTTATTCTTCTAGATGGTTGGAACCAATAACCATATATAATATCAATTTTTCAGCTAAGGAAAACAGGATCTCATTGCAAGAAAGTATTGTATAGCATGAAAATTGTATTATGTTCCTACTCCCTCCCACAATATAAAAATCACCTTTCACACCCACATGCTTTTTACAGCAGAAGGACGGGTTTCAAAGCAACCAAAATAATCTAATTTTCTAATCTTTTGTCTGCTAATCCAAAATTAGAATGAATATCTTTTCAAGCCTGGTGGCTTGCCAACAGGGCAGCTGGGATATGTCACAGCAGCAGATAATTTTTCTGATGCAAAGTTAGTATTAGGATCAGCAGAAATAATAAGTGGCTCAACCCACTTCATGCCTCCCAGCTGCAAGAAGATGGCCTGATGCCTCTTCTAAAGAATACCAGGGTAGGCAGTTTCACAAGTCTATACAAATTACAAATATTGAACTTGTTTCATCGACCTTTGAATAAATTCAGATAACTAGGTATAGCTAGTGAACTAAACAAATAAATGGAATTTGTGTGAAATATCTGAAAAATGGACAGGTTGCAATCTGCCTCACTGGAGGGACTTCCCATTTGACAATCCATTTAGGTATTCAGGTATCTTTAAGTATATGAAAAAATAGATCATTTAAATTGAAAGAGCAAAGGATGGATTTTATGAACCTCAACAGTATATCAGAAACTTATTTTCTTTTGATCTTCAGTGCTCTCATTTTAATTATAAGGGCACTGAAATAGTAGACACGTCTGAGAAACAGATGACATTACTCAGCCTTGCCACAATCTTGACGTTGATACTAACCCTCAAATAGAGGGTGGGCCTAAGGCCCATTTGCTAGATGGTGCACTGATATATAACATCCAGTAATTAGGAATAATAGAACTCTTAGCTACATATAATATTCACTTTTTGACCCTGTAGAACAGTAATTTCCCTAGCTGTAGCTAAAAGACAACAAATACTCTAAAATTGGCCTTTGAGAATAAATTTTAGATTTATTCATCTTTTAACATGGAAGAACTCTGGACTCTCAAAAGAAACCTAATGTTGATCATAGAAAACAAGTTGTATATGTATTCTGTTATCATCAGAAAGCTATTGTATCATCACTGCCTTAAAAATCGAGACCAGTGACCTTGCTCAGTTTAATGCTTGCTTTTTAATTTTTCTTTATTCTTCTTTCAAAGTCATTGCCAATATGTCATTACAGGATAGTTAATGAGGAAGAGTAGGAATAAATGGAGCGAGCAATCTGTAGAGCAAAGTTAGTTATCTCCCCCTGACAACCACCTGCTTCACCTTCAGACGCACACCTCATTGCTACTGGCACAGTTCCCACAGCTGCCTTGGGAGGTTTCACCTAGTGTGATGATATAACAGCAACCGCTGTCAAGCAAGCTGAGGTGATGACCCTGTTCTAAACCAAAACAAGTTGATAGTGAGAGAGAGCTGGCATGTTAATTGTTTTCAGGGAGATATTAAAATGATCCAAAAAGTATTTTTTGCTTGTGCAATTTTAAAAGCTTTTGGTTAATTTTAGAATCCATTTGGTAGTCAATACTCTCCCAACAAAAATGAATTACTGGAGGGAGGGAGGAAAAGGGTGTGTATATGTGTGTTAAGGCAAAGACTTTCATTTATTTATGCTCAGCAAGTCTTTGGGAAATGCAATACCTTTTCTCCTTTCTGGCCACGTGGACCCGGAGGACCCAAGTCACCTTTCAAACCCTGTAGAAAAAAGGAGAAAATCTTTGTAAACAGCAAAGCAAAATTCCATTATTAACACAATTAGTAATGAAATAAATCAGAATCGACTAAATTCCCAAACTCGATTTCTCAGTTCACAGCAAGGGGAGAGGTAGAGACAACTGGCACTAAAATGATCAGCAACATCTGGGCTATGGTAGGGACAGAAACATTAAATCAGTGAGTGATCCAAATACTGCATATTTGTGCAACTTCACTTCCTGCTAAAATTACATTAATTCACCATCTGGAAGCACATCATTTAGAACTATATGAGCTTTTAAGTATCCACTTTAGATTAAATTTGTGGATGCTGTAAATACCCCTGATTTAGCTTTGATTTGGCCTTTATTAAGCTTGCCAAAAATTCAAGAGTTAAATCAAAAGCTTTTTTTTTTTTCCAGTTCTATCTAGAAACCAGAATGTGGAGAGGGCAGGGAAGAGGGGGAAGAAAGATTCACTCTCATAACCCTCAAAATGGGAGCAAAAAAAAAATCACTTTCCTGATTTAGATTTTTTTTTTTTAAGCTCAGCCATGTCTTTAATCCCTATCTACCTTTGCCTTCCTTCCTTGGATTTGCAAAGATATCAGATGTAGCAACATAAAACACTGAAAACCTATCAGATGAATATTTTCATGCATTTTTTCCAGGCTCTGGGGCTTTTTAATGGATATTCAGTTGATCTGGCTCAGAAACGACAGCTTTCAGAGATATAACAATAGATTTCACTGGAGGAGATCAGTTCCATGGCTGAATGCATTCATGGTGTAAACAAACAGAGGTGGATAGACACATACTGAGTCTGTGGTAAATAGGAAAAAGAATCTTCCTTCATCCTTAATATTACACTATAGGCTAGAAAGGGACAATAATGGAATAAAAGAAATACTCGGAAAATCACACAATGTAGCATATAGATCCATGCACCATACTGAGCTAGCCAGAGGGCTTTAGCTATTACTGCCCTGCAAATTCCAGGTGAATGAATAATGCCAAATGCCAGCACCTGGAGTCACTCAATATAGAAACCAGTGATGAATTGGGAAGGGAAAAAAAGAAAATTAGAGAATTGAAATGACCCTGCTTGAGGCAGGTGCAGTCTTAACAATACTCTGAGGAATCAAAAGGCATGGATAAAACAAAGGCTCAAATCGGCTACGGATAATTTGTTTCATGCGACTACTTTCCTAGACAAGATTCATTAGCTACAGTTCTTCCTTATACACATTGACATTCTCAAGGAAAAACAGAAAGATGAGTGAAAAAAATCAATGAGGAAAACCACAATTTTTGAAGAATTAATGTCTTATTATCAAAGTGTAGTGATCTCCCTCACCTCCAGAGTCCTAGATAATTCTTTTTTTTTTTTTTTAGTGAGGCAATTGGGGTTAAGTGACTTGCCCAGGGTCACACAGCTAGTAAGTGTTAAGTGTCTGAGCCCGGATTTGAACTCAGGTACTGCTGAATCCAGGGCTGGTGCTTTATCCACTGTGCCACCTAGCTGCCCCCGATAATTCTTTTTAATACAATTCTTGTGGTCAAAAATAACTACAAAATGTTCTGAATATCTGAGAAGGAAAACCATGACATTCTTGCAACTAGTTGTGGGGACAAATTTTTTTTAAAAGTACACATTTTCTTGGTTGAAGACTATCAGGGGCCAAAGACTAAGAGAAAAACTTACAGATACCCCAACTAAGAGAGACAGCAAAAGTGGGTGAGTCACAGAATGAAATACCAAGGAAGTCAGTTCCCTTTCATCCTCATAGACCATGATTAGATTTCCTCTCTTCCATACCAATAGACCATTTTGATTCCTCATTAAGTCTGTCTCCTGTGCTTATTAAAATCCAAGAGGAAAAGAGCTGTTATATTGTTGTTGTGATGTGGATTAAAAATAACATATTTGGGACTCTAGAAATAGTACCCCATCCTACCCACAACCTCAGAAAGATTCTAATGCTACACAAAAAACCTTTAATATTTATAAATGCACACAGTATTCTATAAATACAGACATATATTAAAAAACACTTGAAATAATACTTTGGGATTCTGTCTATTTGTCTAAATGCTTGTATATTTTGGGCAAAATTCATGATGATTGATTCATTCATTTTTTACCTGGATGATAATATTGTACACGTAGCTGACTTAGAAGCTATCTAGTTCAAACTACTCATTTTACAGATAAGGAAACCGAGGTTCAGAGAAGTTATCCAGAGACTTATCCAAGATTACACAAGAGGTTGGTGATAGAAATGGAATGTGAACTCAGGAATATTGATTGCAGAGCTCTTTCAGCTATACCATGAATCATGTGAACAGTAGTCATAAATAATTTAGGCATTTATTTTTGTTTAGTTTGTTTTCTTCATGTGTTTCTGGGTTTGTTTGTTTGTTTGTTTGTTTTTAGCATTTAGGGGAAACATTAGAGACAACCCTGAGAAGCAATCTTTATCCATTCCCAAACATTCCTCCAAGGGAATACTCTGTGTCAGAGACCATTCCCATGAAGTCCTCTCAACTAGTGCTGGTAGGCATTTTGTAGAGGGTTTTAAGAAATGGAGTTTACCACAGCCCTTTCTTCTAGACCATTTATCTTATATAGTGTCTATGAAATTGTTTTGCAAACCTCAAAGCATGATAAGAAATGTGAATTTGCTGTTGTAGTTTCCTTTCAACAACTATTGTTGCTATTGGAACTAAGGTTGTTGGTACCCAGAAGAAATCCAGACCTCAATGGCTTCTGTTGATGATTGCCCTTCAGAAGCACATCAATGAAAACAGAGGCTTTCCATTTCCCTTTATAAAGCATATGTTTTGGCAATGGGCAGCTGGCAGCTACTTCATGGGCACAAATTCCCTCCACTGCTACTGGCCAAGTTCTTACAGATGCAAGAGTGTATCTATTCCCTCAATGACACAGAAACCCTTAGAAAAAATCTCTATTTCCCTGCTCTCATTGTCACCATCAAGTGAAGAGCAGAATTGCTTTGAATTAAGAGAGCTAAATTTCATCCATGCTTAGCCCTATAATTCCCAAGAAAATGGGATTCAATGGATCACTCAAAAAGCATTTGAGTGTGTTGTTAGTATTCTACTTAGAATTCAAATAGTGATTAGGCTATGATATTAATCTTTTGAGGTTGGGAAAGTAGCTACTTTATAGTATATTTTGTTAAAAGATCAGAAGATGGAAAAAGTTCAGGTTATTTGCTCAAAATGGTTGATCCCCTACTGAAATATCTGCATTAGTCAGTCAGCCATAGCTTCTGAATAACATCCCCAAAGCATTTATGAACTGTTTTCTTCACAGACAGACATGGTGTTAGGCAATGGGAATACAAATATGAAAAGAAAAAAATGCCTGTCTTTAAGTAGCTTAAATTATACAGGAAAGATCCAAGAATGTTCTGTTAGTGTTAGCTCCTGTACACAAGAAGAAAAGATGACTATGTCCCAATTAGGGCAAACAATGAAGCTCCTAAAATGGGTGCATGTATTCAATTTTGTACTATTTGAAGTTATAATTATATAAAATATGATCCTTGATTCCTGCCCAGTGGAAATATGAAGTACAATTTCAAATAATTTGACTACTACAGGGGATTCATTATGTGTACTTCATCAGGACCTGGCTCTAAATAATTTAAGAGTTACCCAAATAACTTACCCAGTTTACAAAAATTTTTGATGGGCTTTATGAGGATGTCTAAATATGGCAGCCCACATATAATATGTTCATCTGTTGCCAGTAAACATTTAAGATAACAACCTTCCTGTACAAAATATCCACGACATAATTCCTGACACAACTAAATGAGAGTGTTTCATAGTCTGCACTCAGTTTAATGGGTATTTATATCATAACTTGTCTTTTGTTCCTGTGCAATAAAATTAAAGGGAAAATTATATTTGTAAATGCTTCCTTTTGTCTATTAGAGCAGGCCTTATGGATAAAGCAGCAGCCCTGGATTCAGAAGTACCTAAGTTCAAATCCACCCTCAGACACTTGACACTTACTAGCTGTGTGACCCTGGGCAAGTCACTTAACCTTCATTGCCCCACAAAAGAAAGAAAGAAAGAAAAAAGAGTAGGCCTTTGTAGACTATTTTCTCTATGATAAAGTAAAATGGTGTTGGCACATAGTAGATGTTTAATAAATATCCGTTTATTGATTGATTTAGGACCAAGGCACTAGAATTGGGTCTGAGAAATAGATCGGTTGTTAGTTGTTCAGTCATTTTTCAATCATATCTGACTCTTTGGGGTTTCTTGGTAGACATACTAGAATGTTTTGCCATGGCCTCCACTTCATTTTACAGATGAGGAAACTAAGGTAAAGATGGTTGAGTGACTTGCCCAGGGTCACACATCTAGTAAATGTCTGAGACCAGATTTGAACTCAGTAAAATGAGCCTTTCAGGCTCTAAGTTCAGCACTCTATCCACTGTGCCATCTAGCTTCCCCTAAAATAGATTGGTAATGTTCTTCTATTTGATTTTATCTTTCTTATTGTGTCATATAGGTACTATTATCAGTAGTTGCTGAGTGCTGATATGTCAGGGGGCCAAAAGGATAGGAAGGAAGCACAGGGCTGATCATAAAGTATAAAGAGGCAAATGGAACAGACTAAAAAGCAAATAGAAGATTCATTCCTGATAAAAGTGGATAACTATAGTCACATTTCTTCATAAAATTCACATATGTGAAGATTCTTAAAAAGCACAGCAATTAACTTTGTACATCAAGAAGAGCTAGGCCCTCTCTATAGAAGGGAATTATTATGTTCTACTTGGAATCTAAATGGTAGTTAGACTATAATATTAATCTTTTGGGATTGGGAAAGTAGCTATTTTATAGTATATTTTGTTAAAAGATCAGAAGATGGAAAAAAAGTAACTCAGGTTGTTTGTTCAAAACGGTTGATCCTTTTAACATCCCACAGCAATATACCAGCAGTTGCCACCAGGGGACACCTTTGACTTCATGTGTTTTTATTTTTTTCTGTATTTGGTAGTATAGATTAAAATAGTATAAGCAGATTAACATGATTATTTCAGAAACATCAGTTGTGCATTCCTATAAAGGAATGAGTTTTAAAGGGACTAATGGAGAGATGGAAAATGAGACTAAATCTGATGACTTATATAGCTACCTTAATCCACAGCAGCTTACTTGACTTTTCTGAAAAGCAGTCATGTCCATTAGTAAAGAAATGGAATTTATTGTTATATCTAATGTGATTTCAGTTTTTTGACTTTCCAACATTTATTTGATGGAAATAATTTATTTCATGGAAGTCCATAATAACATTAATTTAATGACATATCAAAATGCAAGGAGGGTTGCATTTTGAAAAAACAAAAAAGTTCAACCTGTACCTAATCTGCCTTATTTAGCCAAAAGAAGCTGAAAAAATGAAATTCTTCATTTAGCAACTGCTATCACCTACTATTTCCTAAATTACAGAAATTAGTTCATTTAAATAGAAAAAAAAGGCATACCAATTACTGACTAATTTGCAAGACTCGATGATGGAAGCTGAGGAAGATTCAAATATGAATAACATTCTCTGTCCTCAAGGAATCTATGATCCAGTAGAAGAGATAAGATATGCACAAAAATAATCGCAATAATAGATCTAAGAACTAAGAGGCTCTGAGAAGATAAAGCAGCTGCTCATACTCCAAGGAATTCTACAATAAAGTCACAAAAGCTAATAGGTGAGAGAATATGCGGCAAGGGTCAGAGAAAGAGTGAAGAGTAGTGGTAGTTAATGATTCCTGGCTCACCAGTACCAAGGCAGCTATTTGTCAACCTGATAATAATAACAAAGAACTTCTTGTTGTCCTTGGGCATGAATGCAAGACACATCATAGAACCTCCTAGGAGTTACCAAAATAATAAGTGCGATACACTTTGGGGGGATTTACAACACCAGAAGTGGTTTAAATAATAGTGCCAGAAGGAACCTAAAAAGCATTGACAAAGATTATTATATCTTGGGCAGGAAACTGAAGGCTACGGTAGCAAAGATTACGTTTTCCTTGCTGCTACCCACTGAGGGCAGAGGAATCAGAGGAGATAAAAATGATATGGGAAGTCAGTTAACTAGGTGATCTCTAAGCATGGGATTTGGACTTGTGGACAATGACTTTGAATCTAGATATAAGAGACTCCTTACCAGGAGCATTCTAAATAACAAAGGCTGGTAGGAATGCAGTTTCCATGTGTCTTGAAAAACTATTCAAAAGGGCTTTAAACTAAAATGGCTTTGGGAAGAAAAAAAACTTGCCTAGATATCATAGAAGATAGTTAAAATTAAGTAATAAGAATAGACTTTGAGACACTCAGAGATGTTGACAGGAGAAAAAAAAAA
The DNA here is from genome assembly GCF_019393635.1 of Dromiciops gliroides. Classification (NCBI taxonomy): domain Eukaryota; kingdom Metazoa; phylum Chordata; class Mammalia; order Microbiotheria; family Microbiotheriidae; genus Dromiciops; species Dromiciops gliroides. The sequence goes on along the minus strand of NC_057864.1, from coordinate 289,867,654 downwards.
TCAAAAAAGGAGCCAGAAGTGAAACCCATGACCTTAACTGTTGTTATTGTTCCAAGTCATTTTTCAGTTACACCTGACTCTTTATTACCCCATTTATGATTTTCTTGAGAAAACTGAGACAAAGAGGTTTAAATGACTTGCCCAGAGTCACACAGCTAGTAAGTGTCTGAGGCTAGATTTGAACTCAGGAAGATGAATTTTCCTGACTCCAGGCATAACATTCTATGCACTGTGCCACCTAGCTGTCCCATGGCCTTAAATGCTCATACACAAATATCCACATGTAGAATTAGAAGTTCTAATGCAAAGAGAAATTCAAATTCCAGGGTGGTTTTTTTTTTGATGGGCCATGAGGGTTAAGTGACTTGCCCAGGGTCACACAGCTAGTAAGTGTCAAGTGTCTGAGGCTGGATTTGAACTCAGGTCCTCCTGAATCCAAGGCTGGTGCTTTATCCACTGAGCCATCTAGCTGCCCCAAGAAATTCAAATTTGAGCTCCTAGTTATCACTGAGAGTCAGTGAGATGAAACACATGAGTAGGATATAATGCTTTAGAAGGAACTACCCTATGCAAAAGGAACAAGATAGGGGGATGGGAGAGTATTATATGTTGGGAAGGCATACTCATTGTAAGGGAATCTAGAAAGCAGAGGTGGGTCTAGAAAGCAGAGGTGGGGAAAGCACAGCAAAGAGTATTTGAGTGAGAGAAATTGGAGGAAAAAATAACTGACTTTGTCATCAAAATATATTATAGACTATCTAGACAGAAATTGGGAGAGATGAGTTTGGGAAATAGATCTCAAAACTGGTACAGAGGCATGATATAGTAGGGATGAGGGACTCCAATTATCCAGACATTTGACGGAACTCTCTCTTTTAAAAAGTAGGGCAGATTATACCTTCTTAACTTACCTTAATGATAATTTTATCATTTAAAGAGTGGAGGAACAACAAGGGGATAATGTGTGTTGGATCTGGTTCTTACGAACTAGGAAAAAAATGGTTGCTGGGGTATCACAATGGGAACACTAGGAGGAAGTGACCATTCCCTTCTAGAGTTTGTGAAGAAAAAGAGAAAGAGTGGAAATTTGAGCATAGTCTGAGAAGCACCCCTGATTTATAGAAAGCAGATTTCAAGTTGTTCAGCAGAAGGATAGTTGGGTACTTATGGTATAAAATTCTATAGGGCAAGTTAGCCCAGGAATAATGAGAAACTCTCACAGATAACATTTAGAAGGCAGAAAGGGAAACAATTCCAATAACGAGGGGAAATGAGATTTTTCTGATATTAATGCACAGGGATCACCAACCAATTTGGATTTTTAACAGATGCATGTAAATATGGAAGAAAGAGCAGGGAACAATGACTATAACTAGAACATATTACTGTGGAAAAAAAAGTGTCTGGTCTGCCAACACTTAGAATGAGCTGATACTGGTAAGGAAAGCTAAGGATCACGAGGAAGATAACAGATTTAAAGCTGGAAGGAACCTTAGAAACCATTTAGTTGAATTTCATCATTTTATAGAAGAAGAAAATGATGCCCAGGGAGATTGTGACATGCTTAAAGTCATACAGGTAATAAATATTAACTGCATAATGTTAACCCAACAAAAAGGGTTTTCTTCCCAAAGAAGGTTAAATGACTTGCCTAGGGTCACACAGCTAGTAAATGTCAAGTGTATGAGGCTGGATTTGAATTCAGGTCCTCCTGAATCCAAGGCCGGTGCTTTATCCACTGTGCCACCTAGCTGACTCCACAAAATGGGTTTTCCAAGCTATGTTGAAGCAAAGAGAATGTTAAAAAAAGGGAGGGAATTGAATGCCACTTGGTATGGATGGGATGATGCAAACTGATAACAGAGAAGACAGAACTGCTCATTCTTAAATTCCTTCTCAGTCAAGGTGAATGACATTTACACCATAATTGACAGAACAAAAATAGCTAAAAGAGAGTTAATGCTCAAGGTAAGTATTGAGATACCAACTGAGTAGCTTATTGCACTTGATACATTTGTCAGGGAGCGCAGATGAACTATATTCTTGGGCACTGAAAGAACTGGCAGATGTGACTAGTGAGTCACTTCCAATGATATAAGATTACAAAGACTGGAAATATACTGTAGTTGTAAAGGAGGGTAAATATTTTCCCCATTAAAAATTATTAGAAAATATGGGGGCAGCTAAGTGGCGCAGTGGATAAAGCATCGGCCCTGGATTCAGGAGGACCTGAGTTCAAATCCCAACTCAAACACTTGATACTTATTAGCTGTGTGACCCTGGGCAAGTCACTTGACACTCATTGCCTCACAAAAAAAAAAAAGAAAAGAAAAGAAAAAGAAAAGAAAGAGAATAAAATCTGCAAACCATGGTCCAGTGGATTTGACCTTGATTCCTGGAAAAATTATATGAAGTCCCACTAAAAAGATAATAAACACCTATCAAAGGAACCAGTGGTTATAGAACCAAAATAACTTCAAGAACAGGTCATGGCACACTAACTTCTCTTAACAGTATTATTAAACTAGTAGAAAAAGGAAATGGCATCAATATTACCTAGATTTTAACAGAGCATTTGATAAAATATTTTTTCTGAAGGAGATGTAGAGATATAGGATAGATAGGAAATAAGAGAGTATAGACAGTATTACAATTAGATATATTCTGAACTTGTTGAACAGCAGGAACTCAAAGAATATCTACTAAAAATTCAATGTCTTAAAAATAAATAAAATTTAAAATAATTCAATGTAGATCTGGTAACAGGTTTCCAGTAGAGTGTCCCAGGAATCAGTGCTTTTTAATAATTTTATGAATATATTTGCAGATGGCATAAAGCTGGGAGAGATAACTAAATACATTGGATGGCACAGATAGTATCTAAAAAGATCATTAAAGGCAAGATCACTGGGCTGAATATATGAATATAATGTACAATGTGGGTAAATCTTATACTTAGAAATCATCTCAAGAATACAGTATAGGAAAGGCAGGGTTAAACAGTGGTTTCTCTGAGAAAGCTGGTCGTTTCAGTGGGTTGCAAACTCCACATGAGTTGGCAGTATGATGGAAAAAGCAAGAATGATTGTGTGGTATTGGGATACACTGGAGAGGCAACTGGATAAAAAGGAAGAAAAGGAATCCAGGGAGAAAAGGGATAGCATCCCTCTGTATGTTGCCCTGTTCAGACCATAACTAGAGCATATTTAATTCTGGGTATCACAGTTTAAGGATATTGATAAGATGAGAGCTTCCAGAAGAGGGTAACCAAAATGGTCAAAAAGGACTTGTGTTCATGTTTCAAGAGTTTTTCTTGAAACAGCTGGGGATGTAAGCTTACAGAAGAAAATACTTAGAGGACATAGTAATTGTCTTCAAAGTTTTAAAGGGATGTGATGCAGAAGACATGTTTTGTTTGGTCCCAGAGGGTGGGACTGGGAGAAATGGTTAGAATTTGCAAAGAGAGAAATTTAGGCTTGATATCAGCAAAAACCTCAAAACAATTTGCACTGTCCAAAAGAAGGCTACCTCAAGTAGTAGTAGATTCTGGGAGCAGCTAGGTAGCACAGTGGATAGAGCACCAGTCCTAAAGTCAGGAGGACTTGAGTTCAAATACAACCTCAGATACTTGACACTTACTAGCTGTGTGACCCTGGGCAAGTCATTTAACCCTGATTGCCTGGGCAATGTAAAGAATTAATTGTTATTTGAGGATTTTATGCCTCAGCACGCACCGGCCTGGGGCTCCGCAAACTGCACAGTGCTCCACCCACTGGTTGTAGCCTTGCCAGGGCTCTGGCACCTACATCATCACCACTCGCCGATGCCTACATGGGCCTGGCAAAATTATAATGATTGGAAGCCTAGTGAGGGCAGTCATGTGATTGTCAGAGCAGCCATCCCATTGGTTGGGGCTGTGTGGGGTGTTTCTAGGTTTGGGGGAGGAGAATTGGGCATTCTAGGTGGAAGCTGGAAAGCGACAGGCGTTCTGCTGCGTATTTTCAGCTGATTCCTGGGTGATGGTATTTTTTCAGGTATTATAATTTCCCTTTACCCATTTTATTTCCTTTCCCTTGATCCTACTGATCCTGTCTGTGTTTTTTTTTTTTTTTAAGTTCGTTCTTATTAAAATAAATCTTTTTCTGTTTTGAGGGAGGCTGCCGGTCTCCTTCCTTGCCCCAATATTGAGGCGAGCTGCTTAGCTAGCACTCCCCAATTAAAAATTGGTCCCCACAGCCGGAAAAAAAAGAAGTAGTAGGTTCCCTCTCATTAAATCTATTTAAATAGAGGCTGGATGCACCTTTGTCCAATATGTTACTTGGGGAGGGGAACATTCACATATGGGTTAAACTAAAAAAATCAGATCCTTTGTTATAGGATTAGGCCTTGTGGTCTTCATACCACCATGAAAGTTTTCTCTTAAGTAATACTGGAAGCTTATAGAACATTTTTCAAAGGTTAGTAACATTTTGTCTACCACCAGCTTATTTTTTCTCCTTGATAACAACCCCCCATAATAATATTTTGTCTACCACCAGCTTGTTTCCTCTCCTTGAAAACAAGTTCCCCAAAATAATACCCTCAGGTATACTTTTAGACTCAGCCAATTCCAGGGGGAGCCCCAAATCACAGTACAAGAACCCCACTCTCAGAAAGGCCCTTTGGAGGATCCACTTCCTGCTGTATGGACGTATGTCTCTGTGCTCACCAATGCCCTCTTAAATTATACTTTATAGGGCAGCTAGATGGCGCAGTGGATAAAGCACTAGCCCTGGATTCAGGTGTACCTGAATTCACATTCGGCTTCAGACTCTTGACACTTACTAGCTGTGTGACCCTGGGCAAGTCACTTAACCCCAATTGCCTCACCAAAAAAAAAAAAAAAAAGTTATACTTTATATACTCAAGTTGTACATCAGGTTCCCTTTTCCTCTCTCCCCTTCCCCCTGTTCTCCACTGCTTGAAATAAAGTTTTGCATTAAACTGACTCTCATTATTTTACACGATATTCTCAGCACTCAAATGCATCAAGGAATAGTTTTCCCTAATGCCTCTGGCTGGTGCACAGGCATTTGTTTACTCATAAACTGGGCCAGCTCTTGCTCCATTTTTCCATGCTGTCTCTCTAATAAATTAGATGGGGAAAATGTCTAATTTGATAGCAGATACACATCTTGTACTTATTTTGTTATCCAATCACACGTAAAATAACATAGCAGCACCTCTCTCTTCCTGCCCCAAATACTTCTTGATATATTCTATTTTCTTTTTTGTGTGAGGCAATTGGGGTTAAGTGACTTGCCCAGGGTCACACAGCTAGTAAGTATTAAGTGTCTGAGGCTGGATTTGAACTCAGGTCCTCCTGAATCCAGGGCCTGTGCTCTATCCACTGCGCCATCTAGCTGCCCCAATTGATATATTCTAAATCAGGAGTTATCACGCTATGGTTTATGAACTTCGATTTAAAAAACATATATTTTTGTAACTATTTCAGTAAAATTATTTTCTTTTGTAATCCCTTATGTTTTATACTATTCATTGAAAAATTTTATTCCAGTAAGGTCCATAATTTTCACCAGACTGCTAAAGGTATCCATCATGTACCCATATCTACAAACACGTGTACACACACACACACACACACACACACACACACACAAGATTAAGAACACCTGTTCTGGGGCAGCTAGATGGCACAGTGGTTAAAGCACCGGCCCTGGATTCAGGAGTACCTGAGTTCAAATCCGGCCTCAGACACTTGACACTTACTAGCTGTGTGACCGTGGGCAAATCACCTAACCCCCATTGCCTAAAAAAAAAAAAAAAAAAAGAACACCTGTTCTAAAGGATATTCTGAAATCTCAAATGTTTCATGACACAATATTAATCTCTCTAAAATACCGATGAAACGCTACCCTAACTGCTAAATTTATGCAAATGTTCCTTGTTCCTTACCTCCTGACTCATTCCTTTTTCAATCATACTCCTAAAATTTCATTCCCCCATAATTTACAGGTTCATAGTTTTAGAGTTTGAAGGAATATTAGTGGTCAACTGGCCCATCCTCATTTTATAGATGTCCTTGGATGTTAAGCATTAGTAAAGACAGAGTGACCAAAAGTTTTCCTGGAAGGGCTTCAAGTACAGAGGAGAGATAGAAAACAGAGATGGGGCTAAAGATTAGGGGGGAAAACTTTTCTCGATCACCTTGGAATGCTTACATGACCATACTCTTTATACTCATGTTAGATATGGGGAAACTGAGGTTAAGTGATTTTTTCCAAGATCACAGAAGCTATCATCAACAGAGCTGAGATCTGAACCTAGGTCCTCTGATGCCAAATCCTACATACACCCTTTCCTCTGTAACATTTTGCCTTTCTGAACTTGTAAGCTATCTCTTTCTTTTTCTTCTTTCCTCCGAATAGACATTTGTTTCAGTGCAGTCAACTTACAGAATAGTGTCTTAGACTCACAGGATGGGAGATTCAGAGACAGAAGAGACCTTAAAGATATCTTTTGATGAATCAGTAAATTAAGGCCCAGAGAGATACCTGCTGCTTCTTAATGCCTGTTAACTGTGGCTATAACCTAAAACCTCGTCCTGCACCCTCTTCCCTTTTCTCTTTCATGAATTCAATTATAATTTCAATGAAGATGGTTCTCAGATCTTATATCCAGTCGTCAGGGTCACTCTCCAGCACCTGATACAATGGATCACTCAGAAGTAGATGGTTTAAAGGAACTCTCCTTTTGTTAAAATCATGTTCTAATACCCTCAGGTAGAAATAATTCTCAAGGAGGAGTCATGTCTGGGGTGGTGGGGAGGAGGAAAGAAAAAAGGGGGAATAGAAAAAAATAGCAAGTTATACAGAATAGATTTGTGGTTTCATGTACAATCATCTGTTTTTTTTTCTATTCTATTATGTTATAGAAATGCTTGCTTTATTTCTTAAGTTCAGAACAAAATAAGTAAAATTTCTTTAAAAATTCTCAAGGAGGTATAGAGGATATAAACACACGTTAAACCTACCAGCAGCAAAGTTAACAAAGCAGTCAGCAAGGGGTGTCAGAAGCTCCTCTCCAAAGTCTCAAAACACTACTTTTTGACTCCTCTTGCTCTAAAGGTTCACAGCTGGGTCCCAGATCAAATTACCTGGGAGCAGTGTATGTATGTATATATCCATATGTAATACAAATGTTGTCTCCTTCCTTAGAGATAACTAATGAGAGCCAGAAGAATTGTGCTTTGGTATTTGTAGTCCCAGCAATGACCACAGTGTCTGGTAGACAGTAGGAATATATAAGTGGCTATTCTTTGGTTAAAGTATTTTGCCTAAGATCACACAGGTAGTAGGGGACAAAGCAGGATTTTGAACTCTAGGCCCCTCACTCCAAAGGAGTTAACCCTGTTTGCATTTTACCTCATTGCACTTCTCACAAATATTACAAACTTTTCCGCTCCTGAAAGCCACCAGTTTTGTCTGTTTGTTTGTTTTGTTTTTTGGTGAGGCAATTGGGGTTAAGTGACTTGCCCAGGGTCACACAGCTAGTAAGTGTCAAGTGTCTGAGGCCGGATTTGAACTCAGGTCTTCCTGACTCCAGGGTCGGTGCTCTATCCACTGTGCCACCTAGCTGCCCTAAGCCACCAGTTTTAATAAATATTCCCAAAATAATTATTTACTTATAATTAAAGAATGTTAAATGAAACCAAGGGCTATAAAACTCCAACTTTTGTGTTGAATAATAATACTGAGACAGTGGACCAAAGTTTTGCTATATTGTATGTTTTCTAATTGATATATACATATATGTATGTATGTAATGTCGAATATTAAAATATAGCTTTTGTATCTGCCTGCCTCCTACAAACATATCAGAGAAATAATGTTTAATCTCTCATACAAATTAATAAACAGATAAGAGAAATTATAATATTATATTTCCTATTAACTAGAAAGAAACGTTATATCTGCCTGTCTCCTACAGTGAACCAGATCAGAGAAATAATGTTTAATTTTTCTTACAAATCAGAGACAGAAAAAATATACCTCTCCTCCTACGAAAACAGATCAGAGACAGACAGAAAAACATAATATCAATTTAATATTTTAATTGTCTCAAGAAGAAAGATAACAAAACACATAACATGACATATGATCATGTAGAGACTCCCTCCTAAGAGAGAAGCTCAGGGGACTCCTCATTTCTGAGGGTATATAAGGTTTTTAGTCCACTGATTACAGGGCATTGTCAGTTCCAATAGTATGATACAGAAATCAACCCAGAAGCAAAAAGCAGTTTAACAATTTCAGTTATAACAAGTATGGAAGAAATACAGAAGCACCATGATAAGACTACAGGATTCCAAAAAAGGGTTTGGCAAGGATGAGGATGCCCAGATGTTACCATAAGATAGGGACGTACTATCCTGAGGGAAAAGAAGTCACTAGGTAGGGTCTTTTATCTCCTAGCTATCTGGGTTAAGTTTGGAGTTCAGTTGAAGGACATTTTGCTCCTATCACTCCTATTAATCCAGGGTTTCATAAAACTCCTTTTGGATAATAAGGCACCTCCATCAAATCCAGGTGATCCATATATTCATATTAACAGTATGTATGCATGTATGTATGTATTTTATTTTTACTCTGGGCTCTCAAAGTCATTATTTCAAAGCAATATGATAACGGCCATTACACCTATTGGGTTTACTTTAAGGCTTAACATCTGAAGTCAAACCATAGGAAAATGTATGAAGTAATTATGTGACTAATTCAAATACCCCATCCCAAAGTGGGGCTTTTGCTGCCTTATATAGATAATTGCCTCATGCTTTAAATTTGTCTTGGGACAATTAATTCATAGTGCTAAGAGCTTTGGACTTGGAATCAGATAACTTGGGTCTGCCACCTTACTTATGTGACCATGAGCTAGCTATTTAATTTCTCTAGGTTTCCTCATCTATAAATAAGGAACAGACTAAATGAGAAAGCCTCTAGTGCCTTTCTAGTATTCAATCCATAATCTTATGATCTATGGGTCATGAAAGCTCAAAGATATAAGATGCATATCAAATATTGATGTAAACACATGATGTGGGTAAAAATATCTGGAGTCAGACTTACATCTTTTCCATGAATTCCATCCAGTCCTGGATCTCCCTTTTGTCCCTGTTCACCCTGGAGGTGGAGAAAGAAATGTATAAAATAAAAATAATATATTTGAAAAACTTTACCATGAAAAAAGATTAGATTCTATGTTCTATGACTTACTACATGCAGCTTTGTTTGCAAATACTTTGAAGAAAATTCCTTAAAGAACAACCCTGGATTCTCCAAACTACTCAGAGAATTAGAAAAAATTTCAGAAAAGAGTAGCAGGTCATAATTAAGTAGAAGGATACAAGGCTAGAATCATTCAGCTTCACCATCAAAAACACTTATTAAGTGCTTAATATTAAGTTGTACAATATTAAAAATATGCCATGAGCACCACAAAAATGCAAACCCCATTCTCTAAGGCAATATAATCTTAGGTGATAACAAAAATTCAGAGAACAAAAACAATAGTATAAAAATCTAAATAAAAATTGACAGTAAGAAATTTATAGCATATACAGACCAAAGTTAAGTACATCTGAGCACATTCCAACAATGATATTTAAATGGGGAAAAGGGGAAGTTAACTACATAATTACAGTAGGGAGTCAGGGATAGAGTATCTATGGAAGCTCCATTTCTATGGGGAAGGAGATATATTTTGAGGTTGCCTTTAAATTCAGCCTAAGAAAGAGAAGGCAGAAGATGAGAACCAGTTCTTCCACTTTGACCAAAAGTGGAATAAAACACAAGAAAACTATAGCATGAGAGCTTAAAATTAGAATTAGCATATTGTATTAGAAATATTATTAAATACTATAAGCGCAAAGCTATGGAAAAATTCTAAAAAGTCTTTAAAAATGTGATAAACCAGCCCCCAAAGGCAAAACTGAAGGGTGATCCTAATTGAAGGTGGGATACACACACACACTCACACACTCACACACACATGAACATACATACATATGAAAGAATATGTGAAAGATCAGTACTTTCATCAGTGAAAAGAACTCCTTCCACAAACTTAAATCACAACCAATTTATGGCTTTTTTTTTTCGGGTGGAGCAATGAGGGTTAAGTGACTTGCCCAGGGTCACACAGCTAGTAAGTGTCAAGGATCTAAGGCCGAATTCGAACTCAGGTCTTCCTGAATCTAGGGCTGGTGCTTTATCCACTTTGCCACCCAGCTGCCCCCAAGTTATGGCTTATTACTGAGCATAGCAGAGTAGAGGGAGAGCCAGAGATTTGTGAGGTTAGTTCTGTATTGAGATTATATTCTGGGAATATATTTCATGGGAGAGGGGAGAAGGAATAAAAGAGTCATTTGGGCAAGTGTGGCAATTGAGAGGTATTTGAGGCCTGAATGCTGGTGGTCAATATGTACAAATCCCTAATGCATTGTATACAACAAAGATGAAAGGCAAAAAGAGATTTTTGTCTAGAACAATTTATCAGAATCATAGTGAGTTCACCTCTAGGTTTATGTTCTATACAGAGGTTGGGTGGGAGTACTTTAAAACCTAACACCTGACCTGGTAAAATGAAATCTACTCCCTTAGAGTTTGGAGTCAAAATGGTTGTAAATATAATTTTCTGTCTAGTATTAAGGAATAGAAACTTAAGGTATTTAAGGTGAATTTTTTAAGGTAAATTTGTTCTGTAAATTCTCCATTTTATTTATTTATTTATCTATCTATCTATCTATTTATTTATTTAGTGAGGCAATTGGGGTTAAGTGACTTGCCCAGGGTCACACAGCTAGTTAAGTGTTAAGTGTCTAATGGCAGATTTGAACTCAGGTACTCCTGACTCCAGGGCCAGTGCTCTGTCCACTGCGCCACCTAGCTGCCCCTCCATTTTATTTTGAAGTCATACTATGCTTCGTTTTTTTCTCAACATTAATAATCAATACTCAAATAAATCTATGACTTCATTGATCTGGCTATTCTTTCCATATATAGATCCAAACTCATTTATGCTTGCTCACCTCAGATGTGTTTTTTTCTATATCCTCCCATGAATTTATCATAGAGAATCTACCCAATATGTGGTAGGCCTTCCTTGCCTCTTCCTGACATGGGGAGGATACCAGTGATACACTGTGGCTGTATACCTGTCATTCCTCACCCTTCCCAACTCATATTCTCTTCCTATCACATAATTCTCTGATAAAGAATCAATAAGCTAAGAAAGAGCATAACAGGTGCTGTTGAGCACCCAACACCTAAATGTAAAACTGAAAATAAAAATTACCCTAATTCACAACTATGTCCAGAGATAAAGTTTAGTCACCTAGAACTACCTTTTGTTGTACATTGTTTTTAACTTACAGGACAAAATATTTTTCCCATATACAATTTCTTTTTGACTAATAAAATAGGATCTATCATACGAATTTGACAGTATGAAGTACTTAGAACGATGTAGGTGCTTGATAAATCTTGATATATCTGTGATTGATGGTAGTGATAATGAGAATATCAATTAAGAATAAATGATAATTATTAAAACTTGACAACTGAATAGAAAGAGGAATAGGATGACTTTTCAAAAGCTGATGAGCTGGGGCAGCTAGGTGGTACAGTGAGTGGATAAGGCACTGGCCCTGGATTCAGGAGGACCTGAGTTCAAATCCAGCCTAAGACACTTGACAATTACTAGCTGTGTGACCCTGGGCAAGTCACTTAACCCTCATTGCCCTGCAAAACAAAACAAAAAACCAAAACTACACTGATTTAGGGGGCAGCTAGGTGGCTCAGTGGATAAAGCACCATCCCTGGATTCAGGAGGATCTGAGTTCAAATCCGGCCTCAGACATTTGACACTTACTAGCTGTGTGACCCTGGGCAAGTCACTTAACCCTCATTGCCCCACAAAGAAAGAAAGAAAGAAAGAAAGAAAGAAAGAAAGAAAGAAAGAAAGAAAGAAAGAAAGAAAGAAAGAAAGCTGATGAGCTGCATTCAAATTTAAATCCAACAAATATTTATTGATGGTCAAGTATTCCCAAAACATTGTGCTGGACCTGGGTCAACAATGAAACATTCAATTTTAGTTTTTTTTGTGGGGCAATGAGGGTTAAGTGACTTGCCCAGGATCACACAGCTAGTAAGTGTCAAGTGCTTGAGGCTGCATTTGAACTCAGGTCTTCCTGAATCCAGGGCCAGTGCTTTATCTACTGTGCTACCTAGCTGCCCCCTTATTTTTTAATCAATAAAAATTGTAACATTCTTTTAAAATAAAATTTTGGCTTCCACATTTTCTTTTTCCTTCATTCCTATGATGGTAAGCAATTTGAGATAGGTTATATGTGTGCAATCATTTAAACCCTATTTCCCTATTAGTCATGTTATAAAAGAAGAAACAAAACAAAAGGAAAAAACTTTCAAAAAAGTGAAAATAGTATGCTTCAATCTGTATTCAGACTCCTTCAGCAACTTTTCTGGCTGTGCATAGCATTTCCATCATGAGTCTTGGAATTGTTTTGGATCATTGTATTGCTGAGAGGCTAAGTCAATCAAAATTCATCATCATACAGTGTTGCTGTTACTTTGTATAATGTTCTCTTGGTTCTGCTCACTTCACTTTGTATCAGTTCATGTAAATCTTTCCAAGTTTTTACTGAAATATGCTTGCTTGTCATAACATTGAAACATTTTTAAAAATGCAAAGAGGAATACAGAAGGTAGTTCAGAAAAATTCATAGAGAAGCAGGATAGTTTTGGAAGTAATGAGTTGAATTTTTTATAAGCTTTTTAAAAAGAAAACATAATACTGTTTCACATACTATTCTCTTTTTGGGCCCTACTTTGTATAGAAAACACTCTTTTTGTGTGTCTTCGTTAAGTTCAGAAATTTTAAAACATGTCCATAAAAATATAGGCCCAGTTCATGATATAAAGGGCAGCAATGTGTGTTAGTGGAAAAGAGGTCAATATCCAGAGTAAAAATCTAGAGGTTAGTCCTCCTATGCTTCAGCTAGCTTTGTGACAGGTTAATAATTTAAGAATATTTTAGGGGCAGCTAGGTGGTGCAGTGGATAGAGCACTGGCCCTGGAGTCAGGAGGACCTGAGTTCAAAGCTGGCCTCAGACACTTAACCTTACTAGCTGTGTGACCCTGGGCAAGTCACTTAACCCCAATTGCCTCACTAAAAAAAATTTTTTTTAAAAAGAATATTTTAAAGTGAGATAATAGATTAAAGTATTTTGAAGAGTTAGAAGTACTATGGAAATAATAATAACTCATACTGTTGTAATGCATTAAGGTTAATGGAGCCCTTTTCTCACAAGTTGCACAATAGTACAAGTAATATGGTCCCCATTTTACAGATGAAGAAATTGAGGCTCAGAAGGGGAGATTTTTCCCATAGTAAAAACTAGTAAGCATCAGTACTTGAACCCAGGTCTCCCTTCTCCAAGATCAGTGCCCTTTCCACTATATCCCAATACTTCTCTGACACAGAATCTTTGATAAGGAGATTGGACTTGGTTTGTTTTGTACAATCATAAAATAAACATGTACCAAAAAGGTCTATGACAAACCCCTTTTCAGAGACAAGCAGTAGAAATGCTTTGCATAGCTGGAATCTCACAGGGGCTTTATTATCCCTCTAAAAAGTATATTTATGTCTCAAAATGTTCATAATTCTTTTAACTAAATGGCATGGAACCAAGATTACTCACATAATTTCACTTGTGACATGAACCTAATTCAATTATATCTCCATGGGCAGTATGAGAGAAAATGTAATAAAATAATTTTTGCAAGATCAGTTCTTATCAACTTTCTTAAATAAGTCACTAAGGAATCAGATAAATATATTAGTAGCTCCAGAATGCAAATATGATTAAGTTAATGTAATAGATTAAAACTTCCACCAATTTCCTATAATGATACCTCATTGTAGTGTGTATTGTGTGTATGTGTGTGTGTGGGGAGGACCATAAGTACTAAAGGTTATGTCAGCAAAATGTGAACCATGACAGGTCCTAATAAGCTAGAAAGCCCTCCAGGATAGCTCTGGCAATTAACTGCATGTCTGTCATCTGAGGGCCAGCCTAAATAAGTACAGGGATGCTAGTTGGTCAACAGGTGATGAATTATTTCAGCAATGAAGACTTTCTACGAAGATCGAGAGGGGTTACAATCTGCAATAGGGGAGGGAGTATGCAAAGCAATATAAATCATAATGATTGGACATGGAAAACAAATTCTTTGGGAGGGGGGCTGTGATTTCATCAATCTAGGAAGCTCTTGGAAAGAAACTACTTAGAGGCATCTAGGTGGCATCGGAGGTACAGCATTGTGCCTTAAGTCAAGAAGATATGAGTTCAAATCTGTCCTTAGACAATGCCAACCTGTGTGACCCTAGGCAAGTCATTTAAATTCTGTTTGTTTCAGTTTCCTCATAGGTAAAGTGGGGATGATAATAATAGCATCTACCTGCCAGGATTAGTGTGAGTATCAAATGAGATAGTGATTATACAGTGTTTAGCACAGTGCCTAGAGTATAGTGAACATGACGTAAATGTTAGCTATTATTATTAAAGAGTTTCCTAGAGCACTGAGATGTTAAGTGACTTGTGCAGGGTCATAAAGCCTTTGTGCATCAGATTAAGTCCTTCCTGATTCTGAGACCAGTTCTCCAATATCTTTCCTATTAGCAAATCCTATAACAATAAATATCATCTAAAAAAAATTCCCCGTATAGTGCAATGGTTCCTAAGTCAGAACTGCCCGTCTACTTTTCTCAAGCATAATTCCATAAAACCAAGATTGGTACATGACTACAGAATTCAGTCCCAGAGTTCAGAGAACCAGGCTGTAATCTATAATTTGATTGGCCACTTAACTCCTTGGCACAGCATAGATAAAACAACACTTGGTTTTATAGTAGCCCAAATCATCTCTGGATCCCTAAATAGCAACTAGGACCCATACGTAGGGTAAAAAAGTCATTAAAATAAAAAGATCATGACTTTGGAGGACCAGATTGTATCAGACAAATTGCCCAGCTCACTGGCTATCCTTGCATTTTTGCTAGTATGGATTCTTTTCTCCTCTAGCAACTGGTTTTCCTGCTTGTCTCTTCCTCCATAATTCCCTACTTATGGGTCCTAGATGCTATTTAGGGATATAGAGATGATTTGGAAAGGCAATGTGAGGCATAGAGTTTGTGGAGAGGAACACTTTCCTTTTCTTTCTCTACCTTCTTGTTTTACCCCATTCCAACTTGAGCCTTTTACCCTCAAGACCAATCTAAAGTTCATCATGAAAAATACTGCAGGACTTTTTAATGATCAGCTAAGATTTCAAAGACATGTTTTCTTGAGTTATAACTTTTCACTGACACTTGAGTTTGTCATAACCTATGAAATATTTAAAATTACATCACAAAAATGGAAGTGAGCTGCACTTCAAAAAGGGTTTGTTTTTGTTTGTTTTGCTTTTCAGTTTTTCAAGTTGAAGATTTAGGACTGGTTCCAAATTTTACAATGGAATCTCAAAGCAGGTTGACCATTAATGTACTATGTAGGACTATTTCCAAACTGCAGAGAAAAAATAATATCTCATGTCTTTTTCAAACTTTTTCCCCCCGTTTCATTTTGTGAATGGGACAAGAGGAAACTGGATATACCTCATAGAGAAATGACTCAATGTATCCCAGTTGCTACCTGAGAATACCATGGGAATGATAGCTCTGGAGACATATTCCCTACAACCTCTCTAGGGTGAATATGATAGGGGCTTAATGACTCACTATCTCTAAGTGGCTCTCTCCAACATATCCCTTACTTGATCTGTCTAGATGGGCAGGGGATTTTCCCCCATCACTTGATAGGGCAAAGAAAATCCTTCAAGTTTTCCAAGATCTTTTACCCTGTCACTGGCTTAACTTCTGCAGTGATGGCCCAAATTGAAGAACCTTCTCAAGACTGTGGTCAGAAGAATCAGTTTTCCCTTTGCAAAATATCTGAACATAAAAATGGAGATGCTCTTTCAAGTTTCCAGCCTCCATAAAAGTCAAGTTGTTCACATTAAATTATCCAAATGTTTAAATAGATACACCATACCAACCTTTAATCATCAATAAAGATTAATTGGGTACCAGAAGGAATGGTAATAATGATAGCTAGTTATTTACATCGTGCTTTAAAGTTGACAAAGTAATTTACATATAATACCTAATTTTCTCCTCGTAACAACCCTGGGAGGTAAATGTTATCATTATTTCTATTTTACAGATGAGGAAACTGAAACTAAGATTGCTTAAATGGTAGGTGTGCAGTGGATAGACTAAGGGAGACCTGAGTTCAGATTCAGCCTCAGACACTAACCAGTTGTGTGACCTTGGAAAAGTCACATAAGCTTTATCTACCTCAGTTTTTGCCTCTGTAAAATGTAGATAGTAATAGTACCTACCTCCCAGGGTTGTTGTGAGGAGAAAATGAAATAAGAGTTTTTAAGTGTTTTAAATACTTTAAGGAATCATACCAAAGCTAGATATGATGATGATGATGAGACTTGCCAAGGATCACACAGCTAATAAGGAACCAAAGTGAGATTAGAACTCAGTTCTTCCTCACTCCAAGTCCAATGTTCTATCAACTGTACCATCAGGTAGTAGGAAAACATTCTAATAAGGTGTGGGGAAACAAAGAACCATAAGATAAAATTCCTGGCTGCAAAAAGTTTGTTCAGTTGTTTCAGTCATGTTTGACTTCATGACCCCATTTGGGTTTTCTTGGCAGAGATACTGCAGTAGTTTGCCATTTCCTTTTCCAGCTCATTTGACAGATGAGGAAACTGAGGCAAACAGGGTTAAGTGATTTGTCCAGAGTTACAGAGCTAGTAAGTGTTTTGTTGTTGTTGCTGTCATTTGTCTTTCATTCTCAAAGAGGACCATGACAGGTGACATGACTTGTAATGAATTGGAGTTAATGGAGGAAGGGCTGTGCAAAGTCACCAGCTTCACTCTCTCCTCCAGAGCCATCTGGGTCAAGTGGCAAGATATATTATCAGGACAACTGGAGATGGCCAAGGTTGCAGTGGGAGACGTTGCTCATATGTTATTTTTATTGTTGCTGTTTGGTTGTTTAGTCTTGGCCAACTCTTCATGACCCTGTATACATTTTCTTGTTTGTTTTTTTGCAGGGCAATGAGGGTTAAGTGACTTGCCCAGGGTCACACAGCTAGTAAGTATCAAGTGTCTGAGGCCAGATTTGAACTCAGGTCCTCCTGAATCCAGGGTCAGTGCTTTATCCACTGTGCCATCTAGCTGCCCCCCATATACAGTTTTCTGGGCAAAGACACTGGAGTGGTTTGCCATTTCCTTCTTCAGTGGATTTAAGCAAAAAGAAGTTGTGACTTGCTCAGGGTCACATAGGTAGGGAGTGTCTGAGGCCAGATTTGAACTCAGGTCTTTCTGACTCCAGGCCCAGGAGTCTATCTGCTGAGTCACCTAGCTGCCTAATTACCACCTAACTAAGGATATAGTGGACAGCTAGGTGGCTCAGTACAAAGAGTGTAGGACTTGAAGTCAGAAAGACTTATCTTTGTGAGTTCAAATCCCACCCCAGACATGTATTAGCTGTGTGGCACCAAACTTAAGTCTTTAAGGAAAATAAGGCAAGACAACAAACCTTTATAGGGATATATAATAAGGATTCTGAAGGTTGGAGATGAAGAGGGAGTACATTCCTGAAATTGTGGACAACTTGTATGACTGCAAAACTACAGAAGAAAGCTTCACATAGAAGGTAGAATTTGAGCTGGTCTTAAAGAAAATATGGGACACAGAGAAGAAAGTAAGGAATCATAAGTAAATGAAATGGCATAAACAAAAGTATGGAGGTTGGGAATTCTATGCATCCTTTGGGCATTCAAATATGAACTGATGAGTAATATTATGTTCTTAATGTAAGAGTATGTCTACCCTGACTTTGATTGCAATGTAACTCATTATGCCTTGGCGGCAGCAGCTAATTTAAAAGTCATATTCTGGAGAGCTAAGAATTCTGAGTTAAAAAGTGTAGGCATTGTAAATACAAATTAACAATCAAGTTTCAGGCTTCTTCATTACTCTTTCCTATGAGCAGGTGAAAGTAGGACTAATATAAGCTCTTTCATTTACAAATGAGAGTAAAGTGTGTTTTATGAAAATATGGTTATAGAGGCAACATGGTATAGTGGCCAGAGTGTTGACCTTGGAATGAAGAAGACATGAGTTCAAGTCCTGATTCGGACACATATTGGTTTTGTAAGTTTGCAGAAATTTCTTAACCTCCCAATGATCTAGGTCAAGGATATCAAACACATGGCCTAAGGGTTAAGATCAGTCTTCAACACTCCCAAGTATGACCCAATCCAGATTAAAATGTAATTTAGAGATAGTGAGTCATTAAATGTAATTTCTAATTTTTTTTTTTTAGTGAGGCAATTGGGGTTAAGTGACTTGCCCAAGGTCACACAGCTAGTAAGTGTTAAGTGTCTGAGGCCAGATTTGAACTCAGGTACTCCTGACTCCAGGGCCAGTGCTCTATCCACTGCCAGTGACAGGGTAAAAGATCTTGGAAAACTTGAAGGATTTTCTTTGCCCTATCAAGTGATAGGGGAAAATCCCCTGCCCATCTAGACAGATCAAGTAAGGGATATGTTGGAGAGAGCCACTTAGAGATAATGAGTCATTAAATGTAATTTCTAATTTTTTTTTTAGTGAGGCAATTGGGGTTAAGTGACTTGCCCAAGGTCACACAGCTAGTAAGTGTTAAGTGTCTGAGGCCAGATTTGAACTCAGGTACTCCTGACTCCAGGGCCAGTGCTCTATCCACTGCGCCACCTAGCTGTCCCTCTATCTGATTTTAATGTGTTGATGTATTAACTAAAAGAAAAAAAATATATATATATATATATATAAACATGTGTGATCTTCTAAGTCAATATGTGTGGATACTTAAGTAAGATTTAGTGGCCCCAGTTTCTATTTGACACCAATGATCTAGGTAACTAACATTGTGAGTTGAAGGAAAGATGCCAACCTACATCAGTAGAGGGAGTTTCCTCATTGAAGAGTTCCCAGTTCTAATGAAATCACAGGTCCAGTCCCTTATCTTTATAAATAGATATACATAAATACATAGACATATGTGTATCTATGTATATGTATGTAGAGTATATATATATATATATATATATATGTACATCTACAAATCTCCAGCAAACAGATAAACACACACACATATGTGAGAAATTATTATTAATAACCAATGATTTGGGGAGATCCAGAGTTCTCCCCTTTTTCTAAAGTCCTCATTTCAAGGCTCACCCTTTGAAGGACAGGACTGATAATAACAGATAGGATCAACATTCTCCTCAATCTACGTATTGCTACCCTACACAACCCTTCACAGAATTTAATCTAAGGTGAACTCCCAGCCCATTGTATTCTGCTCAGGCTTGGGTGGGTGATATAGATTCTTTGTCTAGAGCAGGGATCCTTAAACTTTTTCCACTCATGACCCTTTTTTTGCCTGTGAGGTGGGGGTGATTTGAAAGTAAATGACTTGATCAAAGTTATATCCCCCAGTCCCTCATTAGAATAGGTTCATTTCCTTTGCAACATTCTTCTCATTAATTGTTAACCAATCAATTGATTGCTACCCTCAGAAACACCCACTTTTCCAAAGGCATATAAACTGTGAGCCACTGCCATGATTCATCTTTGGCATTTGAGTGTCACTGACCCATTTTATTGGTGATATGAAAGCATTATTAATAAAAGTATTAATTACCCAGAAATTGTGCCAAACTTTTTAAACATCACATATAAAGTACACACACATATATATGCATATATATATATCTCCATGTATATTTATAGATATATAGGGAAAAGGGACTTGACCTGTGATTGATAGAGAGATAAGATAGATTGAGAGATAGATCAAGAGATGATAGGTAGATAGGTAGATAGATAGATAAACATGTTCATTATTGAAGTAGAAATAGTTTTGGCAGTTATTTTCCTAATAAAAATCCATAAAATGAAGGCAACAATTAACTAAGTGCCAAAAATACAGGTAAAAATAATAGATATTCATGAGAACATTTGTGAGACTTATTGTGGTACTGTCAGACCTAAAAGGTAACTTATTTTTACATTAATTAAACCTAATTTAGAATTATATTTTTATATTTAATTATCTGTGAAGATTCCATTTTATGCAGCAAACTGTAAGCTAGAATTATATTTTATAGCAGCATTTACATTAACTATTATGTAGTTAACTTGTACTTCATCCTTAGTTACATCCATACACATAGAGAGTGATTACAGAAAGCGATTGGGGAGTGATATATTCCTAATCTGGTCCTTACTTTTCATAAGGAGATGTCAACTAAATCAATGAATAAAAAAACTCTAAAATTTTTGTGCTCCCATGAACACTAAACATAATGTTGAAGTTTGGTATTATGACCAAAGACAACCCTTTAATTTTCTCTTTTTTTATTCATGATCATTCCTAGCTCTTTTTAACCATATCCAGCCATTTGCTGATTTCATGCATTTCTTTTGCAGATGGCATGAAGGCAATGCTTTGGAACAGTGAATTTGGAACAAATTGCTAAAGTAAAAATGAGAAGGTCCTGCAAATTATTCAGGTTAGTACAATCATTATAGCAGATTTCTGGGTTATATATGGGAATTTTAAAATGATTTTTATAACTTAATGGATTTCAAAAGCATTATTTCTGAAAACCACGATCTTTGTGTGGAGAGAGGCAACATGGCACAGTGAAAAGAGGTAGTATCAGAAGGACCTGAGTTCAGATCGCACATTGACATGAAATAACCATGTGAACCTGAGCAAGATACAATAAATATAAATTATGGACATATTGCAAACTGCATTGGTGGAAAGAGTTCCCACTCTGATAAAATCATGGGTCCCTCTCATACGGACATGCAGGTTTCACTAAGACAATATAATGTCCTGGGTATTAAAGGTGGATAACAATTGTACTGAGGGAAGTTTAGGAAGGTAGGTTACTCAGAATGTACTGTCAGGAGTTTGCCAGGTAGCCATCCTAGACAATATCAAAATTATAACTAAGATATCTTCTGTTTGGAATCAGTGAAGGAGGGATAAAAATTCATTCCACCTTATTTGGGTCCAGTCAAAACAACAATGGGTCATAAGTCATATTAACTGGATAGAGAAAACTACTTTCTTTTGTGAATTAAGTTAAGAATTAATTAATTAAGAATTAAGCAGGGCCCCCTTGATATAAAACTGAGTTTTCCCCTAAGAAATAACACCTCCAACTTTCTGTTTGTACAAGGTATACTGTTTTGTCTCCAACCCTAAAGAGGGCAGAACTAAGTAGATCTAAAGTTTATCAAAGAGGAACATGACTACCAGGACTTATGAGAAGAGACTGACATAGAAATACCAGCATGCTTGTCGCATTTGATTTCACATCATATTCCTCATAGCTTCATCTACAAATGTGCATATGATGATGGAGCTTAGATGACTCTCACAAAGAGTTCTCTACAAGCTCATTGTCACTTCAACTAACATTTGTTGCATATTTTGGAGGAGGCACTGCTGTCTATTATCTTCAATGTGATGTTTCATAAATAATGTGATGTTTCTTGGCAAGGAGGACATATATGTGCTGGATCATGTGGCTGATATGGAGGCTCTCAGCATCCTCACTATGATAATTGTTTTGCATTGGTTTTAACTCCTTTAGGAAATAACAATAGAGTAAAAACATTGATTTATACCTTTGTTCATTACCTATTTCATAGTCAAGATCTGAACTCAGGTCCTCCTGCCTCTAGGGCCAATGATCTATCCACTGTGCCACCTATGTACTAGCTATGTGACCCTGGGCAAGTCACTTAATCCCAACTGCCTTAAACATCCAGGGCCATCTTTGCCACTGGACCCAGTTGGCTCTGGAGGAGAGAGTGAGGTTAGTGACCTTGCACAGCCCTCCCTCACTTAAAAATCCAATTCACTAGAAGTTATGACATCACCCCATGTCATGGTCCTCTTTGAGAATGAAGAACAAACCACAACAGTTAATATCTGAGTGAAATAGGTTATTGGGGAGCTACTTTTATTATATATGCTTTTACTTTCTTATCTTGAACCTTTTTTTCTAATCGGATCATGATTTTTATGTTTCCTCTTTCTAATGATTTAACAGCATACAGACAAATGATTGTGTCATTAATCAACCATTTATTGCCTATTTATAGTCAATTTTGTGTGTGATGTTATTTGAAGCTTTCTATGTTGTGGTAGCTAAGTGGTACAAACATTAACTAGCTATGTAACCCTGGGCAAGTCATTTAACTCTGTTAGTCTCAGTTTCTTCATCTGTAAAATGAGCTGCATCAGGAAATGGCAAATCACTTCAGTATTCAGTATCCAAACAGGGTCACAAAGAGTTGGACATGACTGAAACAACTGAACAACAAAAATGTTGTGGTAGGAGCAATCTCTTAACCCCTTTCCCTGTTAAGGGTAGGTTAAACTAGGTTTTCCTTAAAAGCTACTGAGATGTTCCAAGACTTAGTTGGATAAGGGGAGTAAGGACTAAGATTGTTGACATCACTTCCTGATCACTTTATTACAAAATAACTACAGGATTTGGAAGATGGGAGAGAGAGGAAGGTCTCAGAAGTTTGGCTGGTAGATCATGATGGGTAAGGGATGCAAGGGATTTTAGCTCAGCTGAATCAACTCAAGGTATCCTCAGTGCTTGCTCTGGCTAAGTAA
Source organism: Dromiciops gliroides (assembly GCF_019393635.1). Taxonomy (NCBI): domain Eukaryota; kingdom Metazoa; phylum Chordata; class Mammalia; order Microbiotheria; family Microbiotheriidae; genus Dromiciops; species Dromiciops gliroides. Next base: position 289,844,760 of record NC_057864.1, on the reverse strand, counting down.
ATTTCCCTTTTTTCCCACTGTTGAATGAGTTATAGTTGTTTTGTTTTGTTATAATATTGAACTTAAATTACTGGAAGACTAGCCTGAGTCAGTCGCAGCCCAGGATACAAGTTCAGTATCCCCCAAAACTTCCCTTGAAGAAAACAGTGGTGTATGGGCGTGGAATTTTTCATGTCTGTGAGCCTTTTCCCTCTTTCATTTCTTGATTCCAAACCATATTTTACAACTTCTTTTTGGCATCCATCCATGTCCATGACTGCATTGAGATAAAATATGTGAAACACTGGCAAACTTTAAAGTGCTGCGTAAATCCTAGTTATCATTATCATTATTATTCTTCAAAGCACTAAGGTATATATTAACTTAGGATAGGGTATCCTCTCATATTCTTCATGGGATGTAGCCTCCATCCTCTGAAACAGATGTCAGCACATAAACTGCAATTATCTTCATGGTGATCTTTATGCTCATCATGAACACTGTCAGGTGAGATTACCAAATGTGCCATAAAATTGTGTTCCTTCTTGCCTTTGTGCACATAACGAAACCGGCTTTGTTCATTCCTTTATTTGCTCTCTGAGGACAACCTGGGAGCTCTACTCTGACATTCTATATTCCACATTCTAATAGTCTTCAGTCAAATGCCCTTTCCAGATTAATATTCTGTGATTCTATCATTCTATCAAGGCTTGTGCTCACCACATACAGAGAAAAAGTACATGTGGAGACTGTCTCAGATTTATTCTTCAGGGTAGAAGAAAATATATAACGTATTTCTCTGCATATCTTATGTGGGGAAATGTATGGACTACCATCAAGAGGTGTTTATTTGCCAGTCTAGTTGGGAATAGGATATGCTTACAAGAGTAGTTATTTTCTAAGAAGTATACACAGCAGGATTCAGAGCACTTGTCTTAATTAATTTTTTTTTTTTGGTGGGGCAATGGGGGTTAAGTGACTTGCCCAGGGCCACACAGCTAGTAAGTGTCAAGCATCTGAGGTTGGATTCGAACTCAGGTACTCCTGAATCCAGGGCTTGTGCTTTAACCACTGAGCCACCTAGCTGCCCCCTAATTTTTTAAAAATTAATAAGACCATCATTAATTTCTACCTAATGTAAAGGAAGGGGTTCTGTGTATAGGCATTCCTCAGAGATATTGCAGGTTTGGTTCCAGACCACCACAATAAAGCAAGTCACAATTTTTTTTAACGTCTCAGTGCATATAAAAGTTATGTTTATACTATACTGTAGTCTATTAAGTACAATAGTATTATATCTAAAGAAAAATATATATATTGATTAAAAATACTTTATGGCTAAAAAATTCTAACCATTGTTTGAGCCTTCAGCGAAGTCAAAATCTTTTCACTGGTGGAGGGTTTTGCCTGGATGTTGATGGCTGCTGAGTGATGAGGGTGGTGGTTGCTGAAGGCTGGGGTAGCTGTGGCAATTTCTTAAAATAAGATAACAATGAAGCTTTGTCACATCAATTGATTCTTGCTTTCATCTGAACACTTAGAGGCCATTGTAGGGTTAGTAATTGGCCTAATTTCAATATTGCTGTGTCTCAGGGAATAGGGAGGCCCAAGGAGAGGAAGAGAAATGGGGGAACTGTCAACTGGTTGAGTAGTCAGAACATATACAACATTTATCGATTAAGTTTGCAATCTTTTATAGGTACAGTTTGTGGCATCCCAAAATAATTATAGCAGTAATGTCAAAGATCACTGAACCCAGATCACTATAACAGGCATAATAAATGAAATGAAAAAGTTTGAAATATTGGGAGAATTATCAAAATGTAACAGAGAGAAATGATGTGGGTATATGCTGTTGGGGAAATTGTGCTAATAGACTTGCTTGATACAAGTTTGCCACAAACTTTCAATTTGTTAAAAACAAAACAAAAAACCCCTGAATACCTGTGAAGTACAATAAAGCAAAGCACAATAAAATGAGGTGTGCATGTACATCAGAGGGAATAATTAGAGTGTATTGTGGGAAATTAAAAATAAAACAAAAATTTTATATTTATGTAGTATTTTGAGGGTCACAAAATACTTTCCATACTTAAATTCATTTAATTTTCACCACAACCCTGTGAGAAAAGCACTAAATTTATTATCCCCATTTTGCAGATGAAGAAACTGAGGTTAAATGACTTACCTGGGATTACATGCTGATAAATGTCTTAGATGAAGTTCAAACTCACGTTTCCCTGACTCTTAGTTCAGCTCTTTAACTATCATATCATGTTTCATCTCAGTAATTACTAACAACAGTTCAATAAATAATTATTTAAGATGTCTATACAGAGTGTTTGAAAAGACAGAGCAAAATCTTAAGATTAACTGTGAAATGATCACGCTAGATTTACATGAGAAATTTTTTGTTAGGATCATGGGTCTACAACTGGGAGTTCAGAGATGAACTAATCCACTACCCTCTTTTTACCGATGAAGAAATTGAGACCTGGGAGATTTAGCAAATTGCATAGTTGTGAATTCTCATGTCATACATCACATATGAGATGCGTTCCCAAAAACTCCAGAAAAGGGCTGAATCCCTTGTAAACAGCTGAATTCTTTTGCCAGTTCTGGGGATTTCCCCAGCATTTCAGTGATAGCAACGCTACTTCCTTCCCTTAGTCAAACTAAATGGAAGACTAGGATCTGGAGGAGAAATCATTTCTTTTACCATAATTGTTATAGCCCCTAGCTATAACCTCATTAGGGTTCCTTTGGAACAGTGAAAGATGGAAAAGATGGCCCACAGAATCTGAATTATGCCTTACAGGTATGATGCTAAATGACAGGTCACACTTACAAGCATTACTATATTGATTGCAGTTCCTCTATGTTGAGCGTATGGTTTTTGTGAGTTGCTATAATTGAAAAGCTGACAGCTCTGTGGACAACATGGGTCTCTATAAACTTAGCTTGGTTGTTCCTTGGATATCACTGGACCTAGCCTGGGTAAGATTTACCTTACCTACCTTGCCTCCTACCTGCATTATCTTCAAAACTCAGGGTCACCTCTATGCCACAATGAAGTATTAAAGTAGAACTTTAATAAGAGAACAAAATAAAAATTTATCTTAAAAAATGTGATGTGAAAAAACACAAACAGTAAGAAGCCTGATAGTGGGTAGACAACTAGCCCCAGAACAAAGCAGACCTATTTCCAAGTCCTTGAGTGTGGCTGTGTGGTCTTGGTCAAATCATTTAACTTATAACTGTTTCATAAAACTCTCTATAGCTATAAGTTGCAGAAAAGGTGCCTACCTGCATTAGTACAGGGAGTTTCCTTATTCAGAAGTTCTCTATTCTTTTTTTTTTTTTTTTAGTGAGGCAATTGGGGTTAAGTGACTTGCCCAGGGTCACACAGCTAGTAAGTGTTAAGTGTCTGAGGCCGGATTTGAACTCAGGTACTCCTGACTCCAGGGCCGGTGCTCTATCCACTGTGCCATCTAGCTGCCCCAGAAGTTCTCTATTCTAATAAAATAACAGGTCCAGCTTCAGTCTGTGTTATGGGTGATGCCCTAAATGTAACCTTCCCTTTACTTACTCATTTGATATGCTCAGACCAAAAGCAATAGAAATTGTAAAGCCAGCAACATTATGTTCACTTCTAAACAATTCATAATGAAAAGCATCAACTGATGAGTAGTAATAAATAAATTTTACACTATTACACAAATATCTGTATATGTTTATATACATATATATGACACTTCAAGAAAAAGTCACTGCCAATGTTAGTAATTATCAGCATTAATATGTTTTTTCATGTCTTCTATACAAAACTTTAAAATATTGCTTTTAATTATAAAACTTAGTATGTTGACCTAGTCCCAGCAGGAGTGACTTTGTAGAAAGTGATTAAAATTTGTATTTAGTCTATAATGAATCTTTCATTCTCTCTGTTGTTTGAGAATTTGTAGAATTTTTTTAAAAATCAAAGCTATATATAATCATATGAAAAAATGCTATAGATCACTATTGATCAGAGAAATGCAAATTAAAACAATTTTGAGGTATCTCCTCACACCTATCAGAGTGGCAAATATAACAAAAATGAAAAATATTGGATGTTGAAGGGGATGTGGGAAAGCTGGGATGCTAATCCACTGTTGGTGGAGTTGTAAAAAGGGCCAAACATCCTAGAGAGCAATTTGGAATTATACCCAAAGGGCTATAGAACTGTGCATGCCCTTTGATCAGTAATACCACTGCTAGGTTTATATCCCAAAGACATTCCCAACAGAGAAAAAGACCTATTTGTATAAAAATATTTACAGAAGCTCTTTTTGTGGCGGCTAAGAATTGGAAATCAAAGGAATACCCGTCAACTCAGGAATGGCTAAACAAGCTGTAGCATATGATGTTGATGGAATAATATTTTGCTATAAGAAATGACAAGCAGGATGATTTCAGAAAGACCTGGAAAGACTTGTACGAACTGATGTATAATGAAGTGAGCAGAACCAAGAGAACATTGTGCACAGAGACAGCAATATTGTTTGATGAAGAACTGTGAATGACAACTATTCTCAACAATACAATGATCCAAGACAATCCCAAAGGACCACTGATTAAACATTCTATCCACCTCCAAAGAAATAACCAATATTGATAGAGCAGAGATGGAAGCATGATATTTTTTACTTTCATTTTTTCTTTTATTCAAGTTTTCTTATACAAAATGACTAATATGGTAATGTTTTACATGATTACACATGTATAACCCATACCTGATTGCTTACTGCCTCAGGGAGGGTGAAGGGGAGGGAGGGAAGGAGAGATAAAAATTGGAACCCCAACCTATAAATGAAATTGTTTATTACTTTAAAAAAATATGAGACCATAAACATAAAATAATGTATATAAAATTAGAATATAAGAAATTTAATTCTCAACCAACATACTCTCTTAAGTTTAAAAAACAAACACATAAACAGCCCAAATTCCTAAAGCAAAAACTAAGAAGCTAGAGTTTAACATGTAAATAGTATTCACTTTAACGAGGCCTTAAAATGTGTTTTCAAAAGACCAAATGGCTCCACTGGAGCTTTTATAATCTATTAGGTCCAATTTATGTATATGGAAAGGCCCTAAATATGCATTTTATGACAATGCACATTTTAAAATGTCCCTTGGTATATATTTACACACTAGACCATAATGGTTATGAACTCAATAGAATTATTAATATGTATTTTAACCACATAAACTGTCGAATGCTCCCAGTAGAGAACTTTTCAGAAATTTTTATAAAATAAGGGAAATTTACATAATTCAATGAGAAAAAATTATTAACTTTCTAAAACTTTCCAAAAGTTAAAGCAGTGCCAGAGAAAACTGTGATTCCCTGTCCCATCTATCCCACCACTTACTCAGCTACTAGTTAGACTAAAGGTTTTGTTTTTCTTATTCCTTCTCTGCTGTTCACTTTGAGTAGCAACCATTTTTAAATTATTGTGCTTCTCCCATATTAAAGCCCCATCTACTTATACTTCTAAGACTCTGAGTCAACTATTTCCTCTCTTTTTTTCTTTCCACCTTTTTCTGGAAGTACTGAACAACCTTTTAAAGGCCATATACATATATGTTATTATCCCCAGCTATTCCAAATTCAGCATTATTTACTCAAAGTAAATGATTAAAAACTTTTCTTTAAAGAGTCATTCTTTTATATTTAATATTGTATAAGTAATTATATAGGTGGATGAAAAAACTGTTCTGTATTAGGACATAAACTCTCTAAGCTCACTGAAAGCACCCTTAGAAGCTGAGATGGATGCTATGTAATTCATTCTCTTTCCATGTGCTTTTTTTCCTATCTTTTTAGGGTGTCTCAAAAGTCTTAGTGTAGGTTTAAGTTTTAATAACTTCAGAAATATAAATGCTACAAATATGCAAAAAATTGAAAGTTGAATTACTTAAATTTCTCTTATACTTATGTAGTTTTGTGAATTTTCAATAATGATTTTTGAGTTTTAATTTAATTTTCTGAATGATACTTTCTCAGAGTAATGGATTGGTAGAAGAGGCCATCTTGCTTGGCCATCTCAATAATCTGACCTATCTCCATTAAACTTTTTCTTGTAATGACCCATAAAAACTCTCATGTATACATTAAAACCTTGAGGATTTTTCATGATTTTAAGACTAGGATTATAAATGCATTTCTTTCAGTCACTGAGCAGCAGATGAAAATTTTTACAAAGTTCAAAAATGTACTAGAGTAATGTACAGAACAAGGCAGTAATGATGTTGAGTTTTAAAAAGACTTAAAAATTTAAAATTTATCAAGACTTAAAAAAATTTTAAACAACTAATTATTGAAATGTTTTTATAAATATAGGATTTACACTTCTGAAGTTATTAAAGCTTACCTGCACTAAGAGTTTGGGGATATGCTAGTGTTTCAAAAGCTTTTCTTAATCTGTAGTTTAGAGATTATAAGTATTTGGTATGATGGCATCAATTAAAATTTTTTCTTAAATTTTTATGTATTGATGTCGTGCCTGAGTGTTTATGGGCAATATTTCATGCTGAGAATATTCCTATTCCAATAGAGCTTATTCATCAGGTTTCCCAGGATATATATGTGTGTGTGTGTGTATGTATATATATATCATGGGGCTCTGTCATCTGTCAGTCCATGAAAGATAGCAAGCCTCTGAAGTATAATTCTAGCCACTGTTCTATCTTGTTAGGTATATGGTAGGTGCTAAATTTGCATGATTGACTGATTTGTTGCATAGTTTCTACTATTTCCTTGCATATTTCACATTCATCACAATGTCCAGGTTCCTTTAAGGTTAACTCTTCTGTAATTTCTTGTGGCAATCACTTGGTCAGAATTTCCATCACAATCCACCACCACCACCACCCACCCCGCCACTTTCACAAACAAATGAGTAATTCAAGCATTTGTTTAATGCTTCTTCATAGACAAACTGATTGCTGAATTTGCCCATGCAAAACCTTTTGATTTCATTTTTGAATTTCAGTTGTTTCACAGGTTCAATTCGAGTTTCAGTAACACTCAACAAATCAATGGTATGTACCTGTAATCAGCTTTTACTATTGTTTGGTGAAGTGTTGTCAGCTTGCTCCAAAAGTGTTTCTGTAGGATTATTTTTTTTTTACTTGTTTATCATATGCTCTGAGAATATTTGTCAGACCTCTTCATACTTTTTGGTTAGGAAGTATTCATTTTCTATACTTACCTTGGGGCAAAGGACCCTGTATTTCCTTAAATATTGCAAGGATTTTTGTTAGGCTGTTCTCCAAATGCATTATGGCCCATTTTACAGTTTGGATAGCATGTGGGTTAGGTTCATATTACATAGATATTAATTGTTCTGTGTTCTTCCCATTCAGTTCTCCACTAGATTTTACCAGATGAGGGAGCTATTTAATGTGGTTTATGGTGGAGCCATAAAGTTTGATATCTCCATATATATAAAATAATTGTTAAAAATTGATTCAGGGGCAGCTAGATGGCACAGTGGATAGAGCACTGGCCCTGGATTCAGGAGGACCTGAGTTCAAATCCAGCCTCAGACACTTAACATGTACTAGCTGTGTGACCCTGGACAAGTCACTTAACCCCAATTGCCTCACCAAAAAAAAAAAAATTTGATTCAGTACTCTCTTGATTTGGAAGCCCTACTTTAATAGCAAAACTAATGGATTTATTAATAACAATGAAAGTTAGTATTTGTATAGCACTTTCAAATTTGCAAAGCACTTTACAAATATTCTCATTTGATCCCTTACAACAAATCTGTGAGATAGACGCTATTATTATCTTCACTTTACTGATGGGGAAACTGAGCCTGGAAGAAGTTAAGTGACTTTCCCAGGACCACACAGCTAGTAAGTTTCATTCAGTTGTTTTTCAGTCATGTCTGACCCTTCATGACCATATTTAGGTTTTCTTGGCAAAGATACTAGAGTTGTTTGCTTGTTCTTTCTCCAGCTCATTTGACAGATGAGGAAACTGAGGTAAACAGGGTAGAGTGACTTGACCAAGGTCACACAGCTAATAATTGTCTGAGGTTAGATTTGAACTCAGGAAGATGAGTCTTCCTAATTTCAGGCCCAGGACTCTAACCACTCTGCCATTTATTTTGATAGCTAGTAAATTTTTATTCAGTCATTTTTAAGTTATCCAACTCTTTGTGACCCCATTCATGTTTCAAGCTCAGTGCCCTATCCACTGAACCACTTTGCTGTCAATACCTGAAGGCAAATGTGAATTTACATCTTCCTGACTCCAGAACTAGAATTCTGCCCATTGAACCAACCCTAAGGAAGATCATAATCAATTTAACTGGTCTCCCTGGAAAATGTCAGCTTGTAGTGTTATTGTTGTTGCTGCTGCTACCTAATTCTTCCAATATTTTTTCTATGGGTTTCAAATAATAATAGTCCTGTGATATGTCATTATCCCACAGGTTCCTCTTTAGATGTAGTGCTACAGACAACTGCATGTATGGAACAAGTAACTGCTTTTTGAGTTGAAGCAGATGAAAAGGTTCAAGTTTATCCTCTGCAAGCTCACTAAAAATTGTACTGAGGTACAAATCCAGTCTATATGGATATATTGTTTTGCTGCTGGTGCTGTTGTTAGACCAAAAAAGAAAAACAAGAACCTAATTCAATTTTCAGCACCTCAAAGGATCCATGATTTCATTGGTGCTGACATTCCTTCCACCAAAGCAGATTGCAACTGTGCTAATATAGTCTTTATATTCTCAATCGCACAAGATATAATGGACAATTTTGACATAAAATGAAAAAGATTTTGAGTAAACAAATCTAAGGTAGAAAAATTAGAAGGGAAACAAGTAACTGGGGATTAACTATTGCATTTTCAAGATATGTAAGGAATTGATTCAAATTTTTATGACTAAGTATCATTCTTCAATAGATAAATAAGGTCTAAGGAGATGAAATGGCAGTTTCCAAAAGAAGAAATCTTTGTATCCTCAGAACCTAGGACAGTACCTGGTGTTTAGTAGGCTTTTAAATGCTTATTGATTTAATTAATTAATGAGTTGCTGTGAATAAAAGAAAAGTCATCATCTCATGGCCAATCTTCTGGTGATGAGAATAAAACCTTGAGCTTAAGTAATAGAAATAGAGTGTCCTGATAATGGATGTTAATGCTCCTGCTTTCAACTAACCATACCACGTCTGAAGTATTGGGTTCAGTTATTAACACCATTTTGTGAGAAACTAACTTTAAATGAAGAACTAATAACTAAATTAGGGATGTTTAACTTAGAAAAGAGAGAATTAAGGAAGACCTGATAGTTGCCTTTAAGCATTTGAAGGGATATCATATGGAATAAGGAAAAGATTTATTCAGTTTTGCTTTCAAAAGCAGGGCTAGGGCCAGTGTATAAAAGTTACAGAAAAGTGGGCTTTGATCCAAAGTGAGGGAGAACCTTTTTTTTTTTTTTTTATAGAGTTGAGCATGACTAGAGAGACTAAATGAGCACCTGCCAAGAGTTTATACAAGATTCCTACACTGGGTGGGAGGTTAGATTTGATGACCTTCCAGTACTAAATTCTGCAAATCAATCAACAAGCATTTGCTGAGCACATATTGTGGGTCCTAGCATCGTGCTTGGTGCTTATATATCCAACTTCTTGAGGAGCTCGACCAATGTCACCTATGAACACTAGTAAGCATTAAATGAGAGGAAGAGATCAGTATTAGCAAGAAGCTGGCACATAGCTAGTCACTAAAGTAATGTTCTCTGCAACACAACTCCAATGGGCAGGTCATGTGCAAGTACTTAAAATAATTTTAAGAAAATATAGGCCTATATAGAAATATGTTTTGCATGACTACACATGTATAATTTATCACAATTTCTTGTCTTCTCAAGGAGGGGGAGGAAAAGCAAGGAAGGGGAGAATTTAGAACTCAAAATTTAAAGAAAATGTTAATTGTTTTATGTGTAATTGAGAAAAAAGAAAATATAGTTCTAAATTCTGGTAGGCATAATACTACTTCTGTGTAATTCTACCTAATGCCGCAGGTTCTTAACTTTTTTGATGGCATGAACCCCTTTGGCAGTCTGATTAAGTCTAGGGATTTTTTTTCCAGAATGTTTTTAAATGCATATGATAAAATACATAGTATTGTAAAGGAAACAATTATATTAAAATATATTTATTAATATTAATAAAAGTTCATATTCCCAGGTTAAGAACCCCTGATTTAAACACATTAATTATTCAGCATTTCTAAAAACCCAAACTGTATGACTATGCAAAATATAGATCATTATTCAGAGAAAGGAATGGGAAATAAGACAAGTGTAGCAAAAAGACAAAAGATCAACTTACTTTTGCCCCCTGGTTTTATTCTCACTTTAACCACTGTTGGAAGCATAGATCATAGCTGTAAGACATTATTTTCAAGATGTTTGCCTTAGAAGGAAAATACTGTGAGAATTAGGAAATAAACTAAAAATGATTCATTTAATGACTAAAGCTAGAAAGGGAGACATGAGCAAAGCTCCATGAAGTCTTCTCAGGCAGCCAATCATTCTATAATATTCACTCATGACAACAGCTGAAATACCAAAACATCTCAGGTTTTCTCTAGAATGGATCTCAGCTATTGCAGTCTAGCAGAACACAATAATTCAGTATTTGCCAGGAACAGTATTACCTTCTGTATGAATGGGAGAAAAGGCTCAGGAGCTTCATTTAATTTGATCTCTTAAATCAGAATTCTACACCTGTCACCTAAGATTCACAAATGAGTCAAGGTTTTTTTTTAACACTACTAGACTAGTACTATCTTCCTACACTCTTTTTTTGCTGGGCAATGAGGGTTAAGTGACTTGCCCAGGGTCACACAGCTAGTAAGTGTCAGTGTCTGAGACTGGATTTGAACTCAGGTTCTCCTGAATCCAAGGCCAGTGCTTTATCCACTTTACCACCTAGCTGCCCCTTCCTACACTCTTGAAAATTCTCATAAACAAAAACTTTCATAAATAAAGTCAACTGCTAGTGGGGAGACAATGAAGTAAATTAGAATTGTTAGATATTGATTAGCTATAGATTAGGTAGTGACTAGTGCAAGCTTTTTTTTGTTAGAACCATATGTGTTCCTATAGTAACTACCATAAAAATCTATTTAGTTACATTTATTCCCATTCTTTATCAGATCTGCCCAGAAATTATATAATAACTCATCATTCCTGATTCTTGTCATGCTTTATAAACTGTTGATTAGATTCTCTTACAAAGAAATAAGCTGTTCTATCCTCTTTTCAAGGTAGCCTGAAGTTGACAAAGACAAGTCAGCAATCTGCAGAGGCAGCAGCCAAGAGTGTGATGAAAACAAAATTAGCTGAAGGAGAAATCAAGGATTAACAAGAAGGCCAAGGAAAACAAGTACTAAAGAAGGTGGAATAATAGAGTGCTACAGAAGATGCAGAGAGTAGATGAATTTAAATGAAAAGGAGTAACTAAGAAGAAAAAAATGCAAACATTAGAATTAAGCTGTTACTACTAGAAAAGAGAAAAAGTCTAAAATTAAATATAAGAACTTGGGTAAGGGTTAGAAAAGGAAGAGAGAAGATTTAAAACAAATTTAAAAAATACTTTTAAAACAAAGCAATATGATATAGTACAAACGAAACTGTGTGTGGAGTCAGAAAGACAGCGAGTTAAAGCCCCTAATTTCCTATCTATTAATCAAAGGATCTTGGATAGATCAATTGCCTTCCCTAATCCTGAGTTCCCTCATTTGTATGTAACATGAGGAAAATAACAATACTAGAGAGTTGACTTCAGATTTAGGGAAAACTGGGTTCAACTTTCATTTCTAACACTGCCTGGCTATGTAACTGCACAAATCACTTAGCTTATGAGTGTTTTAGGCAACTCAGATACACTTATGTTGCAGGAAAAATGCTGATCTCTATTACAGTTATCCCTTCCATATCTCCACTTTCTCCATCACGGTTTCATTATATCATGGGTTGGCATAAGAAATTAAAGGGAATTTTGGAGGAGTTTTGAGGAAGCTGAAGGTGACACATGAAGGCCAGCAAAGGACGTTGAAAGTTTAGAAACTCGGGGGCAGCTAGGTGGTGCAGTGGATAGAGCACCGGCTCTGGATTCAGCAGGACCTGAGTTCAAATCTGGCCTCAGACACTTGACACTTACTAGCTGTGTGACCCTGGGCAAGTCACTTAACCCTCATTGTCCTGCAAAACAAAACAAAACAACAACAACAACAAAAAAACCTCTTCAAGCAATGGCTACTAACTATTTGTCAGGTATTTTGTAAAAGGGATTCTCATAACTGAATGGCCTCTGAAGTCCCTTCCAGCTCTGAGATTCTGTTATCTAATTCTCTAAGAATTTTTGTAGAAAATTAGGTGGTAGGTACTGCAAAACACATGGAGAAAACCTATGTTCAAAAAGGACAAAAAAAGTTTATCTTTCTTGGAGGATGTCATGTCTTCTAAGTCCTAAATCTGCCTTCCAAATAGATACAAGAGCTTTCAGGACTTCTGAGACTTAGCAGTATCATAACGATGATATATCTGATGGCAGTAATGAACGTTGGTATCCTGGAGTTGCTATAGGTCACATTACCAATTTTTATTAGAGTTTGGGACAGTCCAGTCTGATTTATTTGAGCCTGGTCCTAAGTACTCTGAGGCTGCATTAAATAAAAACATAACTTCCCAGTAGTTCAAGGTTCTGAGTGATTAATGCCACCCCTTCTAAAGGACCTCTTAATCCTATATGCAAGGTAAGATTTGGTCACTCATAGCTTGCAAGGACTTGTCTTACTAGCTACTTCCTCATCTCAGGACTGTCAGTTTATCTGTCAATCATCTGTATTCATTAATTGTCATCATCTACTATTTTCCTTTTCACTTTCCTATTTTATTCATTTTTATCATTTCCACTAAGACTGGGTTAATAGTATATAGCCTATATCACACTAACTATTGCTACTTTCTTGAAGTTATATGAAAAGGTTAAATTTACCTTTAACCAAAATTAGATCTTTGAATTATATGTGGATTTCCATTTCTATCACTTCTAATAACTATAACTTTACCATATAAAATAGAAAGCTGGTTCTATTACTTCTCTATCAATTGAACTGAACTATTGATATGATATGTAAAATTTGGAAATTTGTCCTAATTCTACTTTATCTGCTCTCTTCCTTTTACACTGATTTTACCCCTTTAGCCTACAAACATTCCAACTGTTGTTTTCTTCTATCCCTAACATCTGTGATATTTTGACTTGTGCCTTTTGCCTCTCTGATGGCGCCTTTTCTGATTCTTTTATTGTATTCTCATTCTCCTTCTACTTCTTATATGTTCTTCAAATTCCTCTTCTGGTTGCTCTTCTTCTCTTTCAAAACTCTCTCCTTTGGTGAGATTATCCATTTCCATGACTTTAAGCTCTCTGTATGCCACCCTTTCCTCAAAGTTCCATTTTCAGATAATGCTTAAAAAGCCTCAGACCGAGGCTCAAAAAATAAATTGACTTGTTAATGATTACAATGCTACTAAAAGACAAAGGTGAGATTTAAATCCATGTCTTCCCAATTCCAAATCCAATACTTTGTTCTCTATGCAACACTGCCCTTAAACCTGAAACTTTCCTAAAACTTCTCTACTTCTGCCAATGGAACCACCACCCTTCCAGGATCCTAGGCTCATAATTTCAGAGATGTCTTTATTTTTGCCCTCTTATTCACCCCACCTATCCCATTAGTCAGTAGGTCTTGCCACTTCTACCTTTACAGTATAACTCTTGCCTCCTCTTTACTCCAGTTGCAATAGCCTTGGTTCAAGTTTTCATCTTTCCTACTTATCCTATTAAAAGAATCTCTTTACAGGACAATATCTCTAACCCATCCTACATATCACTGCCTAAGAAATCTTCTCAAAGATCTACTCAAAGGTCTTCAATAGCGTCATACTGTCAAATGAATCAAAGTATAAACTCCCTCTGACCTTTAAGGATCTCTACAAGTTAGAATCAAATAATCTGTTCAGCTCTGTTCCACACTACCCTTCTTCACATAGCCTACATTTCAGCCAACTTGAACAGAGACCAAACTACATTCTCAGTTCTTTGTTATGTTCTCTTATCTCCATGCCTGTGCTTACTCTATAGCTAGAATAGAATCAACCAGTCCACCTCTTTTTGAATGCTTTTGAGTAAAGGATGGCATTGATCACAGTGAATATTTTAGAAAGATTGTTCAGGCAGCAGTAGGGAAGGTAGATTGGAGTGGTCATAGACTGGAGGCAAGGGAAGTCCTTCACTCACTTTAAGGCCTGTGGAAATTTATTTTGATTTGGGGATTCTACCTTTGGGCTGAGACTAGAAAGCCTTGGGCCCTCAAGATTTTTTCTGTGTGAGGTGCCCCTCCCCCTCTGCTTCAGCTGAGCCAAAAAACCCTGTGGGCTGAGATGCCCCCCAGCTTCCTCTGACCTGAGTGAATCTATCTGAGAGATCCTGGGCTCATCCAGGCCGGCCTCTGGCATAGCCCATGCAGAGGTCCCTGGGCACACAGCAGGGGGCACGGGCCCCTGGAGCCCTGGGTATGGTATGCACAGGACGCTTAAGCGTCCTCTGCAGCAGCAGCCCCAGGACGGCTGGCGGATTAGCTTGGTGTGTGTGGGGGCGCAGAGAGCCCGAGATTTGAGGGGTGAGAAGGAACATATATAAAGGGGGGCTGACAAGATTAAGGGGGACTCTGGAAACTAGAGACCCTGAGAGGTCGGTGAGACAGGGGGATGCCAGAGGACAAGGAGAAAGGGAGAGGCCAGAAGGTTAAGAAGAATGGACAGAAAGGGGCTAAAAGGACGCTAAGGAGACTGAGGCTACTTAAAGAGAGGAGGAGATGGTACAGGAAGTTAGAGAAACTGGCGGAGGGGGGTGGTCAGTGGAGAGCACAAAAGTGGTCAGCACAGGGTCCAGGTTGGAGAAAGCAAAGTTGGAGAAAGCAAGGAGACCAGGGGGATGCTCGAGCACTAGGAGAATGCTAGAAGAAGGTTTGTTGGTACGCAGGAGGAGGCTAAAAAAGTTCCAGGCGCAGCAGGAGGAAAGAGAGAGACATGCAGGCACGTAGTCAGGTTGTGCATTTTATTTCCCTGTATTCTTATTTTTTTTTTTTTTGAGATATTTTATTTTTTCCGTTACATGTAAAGATAGTTCTCAACTTTTGTTTATACATGCTTTACACTTTCAGATTTTTCTCCCTCCCTCCCTCCCCTCCCTCCCCCCTCCCCTAGACAGCAGGTAATCTGATATAGGTTATATCTATATATATCTATACATATACATATAGATATATATATACACACACATATATATACACATAATAACATTAATCCTATTTCTGCATTAATCCTGTTACAAGAGAAAGAATCAGAGCAGTGATGCAAAACCTCAAAATAGAAAAAAAAAACAACAGCACCCAAAACAAAAGAAATAATATGGTTCAATCAGCATCTATACTCCACAGTTCTTTCTTTCTTTTTTTTTCTTGGATTTGGAGATCCTCTTCTATCATGAGTTCCCTGGAACTCTTCTGTACCATTGCATTGGTGAGAAGAATATAGTCCATCACAGTAGGTCAACACTCAATGTTGATGATACTGTGTACAATGTTCTTCTGGTTCTGCTCATCTCACTCGTGAGCTGATGATGAGTGAGATGAGCAGAACCAGAAGAACATTGTACACAGTTTCCCTGTATTCTTAATTTTAAATTGTATCTCATAAATAAACCCTCTGCTGTTAAAATGGAAGACACTTCTTAATCTTTTGCTTATCAATTTTGGGAGTGGAGCAGTGTGGTGGAACTTTATAAACAGCCCATATTAAATTAATATCAGTCAGATAAACCAAATAGTCAATAGTCCCAGATTAAGTATCCCAGTAAGATTAGTCCCCTCAAATTAGCCCTAGTAAGTCAAAATATTTTTACATTTGAATGGCGACCACGGCAGGACTTACGGCCCAATTATAGTTTTTCTAAACTTATAATTTTTCTTATACTTATAATTTTTCATATAAGTCTAGTTATCTCATTTTCAGACTAATGTTTCTAGTTAATAATTTTTTTTTACAGGCCCAAGTAGGATATTACCTTCTATTTGACTCTCTTTACCCAGGAGGAAGAGCTCACCCTCTATTAAAATTTCTTATTGCACATTGCTTGAATCCCCCCTTTGTATTCAACTTATTCCCTCTTGTATCATTTTTATTTGTGTACTAAATCCTCTTCATAATAGATCATACCCCCTGCTGTTTTTTTAAAATCCCCACTGTCTAGTGCATTGCTATTATTTAATAAATGCTTATTTAAGTGAATTGACTTGAACACCGTTTTTCAAGTCAGCTGCCAAACATAAGTACTTTTGAATACTTGCAGCAGGCCTGCATCTTACTGGGGCAAATAAAATAAACACAGGACTTGCTGACATTAATTAAATTACTGGAAAGTGATGAAAGAAAAGCTACAGGAGGTGAGGTAAAATATCTGCAGTTGTTTCAGTGTGAGGGTGGGAGAATTGTTTGTTTAAAATAAAAGCATTTAATATGTGCGCATTCATTCAGAATAGGGCAGGTGGCCACAATGACAGATTTTCCGATGAAATCCTAAGAATGCCCATTTCAACTTTGACTCCTATCAAACAATTATTCTAAATTTGGCACTTTCATTGCCTGAAACTAATAATTCCACAAAAACTATGCCAAAGGCTTCAAAACTTCATAGAGCTAGACTATAATGGACAGCTAGGTAGCACCATAGATAGTGCACTGGGGCTAGGGTCAGGAAGACCTGAGCTCAAATCTAGCTTCAGACACTTAATAGCTGTGTGTTCCGTGACTATTGGCAAGCTACTTAACCCTCTTTGCCTCAGTTTCCTCATCTGTAAAGTGAGTTGGAGAATGAAATGGCAAACCATTCCAGTATCTTTGCCAAGAAAACTCTAAATGGGATAACAAAGTCAGACACAATTGAAACAAATGAATACCAATAACAGATTATAATATATAAAGCACTGTTCTCAGTTTAATATTTTGATTGTGCATTGTACTGTCTATATCCTAATTAAAAATAATGTTCAGAAAAAAATTTAAAAATTAAAAAAAAATAAATAAATCATGTTCAGAAACCTTATCTTCAGAGATTTCTGTAGGAGCATGCTTCCCCTATTGAAAAATTGAGTTTATTCTTATAGAGTAATCAAGTGATCCACCCTGAGATTATTTTCAAATAATATTTATGTGATTTTTAAAACCATCCAGAATTTTAATTTCTAAGCAAAATGAGGTTTTCATTAGCTAGATTCACCTGGGATCAAGCCCTGACCTATTGTGGCTATGGCATTTTGTACAAATCACTTAGTATGCTAGGTAATTTGCTAAGACTATGAGATACAAAGAAGGCACCCACCTGCATTGGTAGAAGCAGTTTCTAACTAGAGAGTTGTCAGTATTAATGAAATCATAGGTCTGATTTCTATTCCCTATCTTAACTGAATGTAAACAATTCCAGTCCCTATCCACTGAGATGACAGTTTATCTCACTCTAGTCATTCTTCTGCCAATCAGAATTAAAATTAAGAGGTTAAACTATAGAGAAAAGAAATGTAATATTTTGTGGTCAATCAGATCCTGATGGATTTTAGGATATACAATCTAGAACTGGAATATCGGGTCCAGCTACTATTTGGGGGAGGGTTTGAAAAACATATATAGTTAAATTGTAACAGAAATATCTATGTCCTGTGTCATAGAGTGAAATGAGAACTCTTGCCTACAGTATGCATGTTCTAAATGAGTTTTTGTTCTGTATCTGAAAGTTATATTGCTGATTACTTAATAAGTTTCAGATTCTAAAAGGGTGGCAATTAAATCCCTTGTTTTTTCATTTAATAAGAGAAGAGAAGAGAGGGAGAGAGGAAAGAGGGCTGGAAGAGGGTAAGGGAGAGGGTTTAGAGAAGGGAAAGGGGGACAGGGGGAGATATAAAGAATATCCCTAGGCCTTAATTTCTAGTCTGTTTAAATAAAGAAAAAATGGTGAAGTGGGGTGGATTAGACTAAATGGCCTTTGAAGTGAGGTCTAGCTCTAGCTCTATGATATCATCTTTATGTCTTTGCACTGGTTGTATCTCATGCCTGTAATGTTCTCCTTTCTCCCCTCTGCATCTTGAAGTCCCTTAGCTTCCTTCAGGATTTGGCTCAGGCATCAACCTATGCAGGAGAGACCTTTGCTGGTCCCCTCAGCTGCCAATGCCTTCTGATTCATCTCTTGTATCTTCTTTGACTAGTATATACTTATATGTATACATATTTCTTTCCTCCCTCCCTCCTCCACCCAAAGAATTGTAGGCTCTTTCAAAGCAGGAGCAGTTTTATTTTTTCTTTTATTCCCAGGGTCTGACACATAGTTGGACTTAATATAAGCTTGTTGATTGATTGATGATTGAAAGTGTCGTGATGGCAAAGAGAAGCCAGGAAATTTCTTGAGCTCTCCCGAGTTTCCCTCAGAAACAACATTAAATCAAGCCTCCAAATGGATCCTGGAGCTACAAAGCCTAGAAAAAGACAAAGAGAAACAATCTTCCACCTTAAGATAATTTAGAAGACTTTGGGAAAGGTCTGTCTCACTTGGATGATAGGGGAGCACAGTTCAGAGGATGTCTGGGCAAGTCAATAGGAGGCTCTTGGCTACAGCACAGATCAGCAGCTGAGGTCCCTCAGTCCTTACTCAGCAGGCTGATGGAACAACAGGCCAGTTGTGAGACAATCCACCCCCCAGTCCCAGTTGAGAGGACAAACTGCCAGCTAGAGAACCACCCATAGGACAGGCACAACTAGGCAAAGCAAGCCCAGAGCAGAGAGCAAGCCCAGAGCAGTGAGAAATCTGGGATACCCAGAGGCCTCATAGCAGAAAGCTAGTTATTAGGCCTCTGGCCCCCAGCACAAGAAGCTTGCAATAGTGGTCCCTGTGCCCCAGAGTAGAGCTTAAATTTAAAAGTCACAAAATAGGCTAAAATATGAGTATGAAACAGAAAAGAATGCTAACTATAGAGAGCTTCTATGGTGACAGGGAAGACCAAAACACAAACTCAGATGACAACAACACTGTCAAAATTCCTACATGTGAAAACTCAAAGGGAAAGATGAATTGGTCTCAAGACCAAAAAACCTTCTTGGAAGAGTCCAAAATGTATTTTAAAAATCAAATAAGTGATAAGTGAGATGACCAGAACCAGGAGAACATCATACACAGTATCATCAACATTATGTGTTGATCAACTGTGATAGACTTGATTCTTCTCAGCAAGACAATGGTACAAGATAGTTCCAAAGGACTCATGATGGAAAAGACTTTCCAAATCCAGAAAAAAAATATATAACTGTGGAATATCACTGCAGATTGAACCATATTATTTCTTTTGTTTTTGGTGCTGTTGTTTTACTTTTTTGAGGTTTTTCCTTTTTGCTCTGATTCTTCTCTTATAACATGACTAATGCAGAAATATTTAATGTTATTGTACACATATAACCTACATCAGATTACTTGCTGTCTTGGGGGGGGGAGGAGAGGGAGGGAGAAAAATTTGAAACTAGAAATCGTATAAAAACAAATGTTAAAAACTATCTTTACATGTGACTGGAAAATAATAAAATACGTTTATAATTTTAAAAAATCAGATAAGAGAAGTAGAAGGCAAAATGGAAAAAGAAATCAGACAAATGAGAATTATTCAAGAAAATTATGGAACAAAAGAGCCAACAGCTAGGAAGTACAAAACTTGACTGAAGAAAACAATACCTTAAAAAATAAAATTGGCCAAATGGGAAAAAAATCCACTGAAGAAAACAACTCCTTCAAAAGTAGAATTAGCCAAATAGAAAAGGAGGTACAAATGCCTACTGAAGAACATAATGCCTCAAAAATTAGAATTGAGAAGGTGAAAGCTAATGATTCCATGAGACACCAGGAATCAGTCAAACAGAGTCAAAAGAATGAAAAAAACATGTGAAATACCTCATTGGAAAGACAACTGACCTAGAAAATAGATCAAGAGAGATAATTTAAGAATTATTGGACTACCTGAAAGCCATGATCAAAAAAAGAGTCTAGACACCATATTCCAGGAAATTATCAAGGAGAACTGCCCTGATAACCTAGAACCAGAAGATAAAATAGTCATTGAAAGAATCCACCAATCTCCTCCTGAAAGTGATCCCAAAATGAAAACTCCAAGGAATATTGTAACCAAATCCAGAATTATCAGGTGAAGGAGAAAATATTGCATGCAGCCAGGAAGAAACAATTTAAATATCATGGAGCCATAGGATCTGGCAGCTTCAACATTAAAGGATTGGGGGGCTTGGAATATGAAATTCTGGAAGGCAAAGGAGCTTGGATTATAACCAAGAATTGATCTTCAAATATAAGACTCAAGAGAAGCATAAAAAAGGTAAACAGAAAAAAAAACACATGTTATTTAATAAGGTTAAACTGTTTACATCCCTACATGGGAAGATAATACTTGTAACTCTTAAGAACTGTATCTCTATTTAGGCAGACAGAAGGAGTATACATAGAGGATATACATATAAATTGACTTTGATGTGATGATATAAAAATTAAGGGGTAAAAAAAATTTTTACTGGGAGAAGAGGAAAGGGGGGTGGTAGAATGGGATAAATTACATCACATGAAGAGGTGCAAAAGACCTATTACAATAGAGGGAAAAAAGGGAGGGATGAGCATTGTTTCAACCTTACTCTCATTAGATTTGGTTCAAAGAGGGAATAACATGCACACTCATTTGGATAAAGAAATTTATCCTACCCTATAGGGAAGTAGAAGGGGAAGGGGGAAAGGGGGCACTAATAGAAGAGGGGCAGAAGTAGGAGAGGAAAGGGGAAAGAAAAGGGAGGGGGGCTGATAAAAGTGAGGGCAGAATAACGGAGGCAGTAGTCAGAAACAAAACACTGGTGAGAAGGAACAGGGTGAAAGGAGAGAGAAAAGTATAAACAAGGGGGAAATAGGATGGAAGGAAATACACAGTAATCATAACTGTGAATGGGAATAGGATGGACTCTCCCATAAAATGGAAGCAAATAGCAGAGTGGATTAAAAATGGAATCTTACAATATGTTATTTAAAAGAAACACATTTGAAGCAGAGCAGAATGTATCATACTTCAGATGAAGTTAAAAAAATAGGGACAGCAATTCTGATCTCAGACAAAGAAAAAGCAAAAACAGATCATTGTGTCAGAAAGGAGGTATCATATGCTAGAGTTCCAATGCATATTTCCTTACTTGCGTTGGAATTTTGCATCAGATGCTTAGTAGCTTAATTACATGATTCTAGATAAATTATTTAAACTTCCTCAGCCTTCGTTTTTTTCCCCTTTTATCTATAAAATGGGGATACTAATAGCATTTATCTCACAGGGTTATTTTGAAGACCAAATGAGATCATATATGTAACAAGTACTGTAAGCCTTCAAGGGTTTAAATGTTAACTCATTATTTTAATCCCCACCTTTTCTACACACACACACACACACACACACACACACACACACACACACACACACACACACACACACACCTTGATTAGCTTTCCCTCATCAAATTTCCCATATAGCACTTTGGCTAAAATGAAGTCTTTCATCTCCCTTTTTATCAGTCTTTGTGTGTACAAGTCTTTTCCTGCATTAGACTGTAAGTTCCTGACAAGCAAGATTGGTACTATTTCTATCTTCGTATTTCTAGCACCTAGCACATGATAAACATGTGACCTGGATTACTATTGAGCAGAATTGCCACATAGCTTAATTTAAACACCCAGAGTTCTTGTATCTTCAAACCCAAAGCCCAACTTCTACATATTATTGGCATGATAGAAATTGAATATGAAATTAACTGTTTTTAAAATCAATATATTTTAAAATTCAAAAAAGTCACACTTTATAAGAAACTATAATTGCTGTCTCAAGTAATAGATGATCACTCATGATTGGCTGAATGACCATAATTTCCTGACATATAATGTAAGGTGCCAATATTTTGGTGATGTATTACCCAAGTAAATCATATTTGCCTTATATTACTACTGAAATTAAAGTCTTAACTTTTTAACCTCAGTTGTTATGAGTTAAGTATGAAATTTAAACAAAAATAAATCAACCTAACATTATCTAGTGAGTGATACATTACTCTCATTAGCATAGCATTTAGACATCAGAACTACATGCCACATGTCACAGGTGTTGATAAATTTTTAATGCTGGAAACAAGCAGCAGTAGAGTATTAAGGAATGAATTCAGTGCTGCTGTTATTCAATATTCATTTGAATAGATATGGAAATGAATGATTGATTAAGCTCTGAAGTGGCTAAGCTAAGGCTTTGTCTGAGAGAACATTTTTCACAATAATCCCCCACCCTCAATAACTCTCCAGATGCAATCACTGAAGGGAAGATGCTTTTGCATCATCACGGGAGGACAGATGAGAGAAGAAGCATGGCAGCTTACAAATATTTGGATTTGACTTGGCTTGGTCTATGTAAAGCTAAAGGAACTTATTTTAAAATGATATGATGTTAATAAGAAGGCTGCAAATGCCCCAAACTTCGTTTACTTCATGGTATTTGAAACAATGAAGTATTGGTGAAGTGAGTCAGAAAGCCTGGGTTCTACTCTGGGCTGTTGTGGAGTAAACCTGGGCTAATTACTTAGCCTCTCTGTGCTCTAATTTCCCCATGTGCAAAATTAGGTATTTAGACTGCATATCTCTAAGGTCTCTTCTAGCTCTAAAATTCCATGCGTGGTTATCATTTGTTTGAGGTGAGGTCCACTAATTATCTCATCATATGTTAAACCAGGGGTATTATAATAATATTCTCATTCAAAAATCAATGATGAAGGCATGGTATTTAACCACAAATTCTGTGATGAAATATGACTAAAATAATTAAAGAAATTTGAATTACAGCTGCAGGTTTCGAGAGCAAGAAAGGTACACTATGCTATAATTTTTTTTTTTTGCAGGGCAATGAGGGTTAAGTGACTTGCCCAGGGTCACACAGCTAGTTAAGTGTTGTGTCAAGTGTCTATGGCTGGATTTGAACTCAGGTCCTCCTGAATCCAAGGCCAGTGCTTTATCCACTGTGCCACCTAGCTGCCCCCTATGCTATAATTTTTAGGAGCTTTCAGGAGGGTACAATTTGGAGTTAGAGAAAATAATTTCTCATAAATGTATTATATTTAAATTTATTATATTAAAACATATTAAAATATATGTAAATATATCTAAAATATGTCTAGCGATATTTTAAGCATTTAACTATTCATTCATCATGTAGCCATCAAAATAAATTCTATACTTGACATCAACAGATGTTAAGTAGTGAGAACTAGAAAGAGAAAAGAAAGTCTGGTAAAAGGTCCAAGTTCAAATCTTGACTCAGTTATTTATAAACTGCATGACCTAAGGCAAATTATTACCTTTTTGTACCTCTATCTGCTTATTTGTAAAAATGAGGAGTCAATCTTTGTCTCAGGAATGACAACAACAATCATACCAGAATAAATTAATAGAGAAAAACTACACAACCTCTGACTTAGAAGGGACCTCAGAAGCCATCTAATCTAAGTCACACATGAATAAGTATCTCCTTTACAAATGATTGGGTGATTTTGCTGAAGGATTTTTAGTGAAGGGAAATCCACTATCTCCTAAGTCAGTAAGAGAAATACAACTTCCAATAAGGGCAATCTAGCAAATTTGCAATATAGGCAATACATGGTCATTAATTTACTGTAGCAAAACAAATATAAAATTAAATAGACATAAAGAAAAATTAAAAGTTAGAGAAATGATGACATGTTTGGGTATATCCAGGCAATATAGTAAAAGTAGTAATACTACCCAATTCAATGAAATTTTAATCAAAATACCAACTCTAATCAAATTACTTCATCAAATTTTTAAAAAGTTATTAAAATTAATATTGAAAAAATATAATTCAAGTCAACCAATATTATAAATGAAAATTTATAGAGGGAAAAAATGTGTGTATGAGGGAAGGCTGGGAAGGGAGGAGCATACTACCAGATTTCACATTATACTTTAAAGTAGTAATTTTTAAAACTACTTAATAATGGGTTAAAAAAACATGGAAATGAGGATCAATGGAATGTTGTAGATAATCCAGAATTTGAAGAAAAGACATATAACAGGAAAGAGTTTGATAAATCCAAGATAATAAAATACTAGGGAAAGGAATCATTATTTATTAAAAGCTGTTGGGAACTGTATCATAGTATGGTGAAAAATGGAATAAGAAGATCAATAATTTAAGTATTTTAAAACATAAAAACAGAAGAAAATGAAATTATATATGCTAGAATTATGGAGAGAAGGAAAACTTTTATCGATTAGACAAGAAAAATTATTGGTTACAAAAATACACTATTTGATTATGCAAATTAAAGAGCTTTTCCATATCAAAAGACAAAATATGCAGATTTAAAAAAAAAAAAAGGTTGTGCAGCACATTCTCACTAATGAGACAGGTCCCAAGAGCTTGGTTCCTATATGGCTCCTCAGAGGACAAGAGGTGGCCTTGAGGGGTTGGAGAAGGTATCTTTATTTCTTTTTTTAAAAATAGACTTTTTTTTTGTGAGGCAATTGGGGTTAAGTGACTTGCCCAGGGTCACACAGCTAGTAAATGTTATGTGTCTGAGGCCAGATTTGAACTCAGGTTCTCCTAAATCCAAGGCCAGTGCTCTATCCACTGTGCCACCTAGCTGCTCTGAAGGTATCTTTCTAATGGTATTACTCATGAGCCCCCACCAGTGTGTTTCTAACCATGATTATGGGCTGATTATCAATCAATCATCTAGACTTCATTAGCTTTGGGAAGGAGATATTTATTGAGATGGTACAGCAAGATGCAGATGTTACAAAACACCCATCCCAAATGCTATGACTCAATATCCCATAAGTAGATAAAAAGTCCAAGGGAACAGAGCTTAAGCTAAGACAGCATATATAGCAATGGGATAAATCATAACTCCTGATTGTCTTAAGTCCTTTTTTCTCTCCATAGGATGCCAAAGAAGTCTTAGATATGGTTTAGCTTCTTTTCTGGGTTACTTGTGGAACATTCTGTTTTCCTGCATCACATCTAGTTTGTTCTTGAATACAAATGCAGACTCTGCTACCAGTTGCTGCTGTCCCAAGATACAAAAGCCAATGAGAAGAAGGAAAGTCAAGAATCCTCCAGACTTTCACAGCTTACAAAGTCTTCCTCTAGTCAAGGCAGGAATGGAGGCCGAGATCAAAGCCATTAACCTCTATTCTCCCCCTACTCTTGTGACCAAAATATTTCTTCTCAGAATGAACTTTTTCATTTTTCAACTACCAGATGTTTGTTCAACTCTGAATCTCTCTCACACCCAAACTAGCTTGATATTTCATAGGCAATCCCCACCCCAAGGCATGACCAATTTCATCAGCCAATCCAAATACATTTTCTATGCTACATGATCAAGGACTATTTTGACTTAATCTAAAGTTTCTGAATGATTGATTAAACTATGTTCTTATTTCATTAAGGTGTTACTTATATAAAGTAGAATGGGGTCATTTTATTGATTTACCAAGTTAAGCCACACCTTTAAAATTGGAAAAACATCTTCCCATAAATTTTTGATAAAAATCCAAAATCCTAAATATATTTTTAAAATAGCACAAATTTATAAAAACATGCTTCATTCCTCAATGGATGTGAACTATTCATTTTTGAAAGAAGAAACACATATTATCAGTTATGTAAGGGGCTAAAATTCTAGCTAGTCTGTCTAAATATCTAATGAGCGTTCGCCAATAAATTATAAGCTTTAGCAAGAGTTAGACTTTTAAGCATTTATTAAGGAGAATAAGAATTTGGTGAAGAGAAAGAGAAAGGCCTAGATTCATCTATCTATTAAAGAGAGAGCACATTTCTAGCTCCACTCTCCACCAGCTTCCTGAGGAAAGAGAGTGAGAGAGCCAGCCTTGCCCCCTCTTCCTCCCACCAGCAAACGTCACTTCCTGATGCCAAAGAGCAGCATGTCTTGCCCTCATACAACTACTCCTCATGGCAGAGCATCCTGTAGTAAGTCTCCAGCAGGTGGTGTCATTCCAATCATTACAGTTAAAAATAAAAAAATTGTGAGTTCTCTAATGACTAATGAAAAAGCACAAAAATGATATAATACTTTTCACCCATTAAATTGTCAAAAAATACTTTAAAATCCTAAACTTAAAATAATTAAAAATTGTAACTTCTTTCTGTCATTCTTGGATTTCTTCACTAGCTTCATCTCATTCCCAACATTTTGCTCAGAATGAGGTAGTCAAGTAAATTTAAAGATGATTTTATAAAAAGTTCTTTTAAAAGCTATATATGGGCTCTAGCCCCCGGGAGTCTATGGTGAGGCCTGCCCCGTCCGGCCCCTCGGGACCGAGTTACCCTGCATGGCTCCGCCGGGGCCGGCTCCGGTGCCTAGATAACGGTCCGTCCCCGCCCCACGCGGCGCAGCCCCCAGCGCCGGAGGAGGCCCAGGATGGACATTCCTCGGTATGAACCCGTGGCCGAGATTGGCGTTGGTGCCTATGGGACGGTATACAAGGCCCGCGACCCCCACAGCGGCCACTTCGTGGCCCTCAAGAGTGTGAAAGTCCCAACAGGAGGAGGAAGTGGGGGCGGCCTGCCTGTCAGCACTGTCCGGGAGGTGGCCCTCCTGAGGAGGCTGGAGGCCTTTGAGCATCCCAATGTTGTCCGGCTGATGGATGTCTGTGCCACTGCCCGAACTGACCGAGAGACCAAGGTGACCCTGGTGTTTGAACACGTGGACCAAGATCTGAGGACATATCTGGACAAGGCCCCTCCGCCAGGGCTGCCCTTGGAGACCATTAAGGACCTAATGAGACAGTTCTTAAGAGGCCTGGACTTTCTTCATGCCAACTGTATTGTCCACCGTGACCTGAAGCCAGAAAACATACTTGTGACCAGTAGTGGAACAGTCAAGTTGGCTGACTTTGGCTTAGCCCGGATCTACAGCTGCCAGATGGCACTAACACCTGTGGTAGTCACGCTCTGGTATCGGGCCCCTGAGGTTCTCCTGCAGTCAGCATATGCAACACCTGTGGACATGTGGAGTGTTG
This sequence comes from Dromiciops gliroides, assembly GCF_019393635.1. Lineage (NCBI taxonomy): Eukaryota > Metazoa > Chordata > Mammalia > Microbiotheria > Microbiotheriidae > Dromiciops > Dromiciops gliroides. The sequence continues at coordinate 289,817,469 of NC_057864.1, read as the reverse complement.
GCTGCATCTTCGCAGAGATGTTCCGTAGGAAGCCTCTCTTCTGTGGAAACTCTGAAGCTGACCAGTTAAGCAAAATCTTTGACCTGATTGGGCTCCCAGCAGAAGATGATTGGCCTCCTGATGTTTCTCTGCCCCGAGGAGCCTTTACTCCATGCAGTCCCCAGCCTTTACAGTCTGTTGTGCCTGAGCTGGAGGGACCTGGAGCACAATTGCTACTGGAAATGCTGACCTTTAGCCCCCACAAACGAATCTCTGCCTTCCGAGCTCTGCAACACACTTACCTACAGACAGCTGGGGAAGGGAATACAGAATGACCACTGGAGAGGCTGTATCCAGGACCAATACAGAAAAAGAAGAAGAGCTATCATTTCCCCTCCCCACGGACACTAGGATCACTCCTACTGCCACCATGCTGTACAGCATCACAAGGCAGGAGGGAGAATATGATCCTCCACACACATACCTTTCCCAAATCCTTAACCATTTTAAACAAAATATTCTACTGCCTTAATGACATTCCCTTTACCACCAGTGGCCTTTGTGAGACATCTCTCTGCCCTACCCTAACCCCCTAGGTTTTGATGGGGGTGAAGGGGGATTATACAGGGGGAAAAAAAAAAAGCTATATATGGAAAAAAGAAGAGAATCAACGAGAGAATAGTAATGCTGATCGAAGAAGAAAAGATGATGATAGCTGACAAGAGAATGAAGGCAGAGCTACTCATTTTAATTTTGCTTCTGTTTTCTCTGTCAAAGTAACTCATCTTTCGACTAGAAAAGACAAAGTAAAAAGTGATTATAGAGAATATATATTCAAGATAAGTAGGAAATGAGTAACATAAAACATGTGCTTTTCATGAGTTTAATTCACTAGGCCAAGATAAAATACATTTTAGTTACTGAAATAACTGTCAGCTATGATTATTGAGTCACTTGGAAGTATTTGAAAGATCCTAAAAAATATAAGAAGTGCTACAGAATTCAAAAATGTTGTACTATTTTGCAAAAAATGGAGACAGAAAGTTGTCTGCAAGTTACATGAGCTTGTTTTCAATTCCTAGCAAAATCAAATGTATTATTAAGGGGATGATTAGTAAACATTTTTTTAAAAAAAGAATCAATATCATAAAGAGCTTGCATTACTTCAGCCAGAACAGGTCATGAAAACTAACTTCATTTCATTTTCTGACAGTTATTCCATAAGAGAAAGGAAATATTGTAGATACCCACATTATAGCATACATAGATTTAGACTTTTGACAAAGTCTATCATGCTACTCTTCTGAACAATGTGGAGAGACGTGGGATAAACAACAGCATAATTGGGTAAATTCAGAACTGATTGAATGGCCAGACAATATTAGTTCATTGACAATTTGGTCACTTCCTTCCAAAATCTATGTTTGTTCTGTACTATTCAACATATTTATCAACTATTTAGAAAAATAAGCAGAAAGTATGCTTATCAAATTTGCAAACAAGATAAACCTGTTAAGGATACCTTAACATACTGGATGATAGAGTCAATATTCAAAAAGATGTTGATCATTTAGAACCTTGGGCCAAATAAAATTGCTGAAATTTGCTGAAATTCCATAGTTATATATGTGAAGTTATGCATATATTGACTAATTGTTCTCAAGGAATCAACTTCACAGACATAAGATGAAGAGGGCACAACTGAAGGATAGGTCAGATGAAAGATAAATGGAGGTCCTAGTGGATTCAGTTCCATATAAGTAAACATTGTTACACTGAAGTCAAGAAAATTAATATGATCTTAAACTACATTAGGAGAGGTGTCGCCCATGAATGAGGAGGTGATCAGCCTATTGAATTATGCCTTGGTCAATACACATCTGGAGCACAGTGTTTACTATTGGATGTCAAATTTTAAGAAGGATACTGATAACCTGGAGAAAGCACAGAGCAGAGAAAAAAGATGGTGAAGGGCCTTGAGTTTAAGTCATATAAAGATAAGGTGAAAGAACTGGGATTTTTAGTCTAAGATATAGCAGATTTAGAGTAGGTATTCTTTATCTTTTTTGGTCTTGATAGTCTGCTGAAACTTTTAGATCACATCTCAGAATAATGTTTTTACATGTATAAAATAAAATATATAGATTACAAAGATGTGTGAAATACAGTCATTAAAACTTTTCTCAGAAAACAACTCCCTAAAAATTGTTGGGAAAACCGGAAAGCAGTATGGAAGAAACTGCTCATAGACCAACATCTTATACCATTTTACCAAGATAAGGGCAAAATTGATACATGACCTAGATATAAAGAAGCTATTAGAAGAAAATTAGAAGAACATGGAACATGTCACTTATCAGACTTATGGATAGGCAAACAATTTATAAATAAACAAGAGATAGAAAGCAAAGTTAGGTGTAAAGTGAATAATTTTGATTACATTAAATTAAGAAGTTTGTGTACAAATAAAATAAATGTAACCAAGATCAGAAGGAAAGCAAAAGATTGGGAAAATAATTTTATAAACATTTTATCAGATAAAGGTCTCATATCTAAAATATATAAAGAACTTTGTCAAATCTATAAGGATATGAGTCATTCCCCAATTAATAAATGGTCAAAGGATATGAACAAGCAGTTTTCCAATGAGGAAATCAAAATATTGTGTAGTCATATGAAAAACTGCCCTAAATAATTACTGATTAGTGAAATGCAAATTTAAAAAAACCCTTGAGATATCATTTTACACCTACCAGATTGGCTAAAATGACTGAAGGGGAAAGCAATAAATGTTGGAGGGAATGTGGAAAAATTGGGGTACTAATTCATCTTTGGTGGAATTGTGAACTGATCCAACCATTTTTTAAAGTAATCTACAATTATGCCCAAAGAATTATTAAACTGCCCATCGACTTTGACCCAGCAATGCCACTACTAGGTCTATTTCCAAAGAGGAGTAGGGAAAAAGGAAAATAATCTATATGTTCTAAAATGTTTATAGCAGCTCTTTTTGTGGCATCAAAGAAAAACTGCAGGGATGCCTATCAATTGGGGAATGGTTGAATAAGTTGTGGTATATGATTGTGATGGAATACTACTGTGCTATAAGAATTGATGAGTTCAATGATTTTAGAAAAGCATGGAAATACTTGCATGAAATAATGAAGAGCAAAATGAGCAGAACCAAGAGAACATTGTATATAGTAACAGCAATATTGTTTTAAGAATGACTTTGAGAGGGCAGCTAAGTGGCACAGTGGATAAAGCACCTACTCTGGATTCAGGAGGACATGAGTTCAAATCCAGCCTCAGACACTTGACACTTACTAGCTGTGTAAACCTAGGCAAGTCACTTAACCCCCATTGCCCCGCAAAAACAAAACAAAACAAAAGAATAAGCTAATTTGACTATTCTAAATACTCAAATTAACTATAGAGGACGTATGAAGAAAGACACTATCTGCATCCAGAGAAAGAACTGATAAATAGAAATTTTATAGAACAATTTTACATATATATACATACCTATTTGTGTCTAATGATAGCAATCTCTGGGGTAGTGGGATAGGAAAGGAAAAAAATCTACATGATAATTTTGTTTTATATTTGAAAGAAATACCAAGTTGTACATAGTAGACTTGCATTTTCATGTGCAATCATATTTTTATTGCATTATGTTATGGAAATGCTTGTTTTATTCCATTAATTAAAAATAAATAAATAGTGTAGCTACAAAAAAGAAAGAAAACAGTTTCTCAGACCTCACATTAGGAACCTCAACAAAGAAGAACCTGTTATCTGTTTTCAATACCTAACAGGATTACATGTGAAAGAAGAACTAGACTTTTGCTTGTTCCCACAGAACATAACTGGGAGAACTGGGTACGCTATCCAAAAGTCAAATGGACTGCCATGGTAGGTAGGGAGTTCTTCTTTACTGGACATCTCTAAACCAAAAGGAATTCTTATTGGTATCTTGTAGAATGGATTCTTATTTGGGTCTAGGTTGGATTAAATGATTTTGAATTCTTTTCCAACTCTGAGACTCTATGAAATCCAGTATTGGTGGGATTATGAGAAATAGGTATATCGTAATACTACTGGTAGAGTTCTCAATTTGTGCAGTGTTTTTGGAAAGATACAAAATAAGAGTTACAAAGCTATTCGACATCATTTACTCTGATCCCACTACTAAGAATACACTCTAAGGGTATTGTTGAAAGAAAAAAATGCATCTGCACAATAATATTCATAGTAACAGTAATCACAATAACAAAAAAAACCTAGAAGCAACTTGTTGGCTCAATAACTGAGCCTTGACCATATACCCTGGTACATAAGCAAAATGGAACATTTTTGTACCATAAGAAATGTCAAATATATGACAAACACAAAAGAACTATAAGAAGACAGATGAAGAATCTGATTCATGACAATGAGCATAATAAGTATAGCAACAGAAAAATAATAACAATAAGAACAGTAAGAATTTTTTTATAAAAATGCACATTTGCAAAATAGTTCAGAAGAGAAAAATGCTGATGAGACATTTTTGTTACTAAAACTTTCTTACTTAAATTTATAGACACATTTGTTGTTGTTTGACAGAACTTTGATTTAATTATCATCATCATCATCACAATAATAGAAACAATAGCCGTATTTATATAGTGCTTACTGTGTACCAAGCACTATACTAAGCACTTTACACATATTATATCATTTAATCTTCACAACATCCCTGAAAGGTAGATGCCATTATTATTCTCATTTCAGATGAAAACAACTGAGCCAAACAAATATGAAGTGATTTGCTCAAGATCACCCAGTTAGTAAGTGTCCTGGACCACATTTGAAATCAAGTCTTCCTGACTTTGAGACCGGAACTCTATCTACCATACCTCCTAGCTAACTGTTATGGGGAATAAAGGGAGATCCGAGTGAGGAATCCCCTCTGTGAAAGATGTACACCTGCTTTGCATCTTACAATTTTAGAGAGTTTCTTAAATCACATAGACTTGATCAGGACTACATGGTCAGCAGGAGTCAGAGGTAGGACTTAAACTTCACTTGAACTCAGGGCTCTGAGGTCAAAAGGTAATATAAATCATTTTTAAAGCAAAATAAATTGTTCACTTTCACTTTCATGAACTATCATTTGTTTATCTGAAAGTTGAGTTCTGAGAGTTACTGTATTTATAATCAACATCAAATTATTTTAAAATGTATGAAAGAGAAAAATTAAATGCAGATTATTAGAGATATTCATTTTCAACTTTAACATTTCTGGTCCATTCATTTCAATAGGATCAAAGAAGGCATACCTAAAGACATGATGATATAAACTAAAGAATGGAACTATCACCTCCTTAGATGCTAATAAAACAGGAAAAAACTCAATTCACTCCCCCTCCTTTCAATCTTGTTTTTTTTTTGTTGTTTTTTGTGGGGCAATGAGGGTTAAGTGACTTGCCCAGGGTCACACAGCTAATAAGTGTCAAGTGTCTAAGGCTGGATTTTGAACTCAGGTCCTCCTGAATCCAGGGCAAGTGCTTTATCCACTGCACCACCTAACTGCCCTTTTCAATCATTTAAAAGGTCTTTATTTAATTCTGAGACCTGATCTTTTCTTTTCATGGAATGGTAAACTGGCATACAAGGTGAGTAATCAGGTTTCACAACATGGAGTTGTTATTACACATCCTGTGATTTAAAATGTCAGTCTTAAAATAAAAAGTCACTGTATTTGTAATAGGATGTAAAGGCTGGCAAAAGTGACAGTAGCAGCTGGTTACTTCTGTCTTATGAACAAACAAAATCTATTCAGAAGGCTCATCAAAATCATGGCATAGCTATGCAATTTATTCAACCTTTAGGTTTTATAATAGTACATGATAAGAAAGAGGAAGAAGCACACTATGGAATAGGACACTGAACATGGGGTCAGAAAAGACTTGGGTTCAAATTCTCCCTTAGGCACTCCAACTGTGTGACCCTGAGCAAATCATTAAATCTCTTTATGCCTCAGTTTCCTCACCTGTAAAGTGAATAGACTATATTTGATAGCCTCTAAGATTTCTTCCAACCCTAAAAATCTATGATCCTCTGAAACCCCACTTTAAAAAAAAACAGTTGTAGCAAGATTAGAAGCAATCATTTCAAAAGCTAGACCTAATAATGGTGGTGATATTTGCTTTTTGTTTTCATATTAATGCCTCCCTCTTAATATATAAAAACTCCCCACAGATTTAATGTTTTACCTAAGGTATACAAACTGTACATCTGACTCAGATAACACACTCAGTTCATAGAATAACTGACAAATGGCCATTACCAAAAAAAGAATTATTCTCATTCATTGGCATTATATTCCTGAAATTCTGCTTTGTGATGCACTTGCAAGCCAAGACGTCATGCTCCTGCTGTCATTGGTCCTCTTCAAGAAGGAAGGCTGAACAACAACCACAACAACAACAACAACAATATTCCTGAACTAAGAGGCTGCATCATTTAACAATGGCTTTTTGCTAACTGTGAACCCACAGAAAGAGTTGCTCAGTCTTTCCCTCATTGTTGCCATAACCTGGAAGAAACCTAAGGCCAGATCAAATTTTTTAAAAAAAGAGATATCGTACCACACCAACAAACATAACAGATTTAGGATACGAGTGCCATAAGGTGGTGGAAGTATCTAATTCTCTGTTGTCTTTTTTATCTACCCTACTGATCTTTGGGTAGATAAGTATGTACCCAGGTTGGGCCCAGGGTGTGCCATAGCCTCATCTCCAAAGAAGGGAACTGATACACAGTGAAACTAAATTTTTAACCTGGCTTTGTGGTCAAGAGAAATAGGTTTGGTTTTGTTGTGTGTGCTTTTAAAAATAAAATCAACTGCAGTTTAAAATGTCAGGAGTTCTCATTTTTTTTCTATCCTACCTTTCACCTAGCTGCTGATTTGATAAAATTGTGGGTTTCATCTTTTTAATTTGTTGAGAATCCGCTATTGTTACTGAATGCTGGTGTTTCACATCTGTAGCATTCAATGAGATTATCATTATCACATGGCAAATTCCTTGGGCTCACACTTAGACAATGACTGACAATGATGCTTCTATGGCAAACTAATCAGGTAGAAAAACAGGGCTGTAATGTTGCTTTCTACACACATTTGGGTTCCATGAAAGCAAGAGATTCCTCCATTTGGCCTTTATTCAAAATCACTAAAGGAATGTAGTTTTTATAGTAATATATTTTAATGTTTATGTATAGCTGGTATTTTCAATATTTGAGTCGATTTTTGTTTCAGATTAAAGGATGTAATAGCTTCATACATAAAATTTCCTGGAACAATTTTATTTTACAATTCCTGTATTGGAGCACTTAGAATAATAGTTGGTTTTAAACACTACTTTAAAAAAAGCACTCAAAGAAGAGTAATAAGATGGAGAACCAAGAAGAAAGTTGTATCACTTTAAAACTGTATACATGGTTCATGGATCTTTTTTGTATAACGATTTGAAAATCAAATTTGTGTAATCTTTGTTTGGGAAAAGTTATATTGTAAACACTTTGAGTTTCTCTTTCTTAGAATTACCCAATATTATGTGATTAACATGTCTGTCATGCTTCGAATTTCTAAGGAAAGAAAAAGTATCAAATTCTCTATAACTAGTTTATTATATGTACCCTGGCCTTAGCACAGTGCCTAGAATATTGTGGGTATTTAATAAATACTTATTGACTTAATTTGACTTTACCTTAACAAAGTGATTAGAAACATCAAAATTTTCCAATTAATACAAAATACAAAATCAAAAGGAAAAAAGTGGTATTTCATTATAATTAGAAGATAACATTTAGTTTCCCAAGGCAGAGCCTTTTTTGAAGTATAAGAATTATAATAGGAATCATGCATCTGGCTTTGGGCTATTATTGTATTGAATTATGACAATATTGTCTTTAATCTTCGATGCCTCATTTCCTTCTGATCACCTCCATAAACACTTTTCACCTCCCACCAAAGCTAAGTATCGGGATATAAGAGACAAACCATATACACTGTCATTTTTCCTATACAATAATATATATGGAGAACCTGGAGGGAGATATACAAAGTAAAGATCCCTTGTTTTGTTTGCCCAGGAGTAGGTTATACCTCCTGAAATCAAATGTACCCATAAAACACAAAAACAGCTATCTAGACATGGGTTTAATGATTAGGTGCCTCTTTAAATTACTGAGTCTCTGTCGATTCTTTTTATTTATTCTGATGCTTTTTAATACAGGCAAAACACATTGATAAATCAGAAACATAAGAAAGCAAAGCTTTTTTTACATAAATCCTGTGCTTAGAATCAGGGGAGTTCTAGTGCAGAAATATAAGGTTCCCTCAGCAAAGTGACCCATTTATTTAAAAGTAGCTCATTTAAAACAGGCATCATTTAATGGAGTGCTCATAAATTATGCAGCTATCACAATTTCTTACAGATGTTTGCTGCACTTAATAAATCTAAAAGTAATTACCATGGAGCTTACAAAACATAAGTTGCTTACCTTGTAATTATAATACATGTTCAGGCATTACATATAAGAGCCACTGGGGAAGCAAATTGCTAATGGGTGCCAAGAAATTTAAGGATACACAGTCAGCATGACATAGTAGATATGCACTGAATTTCAGAGTCTGGAGTTCTGGGTTAGAATCCTGGCTCTGATACTTACTTGTTATGGGCAAGTCTCAGTTTTCACCTGTGTAAAATGGGGATAATAATATTTACTCTGGCTACCTCATGAAATTATAATCAAGAAACTGGCAAACTTTAAAATAGTGTATAAGTATGATTTTTACTTATTAATAATAAATACTGCTTATTTAATGCAGGTAAGTACATTCTTGGATTATATATTCCTCCTTCAAGATATATGCTGGTCATTGGTGTAGGAAAGCAAGACAAGAGGAGGAAGGCAAAGAAGACAAACTCAAATCAGCTTCTTTTTCTATGTTGTCTCTTTAGTGAGTCAGAAAGATGAAAAAATGTCTAAGCACAAAAACTGAACAGATAGCTATGAATTTATTGTACATAGATAGATTTCAATTAAAAAGATGTATTATCAATGACTTGCAATAATCAAGTCACTGATAGTAAACATTTTCACAATAAATTATCAATAAATTCACAATGACAACTTTAATTAATTGCCTCTGAAGACAATATGTGTATTATATGAAATAATCATTGTTAGTAAATACATTGTCATGAATATTGAATCAATCAACAAGCAATTATTAAGCACCTACTTTGTTTCATTCATCCTACTAGGTGCTGGGGATACAAAGAGAAAAATGAAATAGTGCCTGCCCTCAAGGGGCTTACAATCTATCATGAAGAAAATCTATACATATAAAAGTACATGCAAAATAAACACAAGGTACTCAGGGCAAAAAGGCACTAGCATGGTTGGGGGGGGGGGAGGTATCAGGAGAGGACTCATGTCCTAGTTGAAATCTGAGTTGAGCTTTGAAAAATCCTAAGTATTCTAAAGAAGCAGAGGTGAAAAAAGAGTGCATTCTAAGCATGAGGTACAACCTGAATAAAACCATGGAGAAAAATACAGTGTTGACCATCAAGAAAGCCAATTCAATTAAGTAGTAAAATAGAAGCCTATGAAGGTAGTTTGGAATCAGGTTATGAAGGACATTAAATGCCAAATAGTGGAGTTCATATTTGATCCTTGAACCGCTACAATTCACTGAATAGGTGAACAACATTATCAGACCCGTGCTTTGTTAATGATCATCAACAACAACAATAACAAGCATTTATTAAGCATTTACTGTGTGCTTAATACTGATAGCTAGGTGGCTCAGTGGAAAGTATGCTGGGCCTGGAATCAAGAAGATCTGAATTTAAATCTGTCCTCTGATACTTGCTAGCTGAGTGATCCTGGGCAAGTCATTTAATTTCTGTTTGCCTTAATCCACTGGAGAAGGAAATGACATACTCCATTATCTTTGTCCACAGGATCATAAATAGATAGACATAATTGAACAACTGAACAACAAAAGTGCGTCAAGAACTGTGCTAACAGCCCTAGGGATGCAAAGAAAGGCAAAAACATGGCTCCTACCCTCAAAGAGTTTACAATCTAAAGAAGACAACATGCAAACAATCATGTTTATGAATGATATATGCAGTGTAGATGAGAGGTAAGTGGAGTGGAGGATGGTTTGGAAATGCAATCAATTATAACATTTCACATTTTTTGTACAAATACAAAATACCATTCAAAGCAAGACTCAAAAGATCTATGATCTTTAAGACTTGAATCAGTTTAACTTAATTGGAGTCATATTTTTATTATTACTGAACAATTAATCAGATAGTTTTATATGGAAGACAGAGTACAAATGAAATGGTTTATTTTGAAGGTCAAAAATAACCTACATACTTTACAAATACTTATTATTAAAAAGTTTTTCTTAAAAATTCCTTACCTTTAAAATAAATAGATGAAAAATAAATAAATTTTTAAAAATTCCTTACCTTCTCACCAACTTCTCCTTTTCTTCCTTCAAAGCCATGCTCTCCCTGTTGTAAAGGAATGTAACACATATCACAGTACTGCCTCAATACTGGAAAAATTTCAGTTCAATCCTGTTTAACAGATAGTGACAGTTTGATGGGTGTGAGTACTTCTTTACCTAATATAGATAGGAGCCTTTCCACACCTTAGTAAATAGCTTTCATGAACTGCTGGCTCAAAGAAATTAATCACCTGGTGGCCAGCCTCATCCTCATAAATATACCTTGGGTCTACATTCTAAAATTTTCCATCTCTGTAGGAAATGGTAGAATTTGTACTCTCTTGGAATAGTCTTCAAAATCTCAAGGCTGCCTGCATATCATAAAGCGACAGAAGCATGAATGACTTCAGTGGAGGATGGAGTATACATATTTTCTCTCTTTTTCTCTCCTTTATAGATAAATACATACAGAGATATGCATATGTGTATATACAGCATGTATAAATGTTTTGGTAATGTTGTTCTTTTGAGAATTAGTATTTTAACTAATTCTTACAGATAAAACATGTTCACATGTAACAGTTCCATTCAATCAAAACACAACAATTGGGTTTCTCATGAGAAAAGTTGGTAAGAGCAAAAACAGAATCTGTCATGTGGTAGAATTCTCTAGAGGTTCCACACCAACTTCATATTTGCTAGCTATTGCCACTTTGATATTCCACTAGATTTCATATTCTTCATGTCCAAGATGGAAATCTTCCCCTCAAAACTTGATTGTCTTGGCTCCTCATCCCTGACGTGGGGTTGCCCATTCTCATGATAATGTAATAAATGTGCCTCTGCTTGACTTGGTGGTCTCCTCGAGTTATTTGGGTAAACTGAGGCAATTTTGTCCAAACAAATGGGAAAATTTATATGAACTGATGTAGAATGAAGAGAACAGAACCAGGAAAGCAACTTGTATACTGAAAACAATATTATAAAGACAAACAACGAAGATGGCGGAGGAAAGGCAGTGAGCTCCTGAACTCATGACACGATCACTCCAAAAAACATCCAAATAAGGTCATAGGAAAATGCCCGGAGCAGCAAAACTCACAGAAGAATGTGCTGAAATCATCTTCTAACCAAGAATGGCTTGGAAGGTCAGAAGGAGGGAGCTGCTGTGCTGATACAGGAGTTGGGTCCAACCCCACAGTCACCCTGACACAGATCCAGTCTCAGGAAGTCCTCACCAGAGAAGGAGACATGCAGAGCCTCTGAATCAGCTGAAGCACCAGTGTCGTCTGGAACTAAGCTCACAGTTTGGTGAGTGGGCTGAGCCCTGGGCAGGGGAGAGACTACAGGGGTCTATGCTGGTGCTAAGGTAGTACTTGGATTTTATACCCCTACTGAGAACCAAGTGGTAGGCTCGAGTAGAACTGGCCCAGGTGGGGGAGGGGTACAGGCTCATCAGAGCTAACAACCACAACACACAAAGCTGGTTGATTGGCAAGTTGGTCTGGGGTCATCTAGGACCAGGAAACAGGCCAGGCAAGGGAAGAACCTGATTCTCCTTAAATCATACCGCCTGGGATGTCTTAAGCTTGGGATACTGCAGCCTGGAAACAGTACCCCACTTTAAGGAGCTAAAAGTCTAGTAAAAGAAAGGCAAGATGAGCCAACAGAGAAAGGTGAAGACCATAGAAGGTGTCTTCAGTAACAAGGAAGACCAAGGGGCACCCTCAGAGGAAGATGTCAACATTAGGGCCCCTATATCTAAAGCTTCCAAGAAAAATACGAATTGGTCTCAGGCCATAGAGGTGCTCAAAAAGGACTTTGAAGAGAAAGTTAGAGAGGTAGAGGAAAAAATGGAAAGAGAAATGAAGGTGATGCAAGAAAGACATGAGAAAAAAGTCAACAGCTTGAAAAGTCAAATGGAAAAGGAGGTACAAAAGCTCTCTGATGAAAATAATTGCCTAAGAATTAGGATTGAACAAATGGAAGCCAGTGACTTTATGAGAAACCAAGACACAATAAAGCAAATCCAAATGAATAAAAAAATAGAGGGCAATGTGAAATATCTTCTGGGAAAAACTGCTGACCTGGAAAATAGGTCCAGGAGAGATAATTTGAAAATTATTGGTCTACCTGAAAACCATGATCAAGGAAAGAGCTTAGACACCATCTTCCAAGATATTCTAAGGGAAAATTGCCCGGAAATTCTAGAAGAAGCAGCTAAAATAGAAATTGAAAGAATCCACCAATCACCTCCAGAAAGAGATCCCAAAAAGAAAACTCCTAGGAATATTATAGCCAAATTCCAAAGCTCTCAGGTCAAGGAGAAAATATTGCAAGCTGCCAAAAAGAAAGAATTCAAGTACTGTGGAGCCCCAGTCAGGATAGCACAAGATCTAGCAGCTTCTACATTAAAGGACCAGAGGGCATGTAATATGATATTCCAAAGGGCAAAGGAAATGGGATTACAACCAAGAATCACCTACCCAGCAAAACTCAGCATTATCTTTCAGTGGAAAAAAATAGGACTTTAATGAAAAAGAAGACTTTCAGATATTTGTGATGAAAAGACCTGGACTGAATGGCAACTTTGACTTTCAAATACAAGACCCTAGAGAACTATTAAAAAAAAAATTGGAGCTGGGGGACATACCTGGGGTCATACAGTAGGCGACTGTCTTGTGTCTCAGGCCAGGTTTTGGCTGGGATCCCCCTGGGTCCAGGGGTGATGATTTGTCCACTGTATCACTTATCTAGATGATAACATCTTTAGAGTTAAATTGAGAGGTGAAGGGAATTCATTGGGGGAGGGGGAAGGGCAGAAGCAAAATCCTACAGGAAAATAACAGGAAAAGGCTTATGGAGTGGGGGAAGAGATGGGAGAGGAGAAGGCAGTAAATGAATTTTACACTCATCAGAAAAGGCTCAAAGATCTTCAACTCATCAGAGCTGCCTCAAGGAGGGATTAATAGACACACCCAACTGGGTGGAGTAATCTATTTAATCTGGGCAGTAAATGAGCCTAACACTCATTAAAATTGGCTCAAAGACCTCAATCTCATTAGAATTGGCTCAAGGAGGGACTAATGTACACACTCAATTGGGTAGAGTAATCTCTCTAACCCTGTAGGAAAATAGGAGGGGAAGGGGATAAAGAGAGAGGGGCAAAAGAAGGAAGGGCAGAGTGGGGGAGGGGACAGACAGAAGCAAATCCCTTTTGAAGAGTGATAGGATGAAAGAAGATGGATAATAGAATAAATATCATGGGGAAGGGAATAGGATGGAAGGGGAAAATTAACACTAGTAATTATGAAAAAGAGAAAAGGGGGAAAAATGTACAAAAAATATTTATAGCAACTCTTGGTGGAGGCTAAGAATTGAGAATCAAGGGAATGTCCATCAATTGAGGAATTATGGAAAAAGATGTGTTATATAATTGTAGTGGAATGGACTTGTGCTACAGAAAATGACAAACAGGATGATCCCTGGAAAACCTTGAAAGACTAATGAACATTGATGTATGGTGAAGTGAGCAGAGCTGAGAGGACATTGTGCGTAGTGACAGCAGTATTGTTCAATGAGTAATTGTGAATGACTTAGCTACTCTCAGCAGTACAATGATCCAGGACAATCCCAAGGAACTAATGAGGAAGCATACTATGCACTGCTATAGAAAGAACTGATAAAAAGAACACTTGTGGATTGTACATATATAACCTGATTGCAATCTTGTGGAAGGGGGAGAAAAGGGAAGGAAGGAGGGAGGGAGAAAAATTTGGAATTCTAAATCTTATGAAAATGAATGTTGAAAATTACCCTTACATGTAAATGGAAAATAAAATAACTGTTTGTTGAGGAAAAAAAACAAAAACAAAAACAAACAAAAAACCAAAAAAACCTTGATTGTCTTCCATCCTTATTCAAGGAAACTATAATGTAAGAAAACCTATAATGTGCAATGGGGGTGATTCTAGAGGAGAAAGTCTGGCTCTTTGATGAAGGATATGTGTCTTGTTGCGATGATATAGCAGTCCTTATCACTGGTGATCCACCACTGTATCATGTATCTTTAATGCTTAGCCCAATGTACAACATATAGTCAGCAATTCATAAACATTTGTACTTGAATAATAGTAATAATAATAATAACTTACATTTACATAATATTTACTATGTATCAGGCACTTTGCTAAGTATTTTACAATTATTATTTCATTTGATCCTCACAACAACCTGGGAAGTAGGTGCTATCATTATCCCCATTTTACAGAAAGAAAACTTAGGCAAACAGAGGTTTAGTGACTTGACCAGGGCAAGAAGCTAGTAATGAATTGAATTAAAAAATTAAAACTCTTATTCTTTGCTGAAACCTCTGAGTAAATAACTATTCTGTAATCCTACAATATATTTATATGTGTGTCAAGGGTAGGGATAGACTATAGAAAAAAGTACAGTGCTAAAGCACAGGATAGACAGTCAATAAATATTTGATGAATGAATCAATAATTGAAGGAAGAGAAAGAAGAATTTATTCCTTTCCACTTTTTTGCTACGTTTTTGAGAAGATATTACTTGGTGTCATGAAAATTACAAAATGATTCAGAAATGTATTAGAAATCAATCCCTTAGATCTACCCTTAAAAAGGACACTCAGCTAGATATTGGCTGAAGGTTGAGCATTTTGCTCCAGAAGACAGAAGTCTACTTTTCATTCCTGGAACACAGACTTTAACCTTACCACTAAATGTAAGCTGACATCTAAGCTACTTAATGCCTCCAGCACATCAACCATCCAAGTCAGCATGATGTAGCCACCAGAAACAGCTGCTGGAAAGTCCAAAGTTATTTCCCAGAAGATAAATCTACATATCCCTTGGCTTGGAATTTGAATCTCGGCTACAGCACATGCTGTATCAATGAATGATTTTGTCAAGAAATACTGTGAAGAAATTTAGAGTCTTCCCAATTTTACTTTCGCCATTTCTGGCTTCTTCATACTCAGTCATGCCTAATGAGAGATGTGTTTGATTGAAAAAAAAGTCATAACAGGAAGTAGCTAAAGACCTTTTCAAAATGACAATTTACAGCACTTCTGGCATATTGCTGAACAGACCTGTGAAACTTATCTGGATCCCGGAAACTGTTCCATTAGCTCCTGTAGACACTTCACACTTCATCAATAATGTTCTCCCTGCCATGATGTGGTTTGTGCAATGGTATGACAGCTGGTACAAGAAGTACCTTACCTATCTTTTTTCTTGGCTACCAGAATAAAGTCTTCATAGAGCTTCTAGTAATTCAAGTCAGATATAATCATGCTCCTTTCCCCAAAGCCTACATCATCTCTTAATAGCTAAATTTGGTTAAAAGACAGAGGTTCTCATAAAATATGTATAAGTAGCTTCAATTACTTCTGTAACATTCCTCAACTCTCATGGTGATGGAGCCTGGCACCTACTCCTTCAGGTGCTAAAATCATAGGTACTAAAGACCCAGGAAAGAAAGATCTTATCATTAAAGTCCTTGATATTGTCAAATGGTTCAACACCACAAGCTGATAGATTATTTTATCAGTGGAATTGACATTAAATGAGAGTTGTTATCATCTGCTTTGTGTCTGTACCCTTAAAGACCATCTGACTGGATGCTGAATACTGAAAACCATTTGTCTGCTCTTTCCTATTAGATTGTTAGCTTCTTGCAAACAGTGATTATATTTCTTTTCTATTTGTTTCCTGGTACTTAACATAGTACTTTGCATATAGTAAGTGGCTGATAAATGCTTTTTCCATTCATTCAGGATTACAAATCTCTTATTTCCAGAAGAATGTTCATGAAGAGGTTCATTTTCTCTACATTCTCTGAGATTTTCAAAGGAGTTTATTCTATCGGCATCATTGTACTGAGTTTGTTATGATACAAATTTCAAAATGAAAGCTGGTTTCATCTAATGAAATATAGGAACATGGTCAGGAAAATGTTAAATTCCAGCTTGAATTGAAGTCTCTGGCTGTTGGACTTCTGGGTTCATTAAAGGTATAGAGCAATTCTAAAGCTGATAAATTTGTCCGTATGGGACAATGAACTGTACCATTATAGTGTTCTACAAAAAAGGTGTGTTATTAAAAATCACTGATGGGAGAAGTGTTTAGGATATGTCCCCTTCAGAGTGAATCCTTTCAACACAATTCTATTGGGAGACAGGATATTGTGGGTTTCTACAGGGGCTTTTGAAGAGATTCCATTATGTTAAGTACAGTTCAAAATAATCTTATTCTGGGGGTGGCTAGATAGCACAGTGGATAAAACACTGGCCCTGGATTCAGGAGTACCTGAGTTCAAATCCGACCTCAGACACTTGACACTTGCTAGCTGTGTGACCCTGGGCAAGTCACTTAATCCCCATTGCCCCGCAAAAAAAAAAAAAAAAGAAAGAAAAAGAAAAAAGAAAAAAATAATAATCTTGTTCTAATTTTAAATGCTAAGAATGCTTAAAAATTAAATAGAATATTCAAAACTTATTTTTACCTTTTGACCAGGTGGTCCAGGGGCACCAAGTAAACCATCTTCACCCTGAAAAACAGGCACATGAGTAAATTGTATATGTTACAAATTACTAACATTAGATTTGTTGCTCATGATTCGGTTACATCAATACAATAAAAATGAGTGTGCTACCTAAAATAATTGGCATATTTGGAGCTATATCAATCAAACTATCAACAGAATACTTATAAAGTATACAAAATGACAAGACAATTCCTTTGGAAGAACAAAAGATCTAAATACTCAAGGGAAATAATATGAAAAAAGTAGGAATGAAGGGAGAATAGCTAACTTCCAGACTTCAAATTATATTAAAAGAAGTGATCATCAAAACCAATTACTAGTTAGAAAATTTAAAAAGTAAGTCAGTGGAGTAAAGCAAATAGCATAAATAAATGAAATCAGTAACTTAGTGACTGATGAACTAGAAAATATAAATAACTTGGGAAAGAACTCTCTATTTGACAGGAACTTTTGGGAAAACCAGAAAGAACTTTGGCACAAAAAAGGGGGGGAGAGAGTGAAAAGCATTTTACATTATATACCACAATAAAAGAGAAATGATATAAAAGAATAACATTAGATAATTAAAGGGAAAAGAATGGAGGCCTTTTACATGACTCCTGATAATAGGAAAAAATATTTTTTTATCCAACGAGAGATAGAGAGGAACACAAGGGATAAAAAAATTGTAATTACATGAATTAAAAAAAATTTCTACTAATACAATTAACATAATTAGGTTAAAAAGGTATATAGTTAAATGAGAAAGAAATCTTTGCATCAAATATCCCTAATAAGGGCCTAATATTTGATATATTTAGGAAATTAACATTTATGTGCATATATCATAAAGAGCAATTTTTCAATGTGTAATTGATCAAAGGATATTAATAAAGAATTGAAATCACTCAAAAGAGCAATTGCAAACAATTAACATTGATATGAAATATTGCTCCAAATCACTAATAATAAGAGAAGCAGAAATTAAAACAACCCTGATATTTCACCTCTTACCCAGCAAATAGACAAAGATGACAAAAGAAGGAAATTTTCAAAGCAGAAAGACCACCACACTAAATACACTGGATCTATGAAATGATCCAAGCACTCTGGAAAATAATTTAAAATTATACTATAAAAGTAACTGAAATGTACACACCCTTTACCACAGAGGCCTAAATGCTTGGTATATGCCCCCAGGGAGATCAAAGACAAAATAAAGTTCACATATACACAAAAATATTCATTGCAATATTTTTATGGTGGCAAAGAATTGGAAACTGAGTAGATATCCATTGACTGGAGAATGTTTAAACAGATTGTGTTATGTTAACGCAGTCAACTATTATTGTGCCCTAAGATATAACAAATGTGAAGAAATAAGAAAAAAATGGAAAGGTTTCTACAAACTGATACAGAGTAAAGAAAGAAGAACCAGAAAATAATATGAGATTATAATAATTTAATGAAACAACAATAAAAACCAAAGTTAAATTTCATGTAATTTTAATGATCAAGCTTGGCCCCAAATAAGGATTGAGAAAATACACCTCCCTCCCTTCACTGCAGAGGTGAGGAATGATGGATAGATTGTCAGACATTGTTGGTGTTGTTAAGGGCTAAAATTCTAGCTAAACTGTCTAAAATATTTAATGAGTGGTCGCCAATTAATTATAAGCTTTAGCAAGAGTTAGACTTTTAAGCATTTATTAAGGAGAATAAGAATTTGGTAAAGAGAGAAGAAAAAGGCCTAGATTCCTATCTATTAAAGGGAGAGCACATTTCTAGCTCCCTTCTCCACCAGCATCCCCAGGAAAGAGCATGAGACAGAGCACTAGTCCCTTCCTTCTTCCTCTCACTAGCCAACGGCACTTCCTGATGCCCAAAGAAAAGACTCCTGGTCTTGACCTCAAAGACCTTCGACTCATGGGCGGAACTCTTCTACAGTAAGTCTCCAGCAGGTGGCGTCATTCCAATCATTACAGTGTACTAGATGGTTTTGCTGAACTGTCTCTTTTTCCCCTTCTTTTTAAGTTTTTGTTACAAGGGAGGGTTCTTTGGGTAAGGGTATGAGAAGAGACCCTTTCAGAAATGAATGTGATATACAACTGAAAGACATCAATTTTTAAAAGTCCCCCCAAAAAGGCAAAAAAAAAGGCTAAGATTTTAGTGAATAAAGGCAATAGGGCATTAAAAGTGAGGGTTAGGGTTTCTGAGGAGGATTTTGTCGAAATATCCTCTTTTTTCTTCAGGTAATATTTAAGTGTATGAGACCGTGTTTGACCCTATCTTGGGAGTAAATGAAACTTGGTCTAGATATGATCAACAGGGTACCTTTGTGTTTTCTAGGGCACAAG
This sequence comes from Dromiciops gliroides, assembly GCF_019393635.1. Classification (NCBI taxonomy): domain Eukaryota; kingdom Metazoa; phylum Chordata; class Mammalia; order Microbiotheria; family Microbiotheriidae; genus Dromiciops; species Dromiciops gliroides. Next base: position 289,798,059 of record NC_057864.1, on the reverse strand, counting down.
GGTCTCATGTCTGCTGATGGACTGCCTTTAATTTCAGACAATGTTATGTTAAAGGCACATAGTAAAATGTAAACAATTTTGGGAAAATTAAATAGAAAATATATATATATGCCCTTGGGAGCAGCTAGGTGGTGCAATGGATAAAGCACCAGACCTGGATTTAGGAGGACCTAAGTTCAAATCCAGCCTCAGACACTTGACACTTACTAGCTGTGTGATCCTGGGCAAGTCACTTAACCCTCATTGCCCCACAAAAAAAAAAAGAAAGAAAGAAAGAAAAAAGAAGGAAAAAAAAGAAAAATATATATGCCCTTTCAATCCCGCCTTAGGGCAAAAATAGTTTTTAGCAGATACCTATCAGTCTCCATTTGCTGGAATTTGCTGATTTCTGATAAGACATAATTTACAAACTTATAAAGGGGCTGGACTTATGTTTTTATTGGTTTAGGGAACTCTTACACAACATATATCCTTCACTAATGCAGATCAGTACTTCCTCTGCCATTTAAGATCTTAGGTCCCTAAAGCAATAGGGAATTTTTTGTTCCAAGTTATTGTCAGTATGTGCCAGAGGCAAAGCTTGAATCCAGATCTTTCTGACAGCAAGACCAGCTCTCTTTGCACTACTCTGTGCTGCTGTTTAAAAATAACATAACATTTTCAGTTAAGTTTTAGGAAGCTGTAGGTTTCTAGCAAGGGCAGCACAGTAGATAGGGCACCAGCCCTAGAGTCAGGAAGACCTGCGTTCAAATCCAGTCTAAGACACTTATTGCCTGTGTGACCCTGGGTAAGTCACTTAACCCTGTTTTCTGTCTCCTCAGCTGTAAAATGAACTGGAGAAGGAAATGGCAAACTACTCCAGTATCTTTGCCAAGAAAATCCCAAATGGGGTCACAAAGAGTTGGACATGACTGAAAAAACTGAACAACAGGTTTATAGTAACAATAATTGATCTTGGCCTCTTGATCTCCACCCCAGTCCAAGTCAACAAATATCTATTAAGTATCCACCATGTGCTATTTTCTCAGTACTATAGTAAGGGTTGGGGGTACAAAGAGAAAAAGAGAACAGTCCTTGCCCTCAAGTAGCTTACATTTTTACTAGGAGCTAGGAAAAATACATAAAGATAAACAAGTTTCGATCATTCTAAATACACAAATATTTCTATAGGCTTATCAATCTAATAATATACTTATTAAGTACCTACTATGTGCCAGGCACAGTGTTGAACCATGGGCATAGAGACAAAAAAGGTTAAAAAAAAAAGGTGTTTTCCTTGTCCACCAGACTACAATATAAATTGAAAATGAGTAGAGCTAGCTGTTCATTGATAAGCATGTTACCTTATTGTAATTAAGTATGGAAGGAAGAATAAAATATAATCCATTTATCTATGTAGTAAGTATCATTATAAAGCCATTGGTATAATAGACCTGATAGAAGTGAATTCAGTGCTGGTTTTCAGGTCTTTTCTAGTGTATAAGAAACTTGCATTTTCTGGCTTACTGGTTATAAGAACACTCCAAGTATCTGGTGCCAGGAAACATTCCCATGGAAATAGAGCTTCTCTTACTCATTGCAGAAGTATGTCCACTTGTCCAAAAAGGACAGCATTACTTTAATCGGTTGGTCAATTTAGTGTTTTATATCATATTACAAGTTGCACACAATGACAAGATGTATGTAACCCAATGATGTAAACTGATCCAGTGCCAAAAATACTTTTGGAAAAAAATATTATGACAAATATCATTATACCCATGTCATTTTTTCATATTTGCTCATTACATGGATACCATGTATCCAAAGTACTGACGCCCACTGTTTTACTATCAGCCTAGGTCTACACAGGACTCATTCTAGATATTCTGGTAGATGTGATATTTCATTTTGTGTCCCCTGGCACTAACTGAGAATAGTGTTGTATATACTGTGGACCTTGCATAAATATTCTATTATGTGCTGAACCTCTGAAATGTTGCCATGAATTTGTTAACTGGGAACATTTTACTCTCCATAATCACAGAATGTGGTGCTAGAAAGCAGCTTAGAAATTGTTTAGTCTATCCCTTTTATTCTACTTGTAAGGAAACTAAGGCCAAAACAGGTAAAGTGACTTTTCCAAGGTCATGAAGAGAGAGGAAGATCAATTTCTTGAATTCAGACCAGAGTTCAAATCTAGCATCAGATACTTAACTAGCTGTGTGACCTTGGGCAAATCACTTAACCCTGTTTGACTCAGTTCCCTCACCTGTAAAACTGAGCTGGAAAAGGAAACGGCAAACCATTCTGTTTCTTTGCCAAGATAACCCCAAATGGAGTCACAAAAGTTCAGACATGACAGAAAATGACTGAACAACAACAAAAAGGCAATATTGGAGGAACTATAGAAAACAGGCTTACCAATATATTTTTGGTAAAGGTGTGAATTGGTCTAACTATTCTGGAAGGCACTTTGGAACTATGCTAAAAAAAAGTAACTAAAATATCCATGACTTATAGATGCTAGCTAGGTATATGCCCCAAGAAGGTATAAATGTCACATATATGTCAAAATTTTCACCGCAGTGTTTTTTGTAGTTATACATCAAGTAATGAAAAAGAACTTATGTGCTATGCAGCAATTGTTGCACTAGTTGCTCAGAATACAGCAACAAAAATGAAATGGTCCTGCCATCAAGAAGTTTACACATATTAACAGATACAAAATAAATGAGAGATAATGGGAATGGGTTGGAATCCAAACATTCACTGTACTCAATTTCACCACTCCATACGCCATGGAAGTGCCCTCACTCCCACCCAGACCATTGTCCTACCACATTCAGCTGCAACCTTCCTTGGTTGTCTGGGTCTCACCCATTTCTCTCTCCACCTTTCCATCCACTCCACTTAATGCTCAGTCCCCTTCTGGTTTTCTTGCAGAACTTCTTTTGATAGGTCATCATCACCTTCCTTCAGACCTCATTTTCAGCCTCTCTGGACAATCTCAGTAATACCCAGTTCTCACTGGGAAGACCATTTTATTGTTTATATACCTCTTCAGCACTCTGTCTCACCTCTTTTCCCACCTTCCCACAGCCCACATTTCCCTCCCTTACCGCATTTTAAGTGCTTAGTTCTTCACACTCAGTCCCGTGCATGCTCATTACCACTTCATTTCCCTCCTTTAAGTTCAATATCTGGTTGTTCAGCCTTTGTGCATATGTTGAATAACTTCTGTGAAACTTCTGCTTTATCCTGGAAAAACTATGATGACATTTACACTCACAGCATAAAAACTATGATGGGTAAAACTGCTGACACCTTAGTGAGTATCAAGGCAGAGGCATCAAACTAAGCTAGTAATCATTTTTTTTTTCTTCACGGTCACACACAGTTTTTTAAAAGGTCATTTTTGCTTAAGAATGTCTTTGATGAAGAAATACAATTATTAACTTCATTAAATTGTGACCCTTGAGTATGTCTTGTCAATGTTCTGTGTGAAGAAGTGGGAAGTATGCACGGAGCACTTTTACTACATGCCAAAGTGACAATGTTTGTCTCAAGGACAAGCATTAGTGTGACTGAGTCCCTTTTCCCCCCCATGGAGTACCATTTTTACTTCAAAGAACCAAATATGACAGACAAACTATAGTTATCTGGACTTGGATATCTGGCAGACATTTTCTCAAAAATGAACAAAGTAAGCCTGTCACATCAAGGAAATCAACTGATAGAATTTGAAATTACAATTTTTGAAGCTTGACAACTTTTTAAATATGGAATCTTGATAGCTTCCTAATACTTAGAGACTTTTCTGATGAGATTAGAGGTGATATTAGTGAATGTGATTTAAAAAATATTGTATAATGAAATTTATCAACATTTGGAGGCCATGCATAACTTGGTGAGCCAATATTTTCTGAATGACTAATGCATGATATAACAAAATCATGCATGGGCAAAAGATTCATTCAAAATGCAATGTATTTTAATGTAACAGAGTACAAAAAGTTCATTGATATGGTTTCAAATTCCACATTGCATTTAACCTTTAAGAAACTACCATTTGTTGAGTTGTGGTATAGAATCAAAGAAGAATATTCACAATTATATGAAAAGGCTATTAAAATGCTCCTCCTTTTCCAACTATATGTCTTCATGAGGCTAGATTTTCTTCAGATATTTCAACCAAAAAAAAAACCCCACATCACAACAAATTGAATATAGAAGATATGAGAATCTATCTGTCTTCTGTTAGGTCAGACTTTAAAGTGATTTGCAAAAACATTATGTAAAACAATGCCACTTCTCTCACTATTTTGGGGGGGAAATATAGCTATTTTAAATAAATTACATGTTATTTATGTTAACATATAGTGTTTCTTAATGTTAGTTTAATGAATTAGTAAATATTTTAAAATCTCTTGATTTTCATTTATAATATGGTAAGTATTGATAGCTATAACCCACATAAACAAAAGCTAGTGGGAGTCCTCAATTATTTTTGAGACATGAAAAACTCAAAGATAAAAAATAGTATAATCTCCTCAAGAGAAAATACAAAGTAACTTCAAGTAATATGCACACTTACCTCCACTATCTATATATTTCATTTTAGAAAAACAGACTTAAAATTTATAGTGGTAAATATGAAATCAAAAATCATTCACAGAGTCACAGAAATTTAGATTTAGAAGGGACCTCCAACAGCCATCTAATGCAATCCATCCTTGAAAAAAGAATCAGTCCTACCATATTTCCAAGTAATCATCCAATCTGAGCTTGAAAACCTCCCATGATGGGGAATCCAACTGCCTCCTGAGGTAGCCCATACCACTTTGGGACTGTCCTAATTGATAGCTAGTTTTTCCTGACATCAAACCTATTTTTCTCTTTTCAGCTTCTACTATTCCTCTTTTTTCTACCCTCTGGTAATAGAACAAGACTAGTTCCTCCTACACAACATGGTCTTTTAAATGCCAGAAAATAGCTAACGCAGCTATTCTTAATCTTCTCTAAACTAAATATCCCCAATTTCTTCAACTGATTTTTACATGGTATTAAGTCAAGTCCCTTCCCCATCCTGACTGCTGTTCTGTAGATAGTATCTCTCCTATCAATGGCCCTCCTAAATTATGGTCCTTGGAACCCAACACACCACCACTGCAGAGTATGAAGGGACTTTAATTTCATTCCTACAAATTATGCCTCAGCCCAAGATTATGTTAGCTCATGCCTGCCATGTCAAGTGAATTGTTGACTTATATATTAATCCTGTAGATGAGTAAAACCTGTAGGTCTTTTATAGACGAACCACATAGAATCTAACCACAGCTCCCCGATCTTGTACTTGAGAAATCTGTTTTATGAAACCAAATTTAAGACAGTATTTATTCCTGCTAAATTTCATCTTACTTGATTAGCCAAGTCACTCCCTAACTTAATAAATTCCATTTACTCCTTATTTCCTCTGAGATGAAACATACAATCCTCTGTCTTTTAAAGTTCTTTACAACTTGGCTCCTTCCTGACTTTCCAGTTTTATTAAACTTTATTCCCCTCCACATATGCTATGAACAGAGGCACTTTTGGTGCAGTGAATAGAATGCTAGGCCTGGAGTCAGGAATAACAGTTCAAATGTGACTTCAGGCACTATCTGTAGTGCTAGGCAAATAATTTAACCTTTATTTGCCTCAATTCCTTTAAACTTAATAATGGGGAAAATAACAGCACCTCCCTTGAAGGACTGTTGTGAGGATCAAATGAGATAATATTTGTAATAGTTCAGTGCCTGGCACTATATGTAGGTGCCATATAAATGCTTATTTCTTTCCTCTTCTCCACCCCAACCCTAATACTGTACTTTATGTTTTTTCTTTCTCCCTTCCTTCCTTCCTTCCTTCCTTCCTTCCTTCCTTCCTTCCTTCCTTCCTTCCTTTCTTTTTCTTTCTTTCTTTCTTTCTTTCTTTCTTTCTTTCTTTCTTTCTTTCTTTCTTTCTTTCTTTCTTTCTTTCTTTCTTTCTTTCTTTCTTTCTTTCTTTCTTTCTTTCTTTCTTTCTTTCTTATTTTTTTTTTTTGCAGGGCAATGAGGGTTAAATAACTTGCCCAGGGTCACACAGCTAGTAAGTGTCAAGTGTCTGAGGCCTCATTTGAACTCCTGAATCCAGGGCCAGTGCTTTATCCACTGTGCCACCTAGCGGCCTCTCTAACACTCCGTTTCATGTATAGTACCTTTTCACTTTCAGTCCACTTGCCAGGAATGCTCTTCTACCTTGTCTCCACTTCCTAGCTTCCCTGACTTCCTTCAAGAGTTGGCTTAAATCTTATCTTTTGCAAGAGGTCTCCCCCAGTGACTTTTTACCTTTAATCCCCACCTACTGTTATCAAGAGATTGTTAGACTCTTCCCTCTGGGAATATATCAATTTCCTCTTTAAATATTTTGTAAGTACAATATTGTTTATGTGTTGTCTCTCTCATTAGAATGTGAGCCCCTTGAGGGCAAGTTCTGTGGGCTTTTTTTACTCTCTCTGTTATTCTCCTGCACTTAGCACAAGTGATTAAAAAATGCTTGTTGATTTGACTTGATTCAGTTCCTGCTTCCTTAAAAGTACATTTCTTGGGGGCAGCTAGGTGGTGCAGTGGATAAAGCACTGGCCTTGGATTCAGGAGGACCTGAGTTCAAATCCAGCCTCAGACACTTGACAAGTTACTAGCTGTGTGATCCTGGGCAAGTCACTTAACCCTCAATGCCCCTCCAAAAAAAAAAAAAGTACATTTCTTAATTAAGCACAGAGGCCCTTCAGGATACCAGAGAACACATAAGATTCCACAATAAAAAGGAGCTTTTTATTTTTCAGTAGTTATATAGCAGAACTCTTCTTGTGCTGTTACCAATATAAAGATGAATCCTCTTCATCAGGCATCACTAGGATGAACTATTCTCATCTATTTGAAACTTTCTGTGGTTTCACAAGTTTTCTCCCCATTCTTTAGTAACTAAGGGTAGTTTAACAAAGCATTGCAGAAATAGCCTGTCCTAAACATCACTTGCCATGTATCTGAGCATTAAATATCCACTTAATTCCAATCACCCATTAATTCTTTAGAGGAACAAAGAACATAGGATTTTTTTTCCTTTATAATAACATTTAGTATTTATTTATAGACTGGATGCTAGTGAACTGAGTGAAGCACTCAAGCCAAGGAGCACAAGCAAACCAAGTTCTCAAAATGTGGTTAGCAAAAATCCAGTGTCTATGTGCCAGACCCAACACATGTGGGCCACTTCTTATCCATCTGTTGTATGGTCTGCCAACTGCTCTCCTTGGGGTGCAAGTGGAAGGAATTAGAAGGGAATAAGAAGTCATTAGAGAAATGGAATAAGTTGCAGTGTTAACAGGAATTTCCCTTTTTCCGGTCCTCCTATCACCTTCTGCCCTTATCAAGTTTCTGTTTATTTCAGCTTTGTGAAGCATCAGTGCATAAATACCGATGAGACAATTGGATGAGGCAAGTTTCATCTTAAACCAGCCATTATTAGCTGATAATTCATGGTGAAAACATGTAGACATGTGGCAAACACAAGGCAGATAAAATAGTTTCCCACCTGGTCATTTTTCTACCCTTTAATGCCTTTGAGTTCTGGTCATTTCAAGCCTCTTTCAGGAAGATACTACATTTATTTTCCATTGCTGACTTCATGAAGACCAGAGGCAGAGACAAAATGCGTACTCTATCTGAGAGCAAATTTCTGAAAAGTAGAAGCTCAATCTTGATTTTAAAAGCTCAACAGATTCTTGGAGAGATAATATCCTATGATTGGTGCGATATTCAAAGACGACTGTTGGAGCTGGAAATATGGAATGCAAAACTAATAAAACATCAAACTAGTTATTTTTACTCACTTCTGTGTCTACAAAAAAAAAAAAGGAATGAATACTCCCCATTCCCCAAAATGTTACTCTCTTTATTTAAATGAAAAAAAAAATTCATTGGAACAGTTCTTGTTGACAACGTAGCTGGAAGGGCAAATGAATTTTAAAAGAATTCCCCAGATTCTTCATTGGCTGTCTATAAGCTTCTGAGTCTCCAGGGGCATTATGTTACACCTGAGGCAGAGCTATCAAGAAGTGTATTATAATTCACGGGCAACCACCATTCCTGCCTGCTGCCTTCATAAACTTTAACAACATCTACCTTTATTTCCTAAAGCTTGGAGTCCCTCATAAAAGTTCTTCTTTGGAAAAACAGGGACTCTAAGGTCACAGCTTGAGCATTTCTCAGGGAATAAAAACAAATATTATTATAGAAGACCCATAGGTCTTCCTAGTCTGGTCACCAGGCTACATCAATGTCCAAAAGTTTGCTACTTTGGAATATATGAGAGGAAAGATCCATTGTGTCATGCACCTAGGCATTGAAAATGGCTGGCCTTTTTATTTTAAGACTTGTAATTTGGCACCCCTTACCAAATGTTATTCCTTAAGTGCCCTGCTGCACCTGGCTCCCTGCCCTCTAGAATCTCAGTTTCTTTATTTGTAAAGTGGTGATGCCAACTTGACTCCAGGCTGTTATACTAAATGACTCATATACAGGGAAAACATCCCTAAAAATATAAATGATAAACGAGTTTCTGATGGAGGGCTTTGAAGCTTGGATTTCTAGGTTCAATTCTATCTAAAGACAAAGGGATAGACAAGTTAATTTCTGGCTTTGTTTTCTAGATAATACAGTAATATGTAATGTATGAATCTTAACAAAGTGTATTTAACTCTATCTTGAATCTTTATGAAGTATTTACTGTTGGCTTAGCAAGTTGAATATAATATTGCTTTCTTTGAAGAATGTAACTAACTTTCCCAAAGACACAGTCATTTTGGATTACTGCAATGCCCCAAATCTACAATGATGCCAAAGGGCTATACGTGGGCTTCTAGCTCATGTGCACTATATTTGATTAGCCATTCATTTATTGTTAATTCAATAAGAATTTATCAACTGTCTGCTACGTGCCAGGCATTGTGCTGGGTGTTGGTGATACAGAGATAAAATACAATAAAGTACCCATCCTCATGGAACTTAACTTGTGTTGGGGAAAACCAAGCATGCACACATGAGTAAATACAAACATATGCAGAAGAAATATATTTAGATCTCACTCAAACTATTTTTTTAAGTGGGAACCTGAATACTTGATCACAGAAGTAGATCTGGAAGAAATCTCTGAGGCTATTTAGTACAAAACTCTCATTTTACAGATGAGGAAACTGAGGATCAGAGAGGTTGACTTTTCCAAGATCACACAGGTAATAAGCTTAAAGGGTGGATTTGAACCCAGGTCTTATACCTCAGACACACTGAGCTTTCAATTATAGTAAATGATCTGACAAACACCAAAGCAGTTTATATCCAATGTGCTAGGCATGCATTCATCAGCTTATTAACTTTCAATTGGTCTGAGAAAAATTTAGCCAATGTGTGAGTTTTGGGATTTTTTTTGGTGTTTTGTTTGTTTGTTTTTTGGTAGGGCAATGGGGGTTAAGTGACTTGCCCAGGGTCACACAACTAGTAAGTGTCAAGTGTCTGAGGCAGGATTTGAACTCAGGTGCTCCTGAATCCAAGGCCAGTGCTTTATCCACTAGACCACATAGCTGCCCTTAATGTGTGTTTTTTAATGCCTTTTAGTAGTCTGAAGTAAATCCAAAGTAAAAGAGTTTCCCCAAATAAACTTACAGAGCAATAATTTCACAATAATTTAGAATTTTGAATAAAGTACAATATTCTTCATGTTCTTTGTTTTGTATCATGTCATGCTCTTGAAGGATTTACTATAGTACCATTCTGATTTTGAAAATTTTGAATTTGAAATTCAATTTTGAAAACTATTATAGTATGTAGAATTTCAATCCTACTTTACAAGTTTTCATATATGATGTTTTAAAATGATGGTAAATTTCAAAATATATTCCCCTAACTATGAAAGAAGAAAGGCAGTGTGGTGTAAAGGTTAAAGAGCTGACTTCAGAATGAAGAAAACCTTGGTTCAAGTTCTCTTTCTAGGTCCAAGTAATGCAATGACTCTAAACTCTCAATGCCCCTAGGTCATTTATTGAATAGGGGTCAATCTTTACTGGTAGAGAATGCTTCCTCATTGGGAGTTCCCTCTGCCAATGAAATGACAGATACATTTTTTAAAAATTCAGAATGAGTCATCAAGTCCACACTGCTTTTAAAATAGCTATTGTCCTAATGCAGCAAATATTACATTTTTTAAAGTATGCTTTCATATTATATTTAGAATGTTGGAATGAGATGGGGAACATTTTACATTTTACTGATAGCATTACTTATAATTTATTATTTACTAGCTCAATAAATATAAAACATTTATACAAGTTGAAACAGGAGCACACTAATAATTTGGGAATGAGATGTATACCTAGGTGGTATAGTGAATAGAACACCAAGTCTGGAATCAGGAAGACCTAAATTCAAATCTGACCTCAAATACAAGTTATATGACCTGCAGCAAATCATTTAACCTCTGTTTGCCTTAGTTTTCTTATCTGTAAAATGGGGATAATAAGAGAAGCTATATCCCAGCTTGTTGTGAAGTTCAAATGAGATAATAATTGTAAAGTGTTTAGCACAGTGCCTGGCACATATTAAACATATAAATGTTAGTTGTTAATAGCAAGAAAAATTACTCTGTAAACTGAGCCTTTAAAAACAGATTCTGACTGGAATACGATATAGGAAATTGACTTTAGCACAAATTTATCAAGTATTTATTAATAGGGGGCAGCTAGGTGGCGTAGTGGATAAAGCACCACCCCTGGATTCAGGAGGACCTGAATTCAAATCCGGCCTCAGACACTTGACACTTACTAGCTCTGTGACCCTGGGCAAGTCACTTAACCCCCATTGCCCCGCAAAAAAAAAAAAGTATTTATTAATATCTTTTCTACATTTAATCCTTGTATTCATTACTAAGTTATTGGCTGCTAATGTAGACAATTATTTCTTGGGCCAGGAGGGGGTGGGGCACTGACTTTGTGTCCATGAACTCAGGCTGAGGCAGAGAACTGAGGCAAGTATCTAAATAGTTTGTGCAAATAAACACTTTAACTTGAAAAATCCAGAGAATGTTTGGCTTACAGTATCCTGATACTTGTTTCACTTTTCCTCTTCAGTGTGTGTGTGTGTGTGTGTGTGTGTGTGTGTGTGTGTGTGTGTGTGTGTGTGTGTCTGTAAGTTGGCCATTTTGTCATTCACCCCTCCTGAAAAACAAATCATACAGTTTTCTTATTTGACTGACGGTGGCCTCTGTCCAACTTAGTTTATCAGAAGTCACAATTTAATTAATAGTGGGGGCAGCTATGTGGCGCAGTGGATAGAGCACCGGCCCTGGAGTCAAGAAGACCTGAGTTCCGGTCCGGCCTCAGACACTTAACACTTACTAGCTGTGTGATCCTGGGCAAGTCACTTAACCCCAATTGCCTCACTAAAAAAAACCAAACAAACAAAAAACCCCACAATTTAACTAATAGCAATTGCTAGGTTGAATAGCTTTTATTATATGAAACCATGACAGAAAATAACATAAACCTAGCAAGTGGTCTCTTCGCTGGACTAACTGTATTCCTTTAAATATGAAAATGTGTGTCAGGAGCAGGGGGGCAGGTAGGTGCTAGGTAGTGTCGTGGATAAAGCACCAGCCCTAGATTCGGGAGGACCTGAGTTCAAATCCGACCTCACACACTTGACACCAGCTGCGTGAACCTGGGCATTTAACCCTCATTGCCCTGCAAAATAATAATAATAATAATAATAAGGCCCTTTTCCTGTAAGTTTGAGACTGTTGATATTTTGTCTTAATTTGCACTGTTATAATAATTACAAAGCAGCCTTACTTTTGTAGGCATTAAAATTAGTCCCTCAGGCTTCCCGAGCAGAGCTGCCCCTCCCCCTCCATTTCAGCTGCGGGGGGGGGGGGGGGGGGGGGTGTCTGAGCCAGGCTAAGCAGTGTGGACAAAAAAGCCGGGCATCTGGGCGAGACATGGCATGGCTCATGTGCACACTGGAGAGGCAAACGAAAAATCTCAGAGATGCTGGAGTTTGCTTCACCCAGCCACCAGCTCCCAGCAAGACCAGCTCGCGTTTCACCTGAGAGAGGAGGTTAATAAAAAGAAATGCAGGGGCAGCTAGGTGGTGCAGTGGATAAAGCACCGGCCCTGGATTCAGGAGTACCTGAGTTCAAATCTGACCTCAGAAACTTAACACTTACTAGCTGTGTGACCCTGGGCAAGTCACTTAACCCCAATTGCCTCACTAAAAAAAATTAAAAAAAAAAAAAAAAGAAATGCAGGGAGACATAAATGGGGGTCCACAAAGTGAAGGGGGCTTGGAGTTAGAAGAAAGGAATGGAGCAGTAAAGCAGGGGGCTTTTGAGTGAGGGAATGCTAGAAGGGGGATGCTAGAAGGTCAGTCAGTACAGAGGACGCTAAGGAGATGCTGCTCAGGTTGTAAGCTCAGACGGCAGATGGGCAGCACACCCAAAGGTGAGAGGTGGCAGAAAGTTTAAAAAGCTGACAGGTCGTATTTCAATTTTGTTATCCTAATTCTTTTGTTGCCTTTATCCCTAAGTTTATTCATCTAAATAAGTCCTAGTGCTGTTATTTACAGAGAGGCATTTGCTTATCAATTTGGGAGAAGCAGTGTGGGATTTTTAAAGGGCTCGTACTAATCTAAAAGCAATCAGATAGCCAGCCTAAAGTCCACAGATTAGGCAGCAGTTAGTTAAAATATTTTTACACTTTCAAGTTATAAATCTTATTTTCCCCTCAAAGTCCACATGGCACACTTTTCTGTATATCTATTTTATGAAAATGGTACATTTCATCATTCTCCTATTTCTTCTACTGAGGCTAGGAAAAAAATATCAATTTTAAACTAACATTTTCCTTAGTAGAATAACATTAGGTTATAATACTATTAGCTAACTACTACCTGGCAGAAATTCAGAATACAAGTATGTTTTTAGTGCAAGAGGATTCACTTGCTAATTCCTTAATTTATCACAGTATCACACTAATTATAAAAACAGGCTTTAGCTACTATACAATTTCTAATTGCTCTCATACTTTTGTACTGGTCTTACATTTAATTCCACTGATAGAGGACAATGTAGTATTTCATAATCTATTAATCTTCCTCAAAGAATTCTATTTTGAAAACATGGGAGATTTTTGTTTTTATAAGTACTATATATGTACATATGCATATACATATATATATACTTTTGGACAATTTACAATTTTTTCTCTTCTATTATAGTCATTAGGGTCTTCTAATTCTCTGAGAAGAAGAAAAGGATTATGGTATTTAGGATTAGAATTAAAATTAATCTCTGATAGTTGCTTTCTATATAACTTGATAGCAGCCTCAGGATTTAAGAAGATGAAGAATACATAATCTTAAAGGCTTATACAAGTAGTATTAATCCAAAGAGACCTTTCAGTGCTACATTCTATTAAAGCACTGATAGAACTATGTTCTAAGTTACCCATGATTTTCTTAACCAGAGAACATTTCTTAGGAAAATTAAATGTACAATATTTTGAGCATAATAGAAATGACAACTGACATTTATGAGGCACTTAACAAATTTTATTTCATTGTAGCCTTACAACAACCCTGTAAGAGAGGTATTATCATCACTTTCAATTTATAGATGAGGAAATAGGCTCTGACTTGCTTACAGACACATAGTTAGTATCAGTGGTAGAATCTTCCAGTGGTAGTGTCTTCCAGATACTAAGTCTAGTACAAGTCTCTTATACCACATCGCCTCTGGATGTTGCAGAAGCACTGCAGTACAATAAAAACATTTCCCAAATGCAACATTCACCTTTAAAACAATTAAAGCTGGATAAGCATATACTTTGTTAAAATATTTTGCAACTTATTCAGATCATTGATTTCATGTAAGATAAACTATTACTGATACTAGCCATACTTTTATTTTCATTCGGAATGTCATTATTTGTTTAATTGTTATTCTTGGTTCAGGCACCAGAGCTAACTAGGGTGAATAAAACAGATGGCATTTCTATTATCCATGAGTTTTTCACTATCTTAATAGCTAAATCTAGTAAAGAGAGAACACTAGACCAGAAGTAAGGAACCTGAATTTTCATTTAAGTGACAGTACTGACAAAGATATAGTAACTACTGCATGCCTCAGTTTCTCTACCAATGATATTAGAATAATTTAATCTTATTTCATGGAAATATTGTTGGGGAGGGGGGGAGTAAAGTGTTGCTCCAAATAGGCTAGGCTCAGGAAATGCAGTAGTAAATGACACTAGTAATGTAGTGTTTGATAAACCCAAAGACTCCAGCTTCTGGGATAGGAACTCAGTATTTGACAAAAACTGCTGGGAAAACTAGAAGATAGTATGACAGAAATTAGGCATAGACCAACATCTTACACCTTATACTAAAATAAGGTCAAAATGGATACATGATTTAGACATAAGAGGTGATACCATAGGTAAATTAGGAGAGAAAGGAATAGTCTACCTATCAGATCTTTGGAAAGGAAAGCAGTTTTTGAGCAAACAAGAGATAGAGTATATTATAAAATGCAAAATGGATGATTTTGATTATATTAAATTAAAAATTTTCTGTATAAACGGAAGCAATGCATCCAAAATTAGAAGGGAGGCAGAAAGCTGGGAAACAATTTTTGAGGCCAGTACTTCTGATAAAGGCCTCATCTCTAAAATATATAGGGAACTAAATCAAATTTATAAGAATCCAAGTTATTCCCCAATTGAGAAATGGTCAAAGGATATGAAAAGGCAGTTTTCTGATGAAGAAACCAAAGCTATCTATTCCCACATGAAAAAATGCTCTGAATCTCTAATGATTGGAGAGATGCAAATTAAAACAACTCTGAGGTACCACCTGACACCTATCAGATTGGCTAAAATGACAAAAAAAGAAGATAATAAATGTTGGAGAAGCTGTGGGAAAATTGGAACACTAATTCATTGTTGGTGGAGCTATGAACTGATCCAACCACTCTGGAGAGCAATTTAGAATTATGCCCAAAGGGCGATAAAGCTGTGCATGCCCTTTGACCCAGCGATTCCACTTTTGGGTCTTTTTCCCAAAGAGGTCATGGAGGGGGGAAGGGGACCCACATGTACAAAAATATTTATAGCTGCTCTTTACGTGGTAGCAAGGAATTGGAAGTTGAGGGGGTGCCCATCAATTGGGGAATGGCTGGACAAGTTGTGGTATATGAATGCGATGGAGTGCTGTTGTGCTGTAGGAAGTGATGAGCAGGAAGACTTCAGAGAAACCTGGAGTGAGATGGGCAGAGCCAGAGGAACATTGTACACAGTATCATCAACATTGAGTGTTGACCTACTGTGATGGACTATATTCTTCTCAACAATGCAATGGTACAGAAGAGTTCCAGGGAACTCATGATGGAGGAGGATCTCCAAATCCAAGAAAAAAAAAGAACTGTGGAGTATGGATGCTGATTGAACCATACTATTTCTTTTGTTTTGGGTGCTGTTGTTTTTTTTTTCTATTTTGAGGTTTTGCATTGCTGCCCTGATTTTTTCTCTTATAACAGGATTAATGCAGAAATAGGATTAATGTTATTATGGATATATATATGTGTGTGTATATATATATGTATATAGATATAACCTATATCGGATTGCCTGCTGTCTAGGGGAGGGGGGAGGGAGGGGAGGGAGGGAGAAAAATCTGAAATTGTAAAGCTTGTACAAACAAAAGTTGAGAACTATCTTTACATGTAACAGAAAAAAATAAAATACCTTATATGTTAAAAAAAAAATGTTGCTCCAAGATCTAAGTTACTCATAGAGGCTATGTGAATAGTAGATTGAGTGCTGACCCAGAGTCTAAAGAGATCTAGGTTCAAATCCTAACTCTTTAACACCATGTGATCCACAGTAAGTCTTTTTACCCCTATATGCCCCCAGGAAACTCCATACAGCTTATTAAGTCATTTTTTTCTTTTCTTTTCTTTTCTTTTTTTTGCTGGGCAATGAGGGTTAGTGATTTGCCAGGGTCACACAGCTGAGGCTGGATTTGAACTCAGGTCCTCCTGAATCTAGGGCCAGTGTTTTATACACTGTGCCACCTAGCTGCCCCCCAATTTATTAAGTCATAAACACTTCTGATCTGCATTGGTGATAAAGGGAAAGAGTACCCCCAGCTGGTAACATCACAATTCCTTCTTGGATGCATATGTATGTTACATATTTACTGGTAATTAAGTTAGGCATCTTTCAAAGGTGTGTTACTTTTACTTTCATACCACCATTAGAAAGAAGCAGTAAATAGACAAATGGATTTTCTGTGTGGAATACTCTTGAGAGCAAAGGAACCAGTAGGGATGCATCATTTGGTACATGTATACTTTAGAAATCAGCCCAGAAAATTTAAATCTGGGGGAAAAAGGCAGTTTGATATACTCTGGGGCAGTATTTTCTGGTCCAGCTTTTCTAATGTTTTTAAAAAGTTTCAACACGACTGGCTTTGTATTTTATCTAACTGACTTCTTAAACTCCCCTGAGATGATGTCTTTGTAAAGACACTGGTTCTCATTAACTTGTCTTACAACACTAACCTATACAGAAAGACTAAGAACTGAGGCTTCCAGGTACCTAGATAAATTGGTTCAGTGACCCAGAAAGTGTTTCAATAACTGCTCTATCTATTCCTTACTAACCAAAATTGTCTTACTCCCAAGTGAGCTGTGTAATCCAACCCACTGATCCATTCCACAGTGCTAGGCTTCCGTGAATACAAACACTATCTTTATTTTTTGAATATTTTTTGCATTTTCTGCAACTAGGGGTATTTTTGCTTAATAATTCCTCAAATAGGCAGTAGCTAGGTGGCACAGTGGATAAAGCACCAGCCCTAGATTCAGGAGAGCCTGAGTTCAAATCTGACCTTAGACACTTGACACTTACTAGCTATGTGACCCTAAGCAAGTCATATAACCCTCATTGCCCCACAAAAACAGCCAGACAAACAAAAAACTCAAAAAATATTTCCTCAAATATCCTTTCTCTCTTTTCCAAGAAAAGATTGTTTCTTGGGAACTTCCTGATTTGACTGCTTAGCTGTCCTGAACTTGGATCCTTAATTTGATCCCTGACTAAATTGGGTATGATTTGTTTCTGACCTGGCTTGAACCTATTAATTTACTTCCGTCTAATCTGTGACTGCACAAATACTAAAACTAGCATGTTGATATTGTCCTCTCAGAGAAAAAAAGCTCACATCACTGCCAGTCAAGTACAGCTGACACCACAGTGTCCCAAACTTTGTTCTGGGAAGTTATCTCTTGGAAGTATCCAAACACAACACTGTGTCCTAAAATTAATTCATTCTGATCTAAAATAAGTGGTACTTTTTTAAAAAATCTGGATTCTTAGCTTTTATAGTTTCACCTTTGACAAATATTATCTTGGTCTGCTTCTAATGTTGACTATATTCTACACTCACACGCGCATTCACACAGTCATGAAAATATCCACCTGGGTCAGAATAATCCTTTAAAGCAGGATAAGCAAATTCTCTGGGGCAGCTATGCGGCACAGTGGATAGAACAGTGTCCCTGGAGTCAAGAGAACCAGAGTTCAAATCTCACTTCAGACACTTACTGGCGGTGTAACCCTGGGCAAATTGCTTAACCCCAATTGCCTTAAACACACACACACCCACACATACACCCACACACACATCTGGGCCCATCTCCAGTAGTCCTGATGAATATCTTGCCACTTGACCCTGATGGCTCTGGAGGAGAGATTGAGGTTAGTGACCTTGCATAGCCTTCCCTCATTTAAATCCATTTGAGTGCAAGTCATGGTATCATCCTGATGTGATGGTTTTCTTCAAGAAAAAAGGACAAACAACAAAACAAACAAGCAAATTCTCATGTTACCCAAATATTGAGTCGTTTCTAGCAATGGTTGGCCATTGTAACTTCCTCACTCTTGCAAGTCAGTCAACAAGCATTTATTAAATATTTTCTATGTGTCAGACACTATGTTAAGCACTGAGAATAAAAAGAAGGGGGAACAAACCAGCCCTACCTGAAAGAAGACATATTCAAATGGAGGATACAAAATGTAAATAACTAAGTATGTATAAGTTATGTACAGAGTAGATGAAAGTAACTTGAGAGGGGAAGGTAGCAGAACCTGAGGACAACCAGGAAAGGTCTCTTGTAGAAAGTAGAATTTAAGCCAAGTCTTAAACAAAGTCAGGGAAACTGATGGGGATTGAGAACATTCTTGGAAATATCCTGGACTGGACATATTGGAAAGGTCCAAATTATTAGATTTAAGTGCCAAGTGCCAAGTAGAACAATTTGTATTTGATTCTGGAGGTAGCAGGGAACCTCTGGAGTTCATTACGTAGTTTGGGGATGACACTGGATCTATACTTTAAAAAAATCACTATGGCAGGTGAGTGGAAAATGGTTTGGAGTAAGGAGAAACTTGAGGCAGTGAGACCAATTAGAAGACTTTTCCAGTAGTCCAAGTGAGAGGTGATGAAGGTCTAAATGTGGGTGGTAGACATTTGAATGAAGAGAAGAGACATATGCAAGAGATGTGGTGAAAGTCAGAATCACAAGATTTGGCAACAGATTAGATATATGGAATGAGTGAGAGTGAGGGGTTAAGGATGATACTAAAGCAAAACTCTTGACAATAATGCAGAAGTTTGGTAGAAGAAAGGGTTTGGGGGGAAAAGATAATGAATTATGTTTTGGATCTGTTGGGTTTGAGATTCTTATGGGGCATTCATTTTAGATGCCTATAAGGCTCTGTAAGACTGGAGCTCAGAAGAGAGGCTGGGACTGAATATAGACATGTGAATCATCCACTTAGGAATAATAATTGAACCTACAGAAGTTGACCAAAGAATACCATTTTTCTCTTTTCTTTCTTTCTTTCTTTCTTTCTTTCTTTCTTTCTTTCTTTCTTTCTTTCTTTCTTTCTTTCTTTCTTTCTTTCTTTCTTTCTTTCTTTCTTCCTTTCTTTCTTCCTTCCTTCCTTCCTTCCTTCCTTCCTTCCTTCCTTCCTTCCTTCCTTCCTTCCTTCCTTCCTTCCTTCCTTCCTTCCTTCCTTCCTTCCTTTCTTTCTTTTTCTTTCTTTCTTCCTTCCTTCCTTCTCTCCATTACTTTTTTCTTTCATTCACTATTTTTACATTCATTCTTTGTTTTTGTTCAAGTATTCTTGTACAAAATAACTAATCTGGAAATGTTTTACATGATCACACATGTATAATCTATATCAGATTGCTTACCATTTGAAGGAGACGGAAAGAGAGGGAGGGAGGGAGAATTAGAACTTGGAACTCAAAAAATTTTAATATTAAAAATTGTTTTGACATTTAACTGGGGAAAATAAAATATTATTTATAAAAACTAGAAGTTGATGAGATCACAAAGTAAAATAATATAGAGCAAGAAGATAAAAGGGCCCAGGACAGATCCTTGAGGAACACTCAATTTAATGGGTGTGATGTGAATGAGGAGCCAACAAAGTAGACTAGGAAGTAGAAAGAAGACAGATAAAAGGAAAACCAGGAAAAGAATATCCAGGAGGAGAAGATGTGAATAATGTCAAATACTGCAAAGTTTGAAGCAGGATGAAGATTGATAAATGCCATTAGATATGACAATTAAGAAGTCACTGGAAACTTTGGAGAGGACAGTTTCATTTAAATGATAAAATCAGAAGCCAGATTTCAGAGGATTTAGAAGAGAGTGAGAGGAGAGAAGGTGAAGGCATTGATTGTAAATAACTTTCTCAAGGAAAAAGAAAGGAGGCATATAGGTTGGTTGTCAGGATAAACAGACTAATGCCCAATTGCCTTTTGGAATTAGAAAATCTTAGAGCTAGAAGGGAACTCTGACTATCAAGTTCAACTCATTATTGGGCTAGGTTGATCCAAACGTTGGTCTATTGTTTTTCCATGATTTTCCCTAATCATTACTGTGTTCTCTTGGTTATATGTGTCCCTTTGGAAAGTTCTATTTGCAAGTCTATGCTGCAAGTTCAAAATATCTCAGCAATGGTGAGTCTATCACAAGGTCAATTACAACCTCCTGTTTGAAAATTCCCTCTCATCTTTTCGGCATGTCATGGGATTTTTTTTTTTTTTAGTGAGGCAATTGGGGTTAAGTGACTTGCCCAGGGTCACACAGCTAGTAAGTGTTAAGTGTCCGAGGCCGAATTTGAACTCAGGTCCTCCTGACTCCAGGGCTGATGTTCTATCTGCTGCGCCACCTAGCTGCCCCGTGTCATGGGATTCTAAACAGGGTTTTTGTAAAAACAAAACAAAACCACAAAAAACCCCACTAACAAATATGAGCAATTTGGGTCTGGAATTCCTGCTCTAAAGGAAGAAGAAATTCCAGGCAAATAAGGGGTTTTGCAAGAAGAGAACAAGATTGAAGCCTAGAATAAAAATTCATAACCTAATTGTATTTACATTCCAATAAATACCTGGAAAAATGTTTATTGTGACATTTTAAAAAATGTTAACCTTCCTCTTGCTTTCATTTTCACTTCCCTGGCTGTTTCCTCTTTGTTGCTAATGGTACAAACAAAACTAAACAAAACCAAAGCCAACAGCAACACCAACAACAAACAACCTGAAAAATCTTGAAAGGGGCAGCAGAATAGGGGTCTTTTTTTGCAAGTCAGGGCAAGAAAGGAATTTTGTTTGGAAGTAGTGGCTTAGTGTCAATGAAAGACAGAGTCATCCAGGCCAACCTCTGGGTTCCTTGAAAGGAAATAAAAGAGATACCTAGGTAACTGGCATGGGACCCAGAAATATGCCAAAGGGTTAGCATTTGCAGGAAAATCCCTGAGTGCTCAGCAGGAAGAGATGAGGTGATTTGCGTAAATTATTTAATCTGCCTCAGCTTCATTGTCTCTTATCTGTGAAATAAGAAGATTGCATTAAATGCCCTCTAAGATCCCTTCCAGCTCAAGATCTATGATCCGGTGAAAATAAAGGAGAAGAAATGGGAAAAGAGAGGAAGGAGAATGATTGTTATATGTTCCATATACAATTACTACTTTGCTTCAAGAAATTTTTCCCCTCTAATCTCATCTCTCTATCCACTGTGCTACCTTCTCAGCTCCCACTCTCCTAGTTTATATACTCCTCATCTCATAATATGTGCCCAGATCTTTACCCCATGATGCTCTGGAACTTTCACCCCTCCCTTAGTTCAGGCCCTGCTCAATGTCACAGTAGCTTGGAACCAGCAGAGTCCCCACTTTCATTGTCTAACAGTCATATCATTTTACCATGAAGACATCTAGTGAAAGAGAATACCTTCCAATCCAGTCCATTTCACTTTTGGATGGCTTTAAATTTTAGCAAGTATTTCCTTGCATCAAGCCTTGTCATTTGCAATTTAGCCCTCTGGGGCTAAGAACAAACCTAATAACATCTCCACATGACTATTCTTCAAAGAAATGAAGACAGCCATCATACCCCCATTACGTTTTCTCTTCATCAGGCTAAGCATCCCCAGTTTCTTCAATTTCTCTGATTGGATTGACCAAAATGGACCCCTCCAGGACACATAGGATTGAGGGATCCACAACCTGAAACCCTCAGCAACCTAACTCCTCACCTTAGCAAATAGTAAATCCTGAATAAATGTTTGTTGTCTTGACTTGACCAATGTTCATGTGACGATAATATGAAGTCTTTCCTCATCTTGACCAGGCTCTTATAGATACTCTCCAGCTTATCAGTGTCCTCCTCAGGCTTCTCCCAGGGGATGTAAGACTAGGAAAATAATTTAGAGGACATCTAGGCAGCTTTGTGTTTGAATTTTGCTTCAGAACTTTACTAGCTGTGAGCCCTTAAACAAGTATTTTAACCTTTTTCAACCTCAAGTTCCTCATCTTTAAATTGGGGGAGAATAATAGAACCTACTTCATAGGGTAGTTGTAAGGATCAAATGAGATAATACATGTAAAGTGCTTTCCCAGCCTTAAAGCATTATATAAAAGTTATGTAATAGTGGTAGAAAAAGCAGGACTGACTGTATCTGAATATAAATCTTCTCCACACTATTCCTGACAAATGGTCTTTACATGAAGAACCACAGTGATAAGGAACTCACTGTCAATTTCACTTTTAGACAACTCTAATTTGGGGGGGGTAAGAATTTTCTGAGTGCCAATCCCTAAATCTTCCTTTCTGCAATTTCTAACCCCAGAATCTTAGCACCTCTTTTTGCCTCCCCCATTATTGACTATTGACCTGTCTCATAGATGCAAGATATCTAAATACATGAAAAATTAAGCTAAAAGGCCTAGCTGAATGTTAAGTTAATTAGTGCATCTATAACAAGCATGTTTTTGAGCTTGGAGTTAGTTCAAGAGGAGTAACAGCTAAGTTAGAAATTTAGTCCAGGTACAAACTTAATGACAATTTTATTCTTTGTTTTGCCATAAAAGCTCTCATGAGCTAATAACCACATATGTGAAAGTGTGAGTGCTGGGGCACTGATGATTTATAGGTTAATAATTCAGAGTCAAGCCAAGGTCATGATGACAGTAGGTCCCTATATCTATGAGAACAGATGTACAAAATCAGTCATGCCATGAATCATACTCTCTACTCTTCCCTTTCTCCCTTTTTTGCCCCCTAAACAAGTTACAATGTTCAAAGTTCCCAAAGCATTCTCTAGATAAAGGACTGGAGGTAACAGATAATACTTTGGTTTCCCCTTAAATTATTGCCCTAGAGCCCCTTGAAGTAAAAAAAAAAGCAGGTGAAACATCACTAATATATATATATATATATATATATATATGAAAAATGGGATCTTTTGGATAAAAAAGAAAAATTGGGAAAGAATCATTGTTGCTATACTCCTCACTGCCCCAGCATATATACAATGTATATATCAAATGGTGATGACACAGTTAGTGTAGGCTCATCTCAAGAAACGAACTTCAAAACCTTAAGCATCCCCTGTCTCTAATTCTCCTGGGGCCTCAATCAGTTGCAAAGAATATTCTTCACTATGTCTCATTTGAATATGTAACTGTCTTATGTGTCAGCACGCTTCTTCCTTTCTTAGCAGAGATGCTGATATACCACAAAATCACTCATTTAGAAAGGCGTGTTATCACTAAATATAGAAAGGAAAAGGAGAAAGAATTTGATCAATTCTCTTTCATTTGAAGAAAATTCCTAGGAACCTAGAAAATAGCATGAGTTCACAGGCTGTCAAATATGCAAAGACATCTAATAATAACCTTCTCTTACCCAGGTTCAATGTTTTCCATTTTTTTTTCTACTGATCCTCATTTGGCATGATCTTCAGCTCTCACTACTGGGTTCTTCTCAGCCTAAACATCTTTATGTGTGACATAGTTCTGATTCCCTTCATTTCAAGGGAATCTGAAACAGCAGGATAATGGCCATTCTTACAAATGCTAATCCAGAAGTCCTATTTCTCCCTGATATAATCTGTTGCCTATAGATAGCCCCTGAGTCAGAGAGAGGTTGTTTCAGTCCTTGAGGCTTTATATATAACTGTGGTTCTCAAAATTTTTGCTTAGTGTACAGTCTGGGGGACTCAGGAAACTTGTATGAGTTTACAAGTTCCATACAATATGGGGCATCCAAGATTCAGGGCATATTAATGTGCCCTGGCATACCCTTTGAGAACCACTGGCTTACAGATATTTTTTCTGTCCTGAGTTCAGGTATGCTAAAATTAATACCCTCTTTTCTGTTATATATTGTTTCTCATTTTGAAGGACAGACCTAGAGACTGAAGTAAGGCTTAATTACGTCAAACAAGATCAGCAAACCCCTTTAGTTCACAATTAGACTGTGAGCTCCCTGAGAGCATGAACTTTCTTTTATCTTTCAAAGTACACATTTAATTAATATTTATTGACTGAGTGAACCTTTTCAATTTCTTTTGTTTGGTTTTGTTTTGTTTTGCTGGGCAATTGGGGTTAAGTGACTTGCCCAGGGTCACACAGCTAGTGTCAAGTGTCCGAGGACGGATTTGAACTCAGGTACTCCTGAATCCAGGGCTGGTGCTTTATCCACTGCGCCACCTAGCTCTCCTACCTTTTCAATTTCTTAACTCCAATAAAGAGCACAGAGAACTCAAGGAATGTTAGAACTAGAGATAATCATTAATAAACTAATCAAATAACTTAGGTAGGCCTCAAGGAACAATAAAGGAGAGGAAGTTCCTATGGATTAGTTGCTAGGGAATTATTGGCATGCAAGAGTCCTAGGTAAATCAAGGCTTCCTGAATACAAATATGTAAATTAACCCATAATCCTATTTTAACAAAGGAATGTGCATACATTAATATGCATAATCAGAAAATGATAATTCATCCTAAACTAATTAAATCACTTTTTAAGTTTTGGGATTCTGTGTCTTCATCTCAGTATTAGATGATTCCTTTATATAGAAAAATTTATTTATTAAAATTAAGCTCCCACAAGATTCTCTCCAAATTAATATTATTATATGAGCAAATTTATTTCCACATCATTAATATTATTATTACTGATCACCAACATTTATGTAGTACTTTAAAATATACAAAGTACTTCAAATACATTGTTTCTGCATCCTCTACTCTCATGCATCTCTCCTCTCTGATTTTTCATGATTCAACTCTCCCTTCTCCTACCTGTCTGACTCTTCATTTCTGATCTCTTTTGCTGTCTCACGATCTGCATCACATCTTCTAAATGTGGTTGCCCCAAAGCTCTGTTCTGGACTTTCACTCTCTACTATCCCTGTAAATATTCCTATGTAATTATTATCTCCATGTAAATAACTCAAAGATTTACAAATCCAGCTCTCTCTCCTATGCTACATTACAAACTGGATGATGTCCTATAAACATCTCAAAATGAACGCATCCAAAAAATAACTCACTTTCTTTTCCCCAGAACCTGCCTCTCTAGTAAACTTTCCTACTTTTGTTTGGGGCATCACATTCTTCTAGTCTGCTCAAGTCTAAACTTCATCATGATTTTCAATTCCTCACTCTTCCTTAAACCACATATCCAATCAGATGCCAAATCTTATAGTTCTACTTATATTAAATCTCTCCAATCTGACATCTCTTTTCTCTCCTGGTCACCACTTTAGTTCAGGCCTTCATCACCTTTTACCTGAACTATTATATGGACTGCTAATTAGTCTCCCTGCCTCAAAGCTTTCCCCTCTTCAATATATCCTCCACTCAATTGTCTAAGTAATTTTCCTTCAGTGTGGGTCTGTCCATGTTACTCTTATCCAATAGTATTTATTCTGTCCCTATTGTCTCCAAAATTAATTATAAATTCTCTTTTTAGCTCTAAAAGCCCTCAACAACCTGGCCCCAACCTATATATATATATTTTTTTTATTTTTATTTTTTTGCGGGGCTATGGGGGTTAAGTGACTTGCCCAGGGTCACACAGCTAGTAAGTGTCAAGTGTCTGAGTCCAGATTTGAACTCAGGTCCTCCTGAATCCAAGGCCGGTGCTTTATCCACTGCACCACCTAGCTGCCCCTGCCCCAACCTATATTGCAACCTCATTACAGATTATTCCCATTTCTCCATTTTATGGTCTTGCCAAACTGACCATTTCTCTATTCCTTGCAAACACATTCCATTTTTGTTCTCTGTGCCTCACCAATGACCATCCTACATGCCTAAAATGCACTCCCTCCTTACCTCTGCCTCACAGAATCCAGCACTTCTCTTACGATACAGTTTAAGAACCATCTACATGAACTACATGAAGCCTTTTCTGATCCTACTGTTCCCCAACTGCAGATTTCTTTTCTCTGTAACAACCTTGTATTAAACTAACTCATATTTATTTTATAGATACTTACATATGTGCATGTCCTCCATGTACATATATACGTCTTCTCTAATCAAATATAAACTCCTTGAGAGTCAGGGATTATTTATTTTTTTCCATTTTTGTGTCCCCATATATAGAGTAGAGGCAGCTAGAGGTTCACTAGGTCAATCACTGGGCCTCTAGAGTCAGGAAAACCTGTGTTCAGTGAGACTTCACATACTTACTAGCTGTAAGTGAGACCCTCAACAAGTCACTTAATCTTTGTCTTCCTCAGTTTTCTTGATTGCAGAGTGAGGATAGCAATAACCCAACCTCCTAGGGTTGTTGTGAGGATCAATATTTATAAAGTGCTTGGCACAGTGCTTGGCAAATAGCAGATACTCAATAAGTTCTTGTTTTCTTCCTTTCCATATCTTAGCACCAAGGCCTTGATTAAACTTTAACCTGTAATCTCAGCCAACTATGTGTAACTTCCTCAAAGGTACACAATTTTTACCATTTCTTCTGTTCCCTATGTTATGTTATTAGCATGTGTCATTCCTTTTCAAATTGAACTCATCGTACAGTTACAAACACAGTTTGAGTTACACTAAAATACCACATTTGATATGCCTTGTGATTTTATATTCTACTCAAAGTTCCTAATAATTTTTCTAATTATTAAAACTCATTAGCTCACTAGAGTTTAAAAGTTAATTTCATTCACAATAAGACAAAATTCTAAACAGATCAATTTGCTTCAGAAGACATTTTAATCCAAATATGAGAATATGGAATAGGAATACTTTATGAGGGCCTTAATAATGATGATAGATAAATAGATGAGAGATAGATAATGATGATAGATAAATAGATCGATAGATAGATAGATAGACAGACAGATAGATAGAAAGATAGATAAGCATTTATCAAGCACTTACTAGGTGCCAGGCATTGTGCTAAGGATTTAGACCTTCCTATGGGTTCTATGTACTCTTTACAAAATTGCCACAAGATTTTCAATTTACATTCTGGATTTTTAAAATAGTTAAGGACCACCTATTCTAACTCTATCATTTTATAGAAGATGAAACAATATCAGAGATATTAAGTGATTTGTCCAAGGTCACAACTAGTTAGCAGCAGAACTGGGACTTGAAACCAGGTGTCTTGACTCCTACTGGAGTTTTGTTGGGTTTTCCCTACTGCCTCTTGCTTCATTATGATTTTCTGTCTATTCACATACCAAAATAACCTACCTTTTCCCCAGGAATTCCAGGGGCCCCATATTCTCCTTTGATACCAACTGTGCCCTAAAATTGAAACAGTTTAAAGCTTTGTAAATATTTGTTTTGTCAAAGATAATATAGTACTTCACAGATCAATGACTTCATAAACTCTAGTTTGAACTTGATGCAAACTGTCCCTTTGTCCAGCCCTTAAATGTATAAGAGGTTCCCACTGTCAATAATATTCCATTGATGTTTTGTTATCTTCTAGCTCTTTGTAAGGGGAAGGGAATATAACAATTTAACCATCATCCTTCCAATTCCAGCTCCCACTATAAAAAGAGGTCTTAGAAGAACCATATGACTATAAATTGGAGAAATGGAGGGGAAAGTTCTAAAAAATACATTTCTAGAAAATTGCTACAACAATAAAACACAATCTCCCAAACTTCAAGTTCTAAAACCATGAAAATGAACCACTCTTTTACAAAAACATACAAAACTTTCTAACGATGAAATGGGAGAGGATAATATTATAGGTCTTATAGAACTGAGAAAGTAATTTCGTTGCTAAGTAATTTGGTTGCCAACTACAATTGCTAAGCAAATGACATGAATAGATTAAGAAAAATTATAATAACCAAGTCTGGATGAAGAAAAAGTATTAATTATTATTTCAAATCATATCAGGTTGAATTCTGGTCTGACAAAGAAGGCATTCCCAGAATGGCCATGGCAAGAGACCACTGAAGTAGAACATCAATTACAATTCTATGTTCAAATACAAGTATTCAAACTTCTTCCATGAGAGGTTATTAAGATTAATGAATAAATAAGTAAGCCACATTAATGGAGCAATATACAGTGTTTGGGAATTCAAAGAACAATGAACATAAATCTGTCCCAAAGATAGTGATTTTAGTTTCAACATTTTTTGATACATTCCTTTCACAAAGGGTAATAGAAAGAAACACTTGGGTCATAGGTGTACTATATAGCACATCAGTGAATGAAAAGTGGTATAGAAGACACCATCAAATCCATGTGACTAGAAAATGAGCTGGGATAGTTACGTAACAAAAGTACGGCAGGATAGACAGTCTCAGTATTACAGTGGTACTCATGAGATATGGAAAAACCTTTGTTTCATAAAGAAAGGATTCCAGAACACTGGATAGATTTGTTAGGAAGGATTTATGGGAGGACATGGACAAGAATCACACCATATGGGAGGACATGGATGAGTTTTGATGTGTACCAACAGATGGGTCTCCCACATCTTTGACATCACAGATACACTGAAATATCACTCACAACACGAAGCTAAAAATAATGCAGTTCTAATAGAAATAAGAAAAACTTTTTTAAAAAATGAAAAACAACAACATTGTGATGATTGTTTTATAAAGCAACGCTATAATATGTGGCAGTATAATATATTGCCTCACATTGTACTTGAGAACAAAACTTTGCTTCTGGAACTAGCATTGCCAAATGTTTACCTTGTATCTCCTGGCAGACTCCCTTGGTTAAATGGTTCTTAGGAGGGGCCAGGATTTCTCAGTTTCTCATAACATAAGCCAGTAGAGGGCAAAAACTTCTCTGACTACTCTGGATGATGTGTTTTTTCTGGTAATTATAAATGCTTATAAATTGAAATTGAAATAATGCTTAAATAGAAACATAAACAGCTGTTTATGTAGATGCCAACTTACACAAGGACTGTCAGGACAGAAGATCTTCAGACATTATGTAGCAAGTGGGGAAAAGAAAGAAAGAAAAATTTACATCATTCTGAAAGAGGCCTGATTGTTTAGGATCAAATTCTACATTATTCCAAATTAGCAGATCCCCAAAACACATCATCTGCCATCTAAGAGTAGTAATCCAAATCTTATAGAATGATTAGTGGGAAAAAATAATACTTCACACTGATCCTAGGTGATCACTAATTAATCCTAGCTATTGTTAGTGTTATTTAAATTCATTTTGTTGTTATTATTGTTGATGATGATGATGGGCTGTGCTTACTATAATTTAAAATTTGCAAATATGTTACATATATTCTTTCAGGTTAGTCTCCCAATAAGCTTATAAGATAAGTACTATAGGTATTGTTATCCTTATTTATAAATGAGGCAACTGAGGCTCAGAAAGGTTAAGTGATTTCTCTGTGGTCACACATGAATTCATCTTCCTGATTCCAAATCTAGTACTCTACCCTCTATGTTGCACTGCCTTCTTACTAAAGAAAGGAACTATTTTGTACACTGATATTCCTTCTCTAGTAAAGTCTATGTCCAAGGCATGGTGCATATATGAAATATTCAGCTGCCCTGATGGTCTTTTCCATGAAAAGGTCTATAAATTATAATCAAATGGCTTCACTATTCAGTAGGATTCAAAAGTTTCATTGAGTAAAATAACTAATCAATGGTAGATTCTTTATTATTAATAACAATCAATCAACAAGAATTTATTAAGTTTCTACTATGTACTAAGCACTGTTCTAGGTCCTGGAGAAATATATAAAGGCAAAAAAAAGGAAACAGTCCCTGCCCTGAAGCTTACGTTCCATCAAGAGAAACAATTTGTACATTTATAAGAATAAACAAAATAAATACATAAATAAGACTATATTTGTATAAGTTTATAAGGTACATTTTTCACAAATACCCTGTGAGGTAAAGAGTAAAAATGTTATTCCCATTTTACATGCAAGACAGAATATTAAATGTCAGGTCAAATGCCACGCCAATGGGACACAACTAGTAAGTGCTGGAGCTGGGACTACAACACTGTTCTTTGGACTCTGGGTCTAGTGCCTCTTCTATTACTATACATGGGTACCAAGTCAGGCTTACTTTGTTTTTGACAGCCTTTACTAGCATCAAACCAGTTTGTAGAATTAAAATCACTGTAAGAGTGTTTCTTGGCATATCATTTTTTGGACTAGGTTTCTCATTTTATTGCTACAAGGAAACCTTAGTGAGAAAACTCTTTCAACCAATATAGGTCTAACAGTCATTCAACAAGCATTTACATTTAGATTATATGCCAAACACTGTGCTAGGTGCTAAGGATATGAAGACAAAAGTGAAACATCTCCTGCCTTCAAGGAGCTTACATTTAATTGAGGGAGACAATATATACATAT
Organism: Dromiciops gliroides; assembly: GCF_019393635.1. NCBI lineage: Eukaryota > Metazoa > Chordata > Mammalia > Microbiotheria > Microbiotheriidae > Dromiciops > Dromiciops gliroides. The sequence goes on along the minus strand of NC_057864.1, from coordinate 289,767,754 downwards.
CTAGGTACATACAAGATGTTTGGTAGAGAGAATGAGTGGATATTAGCAGCTTGGGATATTAGGAAAAGTATCTACTCAGTGATTTATAGTCTCATGGCATTTCCTGGAGCACTGAGATTGAATGACTTACCAAGAGTAACATAGCCAGTATATGACAGACTCAGGTTTTCTTGATTTAGACTGAGTCTTGACACTATCCCCTTCACCATGGTGTCATCATCTGTACCTAGCACGCAACTAGGATTAGTTGATTTATTGTCACCAATCTTGAAAAACTTAAATAACAATTATATAGGCAGGGTGGGAAATCCTTTCCTACACTAGTAATCTACAGGAGAAGCCTTCTGGGGGAAAAAAATTAATTCCCTCACTATACTCTGTGTGATCGCATTCAATTAACTATTTAGTGTGGCTGGAAGTAAACTAACTTTTTAATATTCATATTGTACAATCATTATTGGTGTACCTGTTGTAACATTGTAAAATCTATGCTAGTATAGAACCCCCAAAATGGCACACATTAGAGTTAGGAGGACACAGAAAGAAAAAAAGAAAAATAAGTGACAACTGAACAACTTGATAATAAAAGCCCAAGGAGATCTCGGCTCAGCTTTGCCTTGAGCTCAGAAAAGCTGGTTGACACCCCAAGCATTCTGAAGATTTTTGCTTGCTATGATGTCTAATTAGCTTCATAAATTGTTAATGTACCTCCCCTTTTTTCCATCTCATCATTATATCTTTTTAAAACCTAAGTTTGTACTGAGCAGCAATTATAATGAACATACTTGGTCCTGGAGAATAGATGAGAAAATTTCACTTCTTTCTTTTCCTTGCAGAAGTGTGTCTAGAATATTATGTATGCTGTCAGACATCAGTTTTGATTAGTTTTGAGAAAGGTTTTTTTTTTTCTTCTCTTTTAAAAAAATTCTTTGTTATAAGGGATGTCTTGTTGGGTAGGACACAAGGAGAAGACATAATTGGAAGTGAAGGTAATGTAAAAAAAGAAACAAAAATTTAAAAGATAAAATCATAAAAATGTTAATATTTACATTGTTTAAAAGTTTATCAACTTTCTAGTTCATGGATAATCTGAAGCTGTTTTTTATCTGAATCTGTTTTTATACTTTACTCAGTATACCTTTTGTTGTTCTGTATTTAGCAAAATGAAAGTGTAAGTATTAATACAAATAAAATGTCATTTGTAAAATATATCTGTTGTGAAAACAAATGAAGAAATCATATCATGCAAGACAAACCCAAAGGTAAATTATCCTTTAAATCTTTCTTGTTGAAGATTATCTGTATCAGTGATCTCTTTAATTACTATTTCTCACCGTGTTTCATTCTGTGACACATCTCTTGGGGCGGGCGGGGGGGGGGGGGGGAGGAGCAGGGGAAAGAACCACATAAAGTGATACTGCTTGGTAAAGAGGTGAATGTTTGTAAACTTCTTGAGGGTAAGGATTATACCTCTCCAATTGCTTGCATGGTATCTGCACAGAGCAAACACTTGGACAAAGGGTAAACACGGGAAGATCTTTGAGATGTTGGAAGGAGGCATATGTTTGTGAATACATGCTTTCTCTTAATTAATTAGTAACTAAAACAAAATCAATGCACTCTTAAAAATCATGATCCCAGATATTAATTACTTTTCAATTAAAAAAAGTTTGATATTGTAGGAAAAGCCCTAAAGTTTTATTTCAAATCCCACTTTTCCTGCTTTGCTATGATCTTTGACAAGTCTTTTAATATCTCTTGGCCTCTGTTTTTTCATCTGTAAAATGGAAAGAATATTTATTCTAACTGCTTCTCAGAATTGTTTTAAGAAAACAATTTAATGAGATAATATATGGGAAAATGCTTTTTAAAACATGAGGCACAGGGCACAGGTGGCACAGTGGATAAAGCACTGTCCCTGGATTCAGGAGGACCTGAGTTCAAATCTAAATTTAGACACTTGACACTTACTAGCTGTGTGACCCTGGGCAAATCACTTAACCCTTATTGCCCCACCAAAAAAAAAAAATTAAATGAGGCACTATCTAAGTGTTAAGTTTATAATTACGGCCAGTTAAAATGTATCACCATTAGTGTTATATTTTGTTACAAAGGTATCCCCACAATGGGATTTGAGGGGTGCCAGTGAATGCCCCACTCATTCACTGACTTGTCACATTGCCTGAAATTACAATGTTATTCACTCTTTAAGGTTAGGGAATGGAAAGACCCTGCTAAAATGCGGCTCTGTTACCTGAGAGGCATAATACATTATAAGTTGTTTAGCCACTGCCATAGCACAAATTAGCTTATGTTTATTAGTCTTCAGAGAGCAGGGCTTTGAAAGAATTAATTATCAGATGAGCATGTTTTGATTGGAATTATGAGTGAGGAAACTGAGAGAAGAAGGTTTAGAGCAGGAATTTCTAACTATAGACATATTTCAGGGGTTCATGAATTGAGTTTTTTAATATTATGATAACTATACAAATATTTGACATAACTAGATTCTTTTGTAATCCTATGTATTTTATTTTATATATTTAAAAATATGATTCCAAAGAGGAATCCACAGGCTTTACCAAACTGCCATGCCTCAAAACAGATTAAGAATTCCTGGTCTAGGGGGCAGCTAGGTGGTGCAGTGGATAAAACACGGACCCTGGATTCAGGAAGACCTGAGTTCAAACCTGGCCTTAGACACTTGACACTTACTAGCCGTGTGACTATGGGCAAGTCACTTAACCCTCATTTCCCTACCAAAAAACAAAAGAAAGAAAGAAAAGAAAAGAAAAAGAATTCTTGGTCTAGAGCATGATTCCATGGCAGGACCCATCCTGGGACTTGGCCCTGAGCAAACAGAATCAGACTTAATAAACTGGGGGATTGAGGACAAGTATAACAAGGGAATAGATACACAGATACAGAGATTCATAGTGACAGAGAACAAAGAGGAAGAAGAGGAGGAAGAAGAAGGAGGGAGGAGGAGAAGGAAGAAGAAAAAGAGGAAGAAGAAGAGAGGAGGAAGAAGAAAAAAAGAAAAGGGAAAAGAAGGATTGGAGGAGGAGAAAGAAAAATAAATTTTGTCTAATGCACAATTTTGCCCAGGGTTCTTTAAAGCTATAAAGAAGGGCATGCTGCCCTGATGGTTGCCAACTTCTCTATGAATTCAACATGGCAATTAAAAACTACTGCTTGGGGACTCCTGGGTTCTTAAAGATTTTAGCTGTTAGCATTTTTATGTTGTTCATTAAATGCATGTTTTGCCCCACATCTTCGATGTGTACCAGGCTAAGAAAGGACAGAGTAAAATTGCACAGAAACGTATGTATAATTTTTATTTATACTAAACATTTTCTCTAACAGACATTAGATTGGTTATCTTACCTGCTCCCCTTTGGCCCCCTTAGGACCAGGCAAGCCAGCAGCTCCAGGCAATCCTGCTTCTCCCTGAATAAAAATAAATTTCCAACTTACTTCCCCAAAAGTTAACATATTGACATAAAATCCTCTTGCTCATAAATATTCGACTGACAATGGTGCAGTAAAGCAGCATAGCTTCTGGTCATCATTAAATCCTGTCTAAGGCATTTGTCTACTTTCCTACAGTCAACTCATAATAGCTCAAGGGCTGGTTACCTAATATATGGATGATCTATTCCCCCGTTCCGTCTTTCAGGCTCTTAGCCATTTCTCAGCTTCAGTTTACCAAAAGAAATCCAGGGAAGAAAGAGGAGGTGAATCTCAAATTGGCCTTGTAAACTATGATGGGGGAGGAAGCTGAAACTAATGCCTGCACTAAAGTTCTTGGGTTTTATGAGTATTTCATTGATCTGTGCTTTCTTTCCCACTTAGGATAGACAACCAAGAGTTGCCTGTATTTGCTGGTTGAGACTGAATATAATAATGAAAACCTTTGCTGCAGTATAGTAAATGCCATTCTTTAACTTGGAGCATATAGCCAATTATGAAAAAGCACAATGAAGGACCAAATTTCTTCTACTATATTTTACCAGCAAAAGATATAATTCCCAATACCCACAGAATAAAAAAATAAATGTAGTATATCTTGTTCCTGACTTAACAAGTGAAAGATCCATGGCAGAAATTGTTAATTTGAGGTCTGTGAATTTGTATTTTTAATAATTCAATAATTGTATTTCAATATAATTGGTTTCTTTTGTAACAAATATATTTAATTTTATATATTTTTAAAAATTATTATGAGAATAGGTCTACTGGCTTCACCAGAATTACTAACAGGGTCTATGACACAAAAAAAATTAAGAGAACCTCTAATATATAGGATCATCAACTTGCACCAACAATGCAATATTTGATAAGTTACAGCTACAGATCTATCCAAGCGTAAAGAAAACAAAGAGAAGGCATCTTCAGCACAGCCAAAGCCATCTGTGTATTGGACTTAAAATCCAACAAAGGCTGTCAGGTTAGAGAAAGAGTATGAGGTTGTGGGCAGCTAGGTGGCACAGTGGATAAAGCACTGGCCCTGGATTCAGGAGGACCTGAGTTCAAATTTGACCTTAGGCACTTGACATTTACTAGCTGTGTGACCCTGGGCAAGTCACTTAACCCTCACTGCCCCACCAAAGGAAAAAAAAAGAATATGAGGTTAATGTCTTCCAGTCCCAGGAAGCACAGCTTCTCTTAGTAAATCCTAAGTGATAGTCAAATCGAGAAACTCCCCTCACAGCTAACCTATGACAATGAGAAAGAAGGAGAAGGGAAATAAAGGATGTTAAACATTCTCTTTTTGGCTCTGAACTGGAGAGAAAATTACAGTACTAGGGCAGGAGGAGCAATAGCCTTGAAAGAAGATAGAAGAAGTAAGGAGGGAAGAAGTAGATAGAATAGGGAGAATTCCTATGTAAAGGAATAATCTAGACTTGGAGAAAAGAAACTTTGAAATATCTACATAAATAAATAATTTTGAAAAAATAAAGGCAGCCAGGCGTACTGTTGTATAGAGGAAAGATGTGAAATCAGAAGACCTGGGTTCAAATCCCAGCTCTATCATTTGGTATGTTTGTACCTTGGGCAAGTCACTAACCCTTCCTGGCCCTCAGTTTCCTCATCTGTTAATAAATTACCTTCTAGCTCTAAATAATCTGATCCTCTCTGCTGTTGTTTTTCATGCTACTGTAGTTTTGATTTTGTTTCTTGTTTTCATTTGTTTAACCTGGCATTAGTAATTGAGTTTGGGGTGGAAAGTAGGCAGCTGGGTCCTTCTCTCCAAAGTCTTAAGAGACAGAGCAATATATTGTAGTAGCAAGAGCTGGTAGCCAGGAGACCTAATCCCATCTCTGCCTATTATGAAGAGTAACTAGATATGTGACCTTAGGTAACTTGTTTATCTTCCCTGGTCCTCTGATTCCCCATCTATAAAATGAAGGGTTTCTTTTCAATTCTAAAATTCTACTTCTTCCCACTTTATACCAAAGTGTAATAGCTTCCCAGGTTTACCGGGCACAAAAAGCTCCTCTAGCTCAGAGCCAGGGCACCAGGCTAAGTGGTCACAGAACTGGCCTGGGGAAATTCCAAGAAGCAACCTGAGTAGCCTGGGACATTAGTTCCAATCTTCAATGTGTTCAGGCCTGCCCTAGGTACCTGCAGCCACATTTGAGGGCCCTGATTCACCCTATCTTATGTCTTTTCCACATGCCCTGGGCTGAAACTCTCCTACCTTGTTAGGAATGCACTGGCATCGTTCAGCAAGTTCCGGCTTTGCTAGCAGATGTGCAGAAATTTTACTGGCATGAGCAGTTGCCATCAGTGAAGTCGTAGTTCCAAAGCTGTCCTGCTGTGGGCACTAAAATACAAATTGAGGACATTTTGAATGGAATCCATTCCTACCAATCTAGGCAGCAATGCTCCTTCACCCCCTCCTCTCAGTTTTTGTTATGTGTGGCTGCCCGAATTGTTGAAAGGCAGTTCCACTGATCCCTTACTGATAAGAAATTGCCACTGATAATAGAGAAACATAACATTTGCTCTTACCCAGAGATTTTTGCTGGAGCACTGTACAACAGAAATATACCCCCTGTGATAAAATTATACTTCTCTGAAAAGCCACTAAAATAATGGCTTTAGTAAGGAATTCTACAGATACTTTATACGTACATATTTGACTGCTACAATTCTATAAAATATTATTTATCATTATATAGTTATACTGAAATAACACTTAAATTCCATAGCTGGATAAAACTAGTATCTAAATACATCATTTTGTAAAGGAAATCAGTGCACAAAAAGTACATAATCTGAGCTTTATGATGCTGGCTACTTGAGCAAAGGAGAACTGAAGGCATAGACAATAGAAAAGTCATAGTCATTTCATTAATTGAACCAAGATCAAATTTACTTTATCACAATGTGTTTTTAACATAGTCCAGTGACTTCAACAGATGCTAAAAGATATACATTGCCAAAGAAAAATGGGAAGTTTTTTTTTAAATTATCCAGTGACTCAGAGGCAATTTAGAGAATATAGAGTAATTCAGTAAGAACACACACACACACACACACACACACACACACACACACACACACACACACACACACGGACAACATATACACAATTCTCTTTCCCAAATACTTCTCCATATAGGTTTCTAAACAAACCTAAATTTACGGGATAAAGTAGTCTTTTTTTCCCTTTCAGCAGTAAGGATTGGTGCCATTAGAATTTTTCCAGGAATGTAATCCATGGTTGCCAGTGAATTTTTCTGTTTTAATAATGGAAAGCACTAGAATGTTTACATTAAAAAATTGCTGACAGAAGATGGCCCTTAGCACTATTGCCAATAGTTATGATGTCATAAGATTTGTGCCTCTTCAGATCAAATGATAATAGCCATTTTGTAAACAATAACATGTTTAGAAATATCCCTATTTACTGAGGTCCTTTTCTTATGCCCAGGAGTCTCCTCCCAGAAGCTTCCTAAAAGACCTTATTCCAGAATTTATCTCCCTTCCCCCCTCTTCTGCATAGCTTTAGTATTTCCTTCCAAGGGCCTCTCTTGACCTTTCCAAATAAATTCAATTCAATGGGCATTTATTAAATACTTACTGTATGTTAGTATCTATCCTAGGTGCTGAAGACACAGAGATTAAAAAAAAATCTTTGCCCTCAGGGAGTTGACATTCTTTTAGCCCATTCAGCTACTGTTCCTTATATCCATTTCCTTTTGAAACTGACCTTGACAAACTTGTCCACTCAGACTGCTTTTACTTCCTCATTGCCCATTCTCTCTTTGGTATCTGGCTTCTGCATATAACTCCCTGCTCTCTTTGAGGTCACCAAACCCAGTGGATTTTTTTTTCTTTGATTTTTATCCTCCTTGAGCTCTCTGCAGTATCTGACGCTGCTGACCCTCTCCTACTGGATTAATCTCTTTTTAAACTTCAGACAGCTTCTTATCTTTCTAACCATTCCTCTTTCTCCAATGGATTCTCCTATAGACAAATTATCTTAATTCTGTATCTCTCCAGCATCTACTGCAGTGCTCTAACCATATCAGGTACTTAATAAGTGATTGCAGACTCATAAATTTAGAGTAGAAAGGGTCCCAAGAGGCAAATGGGGCTATCCCTTCATTTTACAAATGAGAAAACTCAGGCACAGAGAAGTTATGACTCATCCAAAGTCATGCAGCTCTAAGTGTCTAAAATGTGATTTGAATCCAGGTCATTCTGACTAAGGTGCACTACAACGTATAGCTTCACCAAGGATTGCTGAACTGGAAAAAATAGAAGGTTCTAAGTTTAAAAATTAAAGCACATTTGAACTGTGCAATGTAATTAACAAAACAATGAACTTTTCTCTATCTCACAAGCCAGGCGCAGTGTAATCTATAATACAATTATATTCTTTAGGTCACTGGTTCTCAGTCAGTGATTCATGACCTACTTCTACTTTCACCTCTTGCTCTGCATTACTAACAAACCTACTAGGTATGTTGTTAGTTTGGAGGTTGAAATAAAATCTAAAACAAAGTATTTAGCCACCTTGATTCAGTCTAAACACGTCTAAAACACTTTAATGCAAAAAAAGCACAAAAAACAGGTCAGTGATTCAAGGAATGTTTAGAAACCCAAAGCATTCTGTTTTGATCATAATTAAATATACCATCTTTAGTGTTTTCCAGTTTGACCTGCATGCAATAAGGAAGTGTGTATTGTCTCCACTTAGTTTTGACTACTTATTTTGGGATCTACCTTTAAACTTAGAAGCTTCTATGTTGTTTTTTTTTTCCAATTCAGCAATCACTGGTGGCGCTATATGTTGTAGTGCACCTCTAGTCAGAATGACCTGAACATATTTCTAGCATCCACAAGAATTAAAAAGGCAAAGCAAAATGCAAGGGGTATTTTATTAAAGCACCTACTATGTGTCAGGCACAGTGAGAAATACTTTTACAAATATTATCTCATTTGATCCTCACGACAACCCTGGAAGGTTGGTGGTGTTATTATATTCATTTTACAGTTGAGAAAATTGAACCAGACAATTGTTAAGTGACTTGCCCAGAATCACACAGTGATTCTCTGTGAATAAGGGTCTGGAGGCAAATTTGAACTCAGATCTTCCTAACTCTAGGCCTAGTGCTCTATCCACACCACTAGATTGAGGGACTGAGGTCTAGCCTAATATGGGGATAAAGAACAGGATAGTTAGTGAGTTTGCCCTGAGATGAGAAGGCAGAGAGCAGTTTGGAGCCATCACAATTAGAGACTTTAGATGAAGCATGGAAAAGTCAACATGGTAACATGGAAACTTGGACTTGGATCCCATGGACATGAGTTTGAATCCAACCTCTACCACCTTACTACATGGAGTAAGTCACTGAACTTCTCTGGGATTCAGTTTTCTCAATAGTAAAATGAGTAAAAATGACTTTTTTAAAAAAGGTAAAAAATTGGGATCTATGATCCTAAGAGAATCCAAAGTGGAAATCAAAAGATGACTTCTAAGTGAAAGTCCATGAGCAGAAGAGTCATGGGGACAGGAGAGAAAGGAAAGGAAATGAGACTCCTTAAGGAAGGGGGTAAAGAAGGAGTCTGGGTGGGAAGCCAGAGAACCAAGCAGAATCAAAGATTTACCAAAGGAGCTTGATTCACTTTAGCAAGATGAAACAGGTCTCTTTCAGATGACTTTAATCTTGAGCAAACTTGTTTTTTCTGTTTTCAGCTCCTAGATATGCTCTAAAATCGGCTAGCAGCTAGAACCAGCTAACAGCTTTGGCAAATACAAATGTATTGGAATTTATTTATTGGGGAGGGGAAAGGGGAAGAAGCATTTTTAAAACAGTTGACAGCTATATAAGAAATTGCAATACATATCATAATATAGTTTGGCAAATTTCAGTAAGTGCTTTGTGTCGGTCCAGAGCACATTACTAGGGTCTGGCTTAACACGTAAATTCTTTATGGAATTTATAGTTTAGTCACTACTAAGCACCTAAGCCAAAGTAGCACCCCAGTATTTTTAAAAAATATATTCAAAGGGGGGCAGCTAGGTGACACAGTGGATAAAGCACTGGCCCTGGATTCAGGAGGACCTAAGTTCAAATCCAGTCTCAGACACTTGACACTTCCTAACTGTGTGATCCTGGGCAAGTTACTTAACCCTCATTGCCCCACAATAAATAAATAAATAAACAAACAGACGAATGAATGAATGAATAAATAAATAAATAAACACATGAACAAATAGATAGATAGATAATAAAATGAAATAAAATATATTCAGAGTCAAGGAGGGTAAGACAATTCTGGTTTTTACCCACAATCATTATTTAATTTAGTCTTCTCCCAATTTTTGTTGTTGTTGCTACTGTAAGGAAAGGGTGCCAATAAAAGGTTTTTATCAAAACGTGGCTGTGGAAAGGTACAGGCCTAGAGTCAAGATATAAGTCCAGCCTCCTTATTAGTGAAAGTTCTTAGTTTACTTTCACAAATTTATTTAATTAGCCTTCAAAATTAATATTGCCTTTCTCATGCATTTTCAACAAAGACTAATTTCTCCTTGCTCTTTGTATTTGCTTCTCATTCTTCCTATATATATTTTTTCTTTCTTAAGTCCTTTTCTTGTCTAGGATTTTTTTTAAAGTTTCTCCTTCTTCATTCTTTCAAAGGAAATCATTTTAATTTTCTAAAATTCCCACTGAATTAGCAAATGTGAAACAACAATGTAACTCCACTGCCTTCAAGTGTTAAGTGCCTGAGGCCGGATCTGAACTCAGGTACTCCTGACTCCAGGGCCGGTGCTCTATCCACTGCACCACCTAGCTGCCCCACTTATAATTTTTTTTTTTTTTTTTTTAGTGAGGCAATTGGGGTTAAGTGACTTGCCCAGGGTCACACAGCTGGTAAGTGTTAAGTGTCTGAGGTCGGATTTGAACTGAGGTACTCCTGACTCCAGGGCCAGTGATAAATTTTTAATGGACACATAAAGCTAGACTTTCAATGACTTTTTTTTTTTTTTTTTTAGTGAGGCAATTGGGGTTAAGTGACTTGCCCAGGGTCACACAGCTGGTAAGTGTTAAGTGTCTGAGGTTGGATTTGAACTCAGGTATTCCTGACTCCAGGGCCGGTGATAAATTTTTAATGGACACATAAAGCTAGACTTTCAATGACATTTTTAATTTTCAAAATTAAAAGCATTTTTAGTGGAATACAATTGCTTTCAGAAGTTTAACGGAAGCAGTCAGTAAAAGTGCAAGCTGTTGATTTATTCAAACATCTTCATTTACTAACTTATTTTATTTACAGATAAAATGTTCATTCATTCTTTCAACAAATATTTACTTTCTATCTAAAGGCACTATGCTCAATGCTAGTAAGAACCCCAATATGAATAAGGCACCATCCTTGCTTACAAGGAATATAACATAGTAATCTTCCATATAATGTATTGTCATTTGTAAACAATTTTTAAAGTATTCCCAAAATGACCAATGATTCCTGTACACCCAAAAGAAGACTGTGTGCAAGGAAATCTCTCTTTGCTCTGAATTCATATATAATACCTCCACAGCTAAATGCCCTCATAAACTATATCAAAAACCCATCAGGCATCTAAACAATGTCTAGTAAAATGCGAATTTTTCTCCCAGGTTTCAGCACATACTAGATTGATGTGGTACTTTTAATTCCATACTACTCTACTAAAACACTAACTTCAATTACATCTCTTTTAAACAAGGCTCTATTACTCTCCCTCTCTCTGCTAGTACTGGTCAAGAATTTCATCCTTAAACTTATTTAAAGGCCTTTTTAAAAAACTACTTTTCAAGCAGAACAGACCAGTTCTAAGAGCTCTTCCACCAAAACCCATATTATACTAATTTTTAAAAAATCCTCTTAAGAATTAACACTTTCTGCACTCAAAAGTGTGGCTCCAAGAAGTCTAAGTGTTTCAAACCTGTGATTTGGCACACAAAGTTATCTTCCTCTCTATTTATAGAAGGATATTTGGCTGCCTTTCATCTCACTTGGACTGGGATCTATAAATTGAATTTAGGATGCTCTCTCTAAGAGCATGCTATAGAGTGTGTGTGTTTGTATGTATATGTGTATACGTATATATGCATGTATGTGTATGTGTATGTATATACACACATGCATACGTGTGTGTATGTGTGTGTGTGTATATTTATGAAAAAAAGAATTTGGTAGGAATGAAAAATATATTGACTCTGTTTTTCAATGGAGTAGGTGACTTTTTATTCAATCAACCATGCCAGATACAGAAGTAAAAGTTTATTTTGAATTAATAAGTTATTTCTGAAACTTTCACATGATTTTTTGGTGGGGTGAATGAAGTATACATTGAGAAAAACTTAGGGAAAGGAGAAATGCAGTGTTTGGGGGGTTTTTTGTTTTGTTTTGTTTTTGTTTTTTTTTATCCTTCACTCATCTGTTTCTTCTGTCCTGTTTTAGTACTAACTTTTCAAATAACTTTATAGGACACATTTTTCAGTTGAGGAAAAATCAGACAAACAAAACCAAGAACATTATTAAATGCTATTATATGTCAGGCACTAAAATGGTTGGAAGAGAGGGGTAAAAGCATACTGAAAACCTCAGGAGATTACTTATAGTCTAGTCAGAAAAGGACATTTCAAAGTAGCAGATTATAATAACAAAAAGAATGGCCCAGACAACAGGTGTTAAGTGAACCCAAATCAGTGAGGTTAAGAAACTCAATCTGCACTTTAAAGTAAGGACAGGATAAAACTTCATTAATATAAGGAGGGTATGTGATAAGAGGAGGACTGATCAGAAGGGAATTCAAGAAACATTGCAAAAGAAAGGATCAGCAGGACCTAGTGACTGACTGGATGTGACAAATAAGGTAGAGAATTGAGTCAAATAATTATGGGCAACTGAGAAAAGGGGAACTGGTGACTTCATTAACTTTTATGGATTCAGTAATCATTTCCACACAGATGACTGCCAAATCGACATATCCAATGCACACTGCAGGCTCATACCTACAATTGCCCACTAAACAACTCCAAATATGTCCAGCTTAGTACCTAAAATTCAACATGTCTAAAATTGTACTGATAATCTTCCCCTTAAACTCACTCCCCCTACTAAACTTCCTTATTTCTGCTTGGGGCACTACCATACTTCCAGTTTTTGTTGTTGTTCAATTGTTTCAGTTGTGTACAACTTTTCATGACTGCATTCAGGGTTTTCTTGGCAAAAACACTGGAGTGGTTTGCCATTTCCTTCTCCAGCTCATTTTACAGATAAGTAAACTGAGACAAATCTTGTTAAGTGACTTGCCCCAGGTAAGTAACCATCTGAGAACAGATTTGAGCTCAGACAGCTGAGTCTTCCTGATTTCAAGTCTGATACTATCCACTGCACCACCTAACTGACCTCCTTCCAATTACCCAGGTTCAAAAAACCTTAGCAGCAAACTTGCCTCTTTCCAACATTTACTCTAAGTCCCCTCAGTGAGGGGGGGACCCATTAACTCGAAGGAAACCCATTCCACTTTTGGAAAGTTCTAATTGTTGAGAATTTTTTCCTTATATTAAGCCTAAATCTCTCTCCACAACCTCCACCTATTACTCCAAGCAAAAAGAAGTCTTTTGCATGTCAAGTCCCTCAATACTTGAAGATAACTATCATGCTTCTTAAGACCTCCCTTCTTCAGGCTGAAGATCCCCATTTTCTTCCTGTGGTCCTCATGTCATGCAAACTCAAGACCCTCCCCAACCAATCAGTTGCCCATCTCTGGATCAACCAATTAATCAGTAAACATTTAGTAAACACCTACTATGTGTCAGGTACATTGGGCCTGGATACCTAAGTGCTGGGGATATACTTGCAAAGAATGATACAATTCCTACCCACAAGGAGCTTATATTCTTATATATTTTCTTCACCTTTTCAGTATTTTTCTTAATATATAGTTCACAGAACTGAACACTATACCCTGAATGTAGTCATGCCAGGACTATCACCTCCCTGGTCCTGGTATGCATCTTAATGCAACCTAAGTGCTCCTTAGCTTTTGGGGCTGCCACAACTCATTTTTGACTTATATTGTACTTGTGGTACACTAAAACTCTCAGATCTCTTTCAGTTTCAAGATTTTCTTTTACTGCATGGCATTTAGAATGTGGTCTTAGAAAAAAACTGAAATACATAGAATTTTAAAAGTTCCCTTGTGATTGGTAACCTATTACATCTGGGCCTCCAAAGGTTCTATAGCATAGGTGATTTTCAGCTGTTGATTCAGTCACTGGAAGAAAAAGAGCCCAGTTCCAATTCTCTTCTGTATTTTTGTCTTGAGCTTTTTTGTTTGCTCATTTTTCCAGGCTACTTCTTGACTTTAGACCTTAAGATGGTGTTGGGCTTTCCTTTGGGGTAAAGGTAGGGGGGCAGAGATATCTGCTCTGAGATCGTCTTTTATATCTTTCTACTGCTTTTGTAGCACAGTGTGGGGGCCTGTAAGTTTGTGCTACTTCCAGAGTAGTGTGATCTGGGCAGAGGTCTGTGCCCTGCCTTCCTGGTCTTCAAATTCCTGACCCGGTTTGGATCTGCTGGCTTGTGTGTAATTGAGTTTCAATAGACTCTTGCTGGACTCAGTCATGCTTAGACTGCTGGGATGCTCTGTAGTTTTAGAAATGATTGATCTAAAATTAAAAATAAAAAATAAAAAAAATAATTGGGGCAGCTAGGTGGTACAGTGGATAAAGCAACAGCCTTGGATTCAGGAAGACCTGGGTTCAAATCTGGCCTCAGACACTTGACACTTACTAGCTGTGTGACCCTGGGCAAGTCACTTAACCCCCATTGCCCAGCAAAAAAAATAAAAAATAAAAAATAAGAAATGATTGAACTGATGGCTCTCCCTTGGTTTTGGTCTCCTGCCCTGGTTTAATTCACTCCAATCTTGTGTGTGGACCTAAAGGTTAGAAATGAGTCTCCCCTCTGCTCTTTGGTTCAGAGATATATACCTATGATTCTGGAATTTGTTCCTCACTCCTTACACAGGGAAGGACCCTGCTTCCCTACAACTCGACTGTTCCTCTCTGTCTTGAACTGTAAACTCTGCCCCAAACAGGGTAATAGACAACAGATCTGCCAGTTGGTCCCCATTCCTTCTCCCAGTGCTGGTACAGTGGTCCCCCAGTATCTTGCTCTAAGGTGTTCAGTCTTCTTACTGTTCCTTTGCACTGGTCTGATGCCACAGCCACAGCCCATTTCTATGGGCTGTCTTCATTGATGTTGCTGCTGTATTCCTGGACAGCCCCCATAGGATGGAAAAAATGATTCACTGTGGCTTTTTTTCTGACCTTCTCATCAATATATGGTTTGGAATGCTTTCTAGTTGGGTCAATATGAAAATTTGTTTGTTTGGTTTTTGGTGAGGTAGAGTTAAGGCAAAGTTGTGACTTCTCACTCTGCCATCTTGATTCTGCCTCCTTCTCTAACTTTCAAACAGTTGCCCTCCATCCTTCTCCTGTTTTCCTCAAACCTTGTCCTAGAATTAATAAACGTAGCATTTATTAAGCTCTCACTATGTGCAAAGCCATGTGCTAAGTACTAGTGATATATATAAATGGAAAAGTTAAGCCAGTTTCTGCTCTCAAGGGACTCACATTCTAATAGGAGCAAAAACACAAAGAAGATTTCAACTAAATGTCAGGTGGAAAGCCCCATGGTGCTTAGGGTGCAGCTGCAAAGCAGATGGCAATTCCTCTTCTTTATTGTTACTTCCACTGATTGATTTATAATGATGTTTGGGATTGAATCATTTGACAGTGCCAAGGACTCTGGTGGCAAGAACTTTCTTTTTTTTAAAATCCTGATGAAGACTTCCTATGCCCAATCAACCTGGCTAAATGATAGTGTCACTAACAAAGAATAAAGAAATTGGAAGGGGCTTGGGATTTGGACATATTGAGTCTGAGGCAACAACCAAGTAGAAATACTGAGCAGACAGTGACAACTGCACCTATGATTAGCACTCAGGACAAAGGACAGAAGAGAACTTAGGAAAAAAAGTCAGGAGACTACTAACTTGCTGGGTTATCTCCTTTGATCTTCAATCACCTCAGTATTACAGGTACTGTTATCTCCGTTTTACAGATGAGGAAACTGAGGCTTAGAAAGGTTAAAGAACTTGCTTAGGGCCAGGTAGCTCATGCCAGAGCTACCTGAAATTTAAGCCTTCTTGGCCACAAGTTCATATATCCATCTATTACTCCATTCTTTCATGCCTGGGATGCTTTCAGACGATTCACCTCCTTTAGCCACTCAGCTCAGGTACTGCCTGCTCAGGAAAGCTTTTTCCATGATTCTTCCCCCCCCCCCCCCCCCCCCCCCCCCCCCGCCCCCTTTATGTTAGCTCCCTCTTCTAATACTCCTACAGCAAGCATTTTGTTCTCTCCTACCTTTGTCTTTTTATGGGACCACCCTTTTATTTCCTACTTTGTATTCTATTTATCTTCATTCACATAGTTCCCAGGAGGATGTAAATGCCTTGAAGGCAGTAACTCTCATTTTTGTTTATGAATACCCAACAGCAATCAGGATACTTTGCATATAGTAGGTACTTAATAAATGGTTCCTTTATTTAAAGTCTAATACTATCATTAACTGATGAGTAAACTGAAACCTAGAAGGGTAAGGTAACTTGTTCAATATTACAAAGGTAACAAGTAATAGAACTAGTTTTTGAATTTAGTTCCACTAGATTAAAATTCTAGTGTCAAAAACTGCATTGAGAGCAAAGAATCCTAGCATTTGTACTGATGAATTTCAATTTGAGCTATGTTGATTCTGAACCGAAACTGAGGTTCTTTGTTAGAAATGTGCAACTCAAAAGACATCATGGACCATATAGAGGTGGAATAGATATTAGAAGTCATCTGATCCCACCCCTTCTTTTTTGCAAATGTAGAAAATCATTCCCCACTTGGAGTTAAGAAGACCAGAATGCTGTTTCAGACACTTACTAGCTATGTGATCCGAGGCAAGTCATTTAACCCTGTTTGCCTCAGTTTCATCATCTGTAAAATGAGCTGGAGAATGAAACAGCAAACCACTACAGTATCTTTGCCAAGATCCCAAATGGGGTCATGAAGAGCCAGTTATGACAGCTATTGACAAGAAAGGTAAAAAATGGACTATGCAAATCAATTGTCACTAATTTTTCACACAAAAACAACTTACCTTAGCATCTGATATTTCACAGCACATTTCGTGAGCTACATAGTTTGGATTACAATAAACTTGAAGGCGGTGAAGTTCAATCTATTGAAAAATATAAAAAATGACAAACCATCATTATTTATTTATTGTTGTTTTAATTTATAAACACTATATATTACGAGAAGTTAAACACTTGAGGAACATATGAACATAACCAAAATTGAAAACTTGAAATTAAACCTGACTTCTTGGCAGCTCTTTTGACAGATTAAATAGGTTAATTCTAGTATTTAGTTATTTCCTAGGTCTTGTCTTTAGGCATATTTGTCCTCATTAGAGAAAACCAAGTAACAGTGTTATGAATTGACAACCCTATTGATCTTTTCATATCAGAAAGGAAAGGTAATATCTAGTTGAGAAAAAAGTCGAAGAGATGCTACACCAAAAATAAGTAACTGGTCTATCAGAAAGGGAGGTGGGGGCGGGGCAGCTAGTTGGCAAAGTGAATAGAGTACTGACCCTGGAGTCAGGAGGACCTGAGTTCAAATCCAGCCTCAGACACTTAACACTTACTAGCTATGTGACCCTGTGCAAGTCACTTAACCCCAACTGCCTCACACACACAAAAAATGGAGGTGAGGGAATATAGAAAATCAAAACCCATTTTAGAAAATGTCTTAACTCCGCCCCCTTTAAATTTTTTTAATATTTTTGTGGGACAATGAGGGTTAAGCGACTTGCCCAGGATCACACAGCTAGTGTCAAGTATCTGAGGTCACATTTGAACTCAGTTCCTCCTGAATCCAGAGCCAGTTACTTTATCCACTGTGCCACCTAGCTACCCCTCTTTAACTCTCTTTTTACCAAAACTTACTGGAGAACTATTAGCTCATAGATATTGTTCAATATAAACTCAGTAATTAAATGAAATAAGTGATCTGCAAGTTTATATGCCCATATAAACTATATTTAAGATTTATAAATAATTTTTGTAGTACCAGAGTTCTTTCATTTAAATTTGTTTTCAAAGCTGATTTAAGCCCCTGCATCCTCTAAAAGGGTACTGATACTTTTGGTATGCCTTTAATTTTATAGTAAGATTTATAAAACTCCTTCTTCTAGCTAGTAAATTATATTATAATTACTATAATTCATCATACCACTTTTATAATTATTTATGTTACCCAATCTTTGATCTTATCTAACTGATGCCCCTGAGAGGGAAAATGTTTATCTGGGTAATTTAAAACATTTTTTTTAATTTAAAACATTTAAAACATTTTTTTAAATTACTAACTTTATTTTGAGAGGCAGCATGTCTAATTTTATTTTAAAACTCTCTCCCCCAAAAGTGCCATTAGGTATACAAGGGTTTTTTTGTATAGTTCTTTTTTTGAACCTGGAAGACTTTTTATTATGTTTTTAATTTTTTTGCTTCACAAATATTTAATTTAATTGCTATAATAATTTGATCAATATATCATTTCTGATGTCAAACCAAATCAGCAGTCTTCATTGAAAACTTTCTTTTTTTCATAAAGGCATTTTATTATTTTCCAGTTACATGTAGAGATAGTTTTTGTCATGGGGTGCAGGGCACCACAGAAGTTCTCTGGGGCACACCAAGGAATCTTTTCCTTGAGAAACTAAACCGGAGGACAGATAACAACTAGAGGGATAAGCTGAACCAAATCGGACTGAGCAACTTGCATGAAGTTACACAGTAGCAGGATTCAAATTTGGCTGCTCTGACTGCAGTTCCAACAGCCCACTTTATACTGTACTGCACATGCTACCTCTCCAAATTATACTGCTGATGGTAATGTTGCCTGAAGAACTGGAGCCTGAGAGAACATTATTAAACCAATATAAGCCTATTTAATACAGTGCATAATGCAAAGCAACTACTGTTATGAAGCTGAATGTCCAGAGCCTATTGTTCTTAAATAAGAATGTCAGATAATCTGGAATCATTTAAAGCTCATCTTTCCCCAACCCTTTGCATTTCAAAAAACCAAGCTTTTACCATAATTATATTATTCATCATGCCTTCACATTTTACCAAAATTTAATTTTCTATAAAATTACTCCTTTTAGACTGGATCCAATTTCTTTTAAACCTGCTATCCAGAGATAATTTGTCCAGCCTATATTATGTGTCAAAATATTATACCTATTTGTATGAATATTATGAAAGACAGCATAGCATGGTAAAGAGAGGTCCTGGTCTTGGAGTTAGGAGGACCTGCCTGTGTTCAAGACCTAATTTTGATACCTAATAACTGTGTGACTCTGAACAAGTCCCTCAACCCCTCAGGACTCCCAGCTATATACTAAGACTTTAAGTCATAGATGAATTGCTTATCTTAATTAGTGGAATGAGTAACCGCACTGATGAAATCATGGGTCTAATACCAGAGAATGAGACATACAGAGAGACAAAAGGAAGAGAAGAGGAGAGCAGAGCAGAGGCTAGGAGAGGTGAGGAGAAGACAGGACAGGACAGGACACCAGAGGATAGGAGAGAAGAGAGGACAAGAGAGGAGAGTAGAGAAGAGAACAGGAGAGGACTGGAAAGGAGAGGACAGGAGAGGACAGGAGAGAGAGAGAGAGAGAAAGAGAGAGAGAGAGAGAGGGAGGGAGGGAGGGAGAGAAAGAAAGAGAGAGAAGAGTGGTTGCGGGTGAGTTGACTGGATATAACTGACTTTGAGTCTATGATTTTCATTGCTATAAGAAAGTCACAATGAGGAAAGTTCTTCTACAAATGGAGATTGGCACCTGCTCTGAAACTTACAGTTTTAAAGAGTTATCTAAGTATCTGAGAAGGTAAGTCATTTGCCCTGGGTCACAAAGCCAATAGGAGTGGGCAGCTAGGTGGCACAGTGGATAAAGCACTGGCCCTGGATTCAGGAGGACCTGAGTTCAAATCTAGCCTCAGACACTTGACACTCACTAGCTGTGTGACCCAGGGCAAGTCACTTAACCCTCATTGCCCTGCAAAAAAAACACAAAACAAAACCAAAACAAACAAACAAAACGAAGCCAACAAGAGTCATGGTAGGAATTAAAACCAAGTCTTCCTAATTCTGAGGCCAGCTTTCTAGCCTTTATCCTAGATATGTGTAGATACAAACATATATGTGCATAGGTACAGTCATCCCTTCCACATCATGACTTTCCCCTTCATGGTTTCTATAGATAATGGGTCAGCATAAGAAAGTAAATGGGAATTTGGGGGGAGTTTTGTGGAAGCTGCAGATGACACATAGAGGCCAGCAGATGACACAGATCCTATGACCAAATACTTAACCCAAATTTTACAATAAGGTACTGTAAATACCCCATAAAAGAAAAAGAAAAAAAAGCAGACTTCTCTGATATGAAGGGAGGGCAAAAAAAATTTTATGTGGATTTTCCAGATCACAGGCTCCATGTCCCTAACCTCACGATGTGGAAGGGATAACCATAGACATATACATTTCTCTGCATATACATACAAACCTGTATGTACACACGTATAAGGTGACAATTAAATAACTTATATAAGGTGGTCTTCTTTACTTAATATTGGCACAATTGCCTTTGGAAGGATACATAAAATTAGGATTTAAAGAAAAGGATACTTTTGATTTAACTTAAAAGCATCATATATTCACTGTCTTGGACACAGCATTGCTACTTACATCCACAGGTTTGCCATCCGAAGCCCGGGCAGCAATGACAGTTCTGCCATGAAGGTCAACAGAATCCTTTTCTTCCGTCTGCCTTCTCTCAACTAAATTACAATCCACATAGAGGGAAAGGATCCTGGACTGCATGCTGAGGCCAAGCTTATGCCATTGTCGGTCAAATAGAGGGTAAATTTCTCTACTTTTAAAAATGTAGTGCAACATTTCTCCCTGGTGAAAGGCCATCACTTCCACCGTCTTTTTTGTACCATCAATTATTATTGATACCTGCAAAAATATAAATCATTTACATATCTTTTTCTTTAAAAATATTTTGAAGATGCTTTTAAAAAACAAATGGGGGGGACAGCTGGGTGGCACAGTGGATAAAGCACCGGCCCTGGATTCAGGAATACCTGAGTTCAAATCCGGCCTCGGACACTTGACACTTACTAGCTGTGTGACCCTGGGCAAGTCACTTAACCCTCACTGCCCCACCCAAAAAAAAAATGGGAAGTAGTATCAAAGAAAACAAAAAGAAAAGAAGATGACAAAGCAATGTTGTTAGTTATCTCATTAAATTTAATATGCCTGTGGTATGGATAATATATACTTTTAAAACGTATAATTATGCATATATATGTATATGTATATATGTGTCTATTCTGTATATATAAGTATACATTCATATGTTTATATACTTTTTAAAAATTGTGTGTAATGGTTCACTATTTCTTATATAATTATTTTATTCTCTATATATTTAAATGTTTTATTAATGATTAAATTTATCATAAAATATATTTTTTAAAACATATTAAAACTGTCGCATCAAGATGTGTACAAACAAAATATCTTAAGAACTTAGTGGGGGCATCTAAGTGGCCCAGTGGATAAAGCACTGGCCCTGGATTCAGGACTCCCTGAGTTCAAATTCGGCCTCAGACACTTGACACTTAACTAGCTGTGTAACCCTGGGCAAGTCACTTAGCCCTCATTGCCCTGCCCCTTCCCCCCCCAAAAAAGAACTTAGTGAAAACTCGAATCTATGAAGCATTTTCTCAGCAGGTCAATATAAAACCACAACAGTGTTTGGCACATAATAGGAACAATAAATGCTTATTGACTGAATGTAAAAATGATGAGGACGTATAACTTATTTTGAATTGCTTGAGATCCTGTGGGTAGGGGATAGGAATGGAGGGGGGAAGAGAAATTGGAATACAAAATTTTTAAAAAATTGGTGTTAAAATTTTGTTTTTACATATATTTTGGAAAATAAAATTCTATTCAGGAAAAAAAATGATGAGGAAATAGGCTGTTCAAGTTAGTTGAAAACCAGAGAATCACTTCAGATATTACCAGTTTTGAAAGCTTTCTTATCTCATTTCCCACAACTGCTGTTCCAGACATCTTTAACTTTGAATTTACTACTAAGTTCATCTTCAACCTTAGCATTGACAACTGGATCCACAGCCTCCTACTTGACTGGAATGATTGAGATCTTCTGATGAAAGCCTCCTCAGTCTCATTCTTAAAACCTCAGCATTACTGTCCTTTTTCTTCTAGTCAAAGAATAGGAACATTGGATCATAGATTCAGAGCAGGATATTACCTCCTTCAAGATAATCTAGTTGAATAGTCCCATTTACAGGTGAGGAAATTGAACCTCAGAAATGTTAAGTGACTTGCTCAAGGTGATTCTGCTAATACCAGGCAGAACCACTCTCTTGTATCTTCAATCATCCCCTGACTATTTATCTTTTTAGAAGTTAACTCAGGTCTCCTTAATGAAAAACAAGCCCTCCCTCAACCTTGCCAGTCTGTCTAGTTACCATCCTATATTTATTTCTCCTTCCATTCATAGCAAAAGGTCTTGAAAAAGTTTTCTACATATAATGCCTCTATTTACTCACTACCTACTACTCCCTCTTCAACCCCTTATAGTTGAACTTCTGTCCCTACTATATATTGAAGCTGTTCTCTCTAAAGTAACAGCCTCCCCATCACCAAATAAAATGTAGACTTATCCTCTTTGGCATCTCTGTATCTTCTTGAGCAATTGACAACCCCCCTTAACAAATATCTTCTCTTCTTCTCTTGACTGCAGAGAAATATATTCTCCCGGTTCTCTTCCAAACTATCAAATTGTGCTTTCTCTGTCTCCTTTACTGGCTTAACATCTTCTTCCAGATCCTTTATTTTGGATATTTCCCTAAGAATCTACTCTTTGTTCCTCTTTCCTTCTCTTCCTATACAAAACTCAGCACCTTGGTGACCTCATTCACTATCATGACTTCAACTACCTCATTTACATGCATGATTTCCAAGTGTATATTTTCATTTCTTTTCTTTTAAGGTCCAGACTTAAATGTTCAACTGCCTACAAGACAACACCTGGATTTATCAGTAGCACCTCAAACTCAAAATAAATGTGCCAAAACAAAGCTTATCTTTCCCTCTAAATACATTTCTCTTTCTGACTCAACTATTTCTTGTCACTATGTTTCAGCTAATCTCCCATTTTCACAACCTTAAAATTCTTTGATTTTTCCTTCCCCTTAACTCATCACATACAGCCAAGAAACCAAGTCCTGTCATTTCCATCAGATGGGTAATGAAGTTTCACAGCATCATACACAATTCTCTTTTTCTAGTCTTGAATTAAGGAAATGTTCTTGTTTGTTGATTTTTGTTAAATTCATAATAATAATAATAATAAAATAACTTAAGAAGAATTTTGACCTTCAACCATTATGTTAGCCACTTAATTCAGTTGTATTTCTCTCTTTTTTTCTTTTTTTTTGGGGGGGGCAATGAGGATTTAAGTGACTTGCTCAAGGTCACATGGCTAGTGTCAAGTGTCTGAGGCTGGATTTGAACTCAGGTCCTCCTGACTCTAGGACTGGTGCTTTATCCATTGTGCCACCTAGCTGCCCCCAGTTTTATTTCTCTTAAAATTATGGGAAGACTTTTGGGAATAGAATTATCTGTGTGTATCAGCACAACCACATATTTTCTTAACCTTATCCTACAAGAGAAAACCAAAGTACAAACTCTTTATGTTTTCTTACCTGTGGCACATTACGATGATCTAACAATTGCCACAGAAACCATCGCTCCTTTTTGGTGCTTCGACGCACACGGAATATGGCTGCCATGGAATATTCTTCTGGAAGTCCTTTGGGAAATATCTTCCTATGGAGGAAAAAAACAAAATCCAAGATATTACTATCAATCAAGGTAACCATAAGAACACTTAAAAAAATACCTAAGGACAAATTCAATCATTATTTTGGATGAGACACAACTTCTGGGATGTGGCTTCTTTGTTATTTCTATAACTCAGTACTAAGTGAGAAAATTTATGTAAAGTGTTTTACAAACCTTCAATGGCCACATAAATGCTAGCTATTATTAGAACTATTATTTAATGGTAAAATGGAAGCTGCAGAACATAATATACTTATTCATGTTATTTTTGATTTTGTCTATTTGCAGATATTTTACTACTGAAACTTAAGTGGAGGAAAATAAAGAGAAGTTATGTAGTAACATCTAATAGTAAAGTTCCAGCAATTTAAAGGATCTAGAAACCACTGAAATGTAAAGTATTATATTGTCTGTTACCGAAAGCTGAGGATTTATCACATTAAACTTCTTTTATCACATTAAACTCCTTTGATGACAAGATTATTTAAAGTTCTAGTAATAATCCCAAAATAACACTAGAGGTAGCTTCAATTTTTTTGGGGGGGACGGACAATGAGGGTTAAGTGACTTGCCCAGGGTCACACAGCTAGTAAGTGTCAAGTGTCTGAGGTCAAATTTGAACTCAGGTCCTCCTGAATCTAGGGCTGGTTCTTTATCCATTGCACTGCCTAGCTGCTCCCGTAGCTTCAATTTTCTTTTACTTACTTTTACTCCTATAGAAAAAAGAATAAACAAATTCCTTCTAAATGATTGCAAAAGCTAATATGATATATTATAGGTTTCTATGCTTGTGTCTTAGTTCCCTAATAGGCAGTAAGCTTTATGAGGGCAGAGGTCATAGATTATCTCAATTTTAGCGTTCCTCCAGCACCTTGCACAGTGATACCCATAGCAGAAGCTTAATAAATGTTTGATGAATGAATTCATGAATATTGTATTCTGTTCCAAACCTAGCTCAGGCCATTCCTGTGATTCAGGTCCAGGATTAGAATGTAATGAGGCAGTAGGGTCTATGGAACACAATAAAAATAGCTTTAATGAGAATAATTAAAGTGAATACCATTCCTAAAGTTAAAAAAGGTACTTACTCCAACAAAAGTTTACTATTCTACCACTTTAGTGTCTGATTATCATCAGATTATGAATTCCTCTGGGATTGGCTACTTGTCCCCTTCTGTAACCCAGCATTTATCAGAATGCCTGGCACATAGTTTTTCTGTTATTGTTGTTGTTCAGTCATTCAGTCATTCAGTCATATCTGTTTCTTTGTGATTCTATGGATCATACTATCCATGGGGTTATCTTGGCAAAGATACTGGAGTAATTTACCATTTCCTTATCCAGTCAATTAAGGAAAACAGAGGTTAAGTGACTTTCCCAGAGTCACACAGCTAGTGTCTATGGTTGAATTTGAACTAAGGCCTTCCTGCTTCTAAGCCTAGCACTCTATCCACTGGCACATAGTAGGCACTTAATAAATGTTTGTTGACCATTGACTGACCGCCCAGCTCACCCCGACCTCCCATATTCTAAAATAATCAGCAATCCCAGGTCAGAAAGATATCCCAGAAGGCAATGTGAATTCCACTAAGACCTCTGACACAAAATTCTCAATGACCCTTAGTACTTTAACACTTCAGGCAGCAAGAAAACCAAACTGCCTCCCTTAAAGAACTAGCTTAGCCTGTATAAAATAAATTCTGCTCCTACCATAATGGGCAAAAGAAAGACTCCACATGCTTCCTTCCCTCAGTATTATCTACATTTAAAAAGGAGACAAACCTAGAAATAGCCCTTCAAGTATATCATGAATCCAAATGCATCAAGAAAAGCAGCAGCATTTTCCAGTCATGCCAGCTAAGAAAATTGTGAAGGCCACTGAAGGACATACTGCCTTTATGAACCAGATAGAAATTAAACTCAGGTCTTCCTAACGATGAAGGAGAAAGGGGAAAGGAAGTAAGCATTTATATAGTTCCTATTATATGTTAAGCCCTGCACTAAATACCTTACAAATATTGTGATCCTCACAATAATCCTGTGAGGTAGGTGCTATTATTAGCCCCATTTTATAGTTAAGGAAACTGAGGCAGATAAAGGTTAAATGACTTGCCCAGTAAGTATTTGAGGCTGGAGTTGAATTCAGATCTTCCTGATTTTAGTGCTCTATCACCTGGTTTCCTCCAGGTCATCTCTCATTCCAATATTCCATGTTGCTAGGGAAACTTTTTTTTATTATATATTTTTCATAGGTAAAAATAAATGAAATAGAGAAAATCTGAGTGCAAACATGAAAGTCAAGCACTTGTCTGCAGTTCTTAGTAACTTGGAAAACACAGAAGCCCATAATTCATCTCCTTCTTCTCAAGGTGAATATGTAACCATAGTAAGTAGCAATTTATCCTTCTGGAAACTCACTATCAGAGAGTAACTAGGATGCACAAGTGGTTGATAATGATTTGCATTATTAACTCCCTTATAAACTTATGTTGGAACACATAAATGCTTCTAAAATATAATTTCTACTGGAAATATGTACTGATGATAAGATAAACTTTTATTACTGTTACTATATAATAATATATTTAATCTAGGGAAGGAAGATTTCTCAATATTTCCTAAAAGTGACATGACATACAACTCCAAGAAACATGAATAGCTCAATAATTATAAATCTCACTCCAGAAACTAAAAAGTATTGTACTTCAATAATATATTTCTTCATTTCTGAAGAGAAATAATTTACCTAATATTATGCAAAAGAAAAGGTATTATACAAGACTAATAAATTTCATTGTGCTAATATTTTTTGTTGTTTAGTCATTTTTCAGTCATGCCCAACTCTTTGTAACACTATTTGGTGTTTTCTTGGCAAAAGTACTAAATTGGTTTGCCATTTCTTTTTCCAGATCTAATACTTAGCCTGGGATAACTAAAGAAGGAAATAATCTACTATCATCTTTCTTATTGTGATTATATAATCTACCTTCAAAAAATGATTTTGCTAGACTCTTTGAAAATTTTAGGCATAAAATCTCTGTACTATGGAAAAAATCCATTTGCATAAAGATGTTTATAGCTACACTTGATGTTCTAAAAAAGAAACTGGAAACCAAGTGAGTGCCCATCAGTAGGGGGAATGGATCAACAAATCGCATTATATCAGTATAATGGAATATATTTTGCTGAGAGAAATGATGAAAATTAAGATTTCAGAGAAACTTGGGGAGATTTTAACTGATGCAGAAATAAATGAGCAGAACCAAGTGAACAATGTACATGAAAAGTACTTTGAAAGTCCTCAGAACTCAGTCAGAAACCATGACTTTAAAAAACTGATAATGAAGTATCTCTCCCACTTCTTGGCAGAGAGGTGATGTACTAAAGGTGCAGAATGACAAACATTTTAAGATTTAGGGCAGATAGGTGGTGCAGTGGATAAATCACCAGCCCTGGATTCAGGAGTCCCTGAGTTCAAATCCTGCCTCAGACACTTTACACTTACAAGCTGTGTGACCCTGGGCAAGTCACTTAACCCTCATTGACACCCCCCCCCCCCAAAAAGTCACGGAGTTTAACCACTTCATTTTAGGGTTTGGCTAATGTGTTGATGCATTTTACTAGACTCTGTTTGTTACAAGGGAAGATTTGGGGCAGGGGAAGGAAAGGAGATATGAATTAGTGGGTAGTGACAAAGATACAAAAAAATATCAATAAAGCATTATTTAAAATACAAAGGAGAGGGGCAGCTAGGTGGAGGAGTGGATAGAGCACCGGCCCTGGATTCAGGAGGACCTGAGTTCAAATACTGCCTCAGACACTGGACACTTACTAGCTGTGTGACCCTGGGCAAGTCACTTAACCCCAATTGCCCAGCAAAAACAAAAACAAAAAACAAATGAACAAAAATACAAAGGAGAAAAAATACAACTGACAAATGGCAATTTTAATACTACCTTGTTAAACTTAACTTATACTTTAAAGTATAAAATGTATATAACAGAATCTTATGTTTTCATATATAATTCTGGGGTTTTTTTGTTCTTTGCGTGTGAAAATGTTTCTCTTAAGTTCATTATGACTTTTAAAATTATTATATTTAAAATAATAAAAATAAATAAAAACAAATTTTAATATTTAGGGCATAACTCTGCATTCACAGCCTCACAAATACTTACAATAAATATTTCAATATTATTGCCTCCATGTCATGCAGCAGCTTCCAATATAAAGGCAGCCAACTGAATCATGCTTTGGTCAAATACCAGAGATATACAGTGACAACACACTATGTCTAAGCTATTTGAGCTTGAATATCTTTTAAAGAGGTGTGGTTTCCTCTAAGATATTCTATCCATTACTTATTCAGTGATACTTCCATTGAAAATAAATATTGCTGCTTTCACTTGCTGAATCATTCATATAAAACAGCCAAATTTTTCTGGTGCAATCACTGAAATAGGATGGGGGAGGGGCAATTCCTTTTTTATATGTTTCATCTGATTCATAAATGAAAATATTAATAATCCATGAGAACTATAAAGAATGTTTTAATATGTTTATATTAAATGCAGACTCCAAACTATGTGGAACAACAACAACAACAACAACAAAGTTGAAAATACAGCAACCTACCAAAGGAGTTCAAAACCATGTGGGAACAGGATGAGTTACATATTATCCTCGTTGACCTGTCTACTACTGGAAATATATTGAGAATGCTTTCAGTGAGCCTACAGAGGATAATCTTACATTCCAATACAGTTAGATGATGCAAAGGATAGAACATGTGACTTTGAATCAGGAGGACTCGAGTTCAAATGTGGTCTCAGACTCCTAATAATTGTGTGTCCCTAGGCAAGTCACATTATCCCTCTCAGCCCTGGTTTTCTCATCTGTAAAATGGGGATAATAACAGTAACTTTGTTGTGAGGATCAAATGACCTAACTTATATAAAACACTTCATAAGCTTTAATTTGTTGTTGTTGTTGTTCAGTCATTTTCAGTTACATCTGACTCTTTGTGACCCCATTTAGGGTTTTCTTGACAAAGATGCTAGATTAGTTTACCATTTTCTTCTCCAGTTCATTTTACAGATTAGGAAACTGAGAAACAAGATTAAGTGACTTGTCCAGAGTCACAGAGCTAATATGTATCTGAGGCTGGATTTGAAATTAGGACGGTAAGTCTATTTATCTAGCTGAATCTTGGAGGGGGGGGGGTGCTGGGCAATGAGGGTTAAGTGACTTGCCCAGGGTCACACAGCTAGTAAGTGTCAAGTGTCTGAAACCAAATTTGAACTTAAGTACTCCCGAATCCAGGGCCAGTGCTTTAGCCACTGTGCCACCTAGCTGTCTTTATCCAGCTGAATCTTAAAGTGTTATATAATGGCTATTATTATTATTATTTAAAAAACAGTCATTTAATCTAGTAGTGCAATAGTCTATTATCACACTAGATATAAAAGAGTAAAAATTTTTGCCCTTGATACACTCTTTCTCCCCTTCCCACTATATGAGTTGACAAATCCTGTCATTTCTACCTTCACAGCCTCTCTCCTATATGATCACTTCTCTCCTTTGATACTGCCACTACCCTAATGCAGGTCCTTATCATCTCACCTCCTGGATTATCACAATAACTTGCCAAGTGTCTTCCCTTCCTCAGGTCGCACCCACTCCAGTCCATTCTCCACTCACGTGTCAAGTTGATCTTCTTAAAGCACAAATCTGACCTCACTACCCCTCCTCCTCCTTCAATAAACTCCAGTGGTTCCCAGATGCCTGCAGGATCAAATATAAACCCTCTGTTTTTTAAAGTCCTTCCCAACCTAGCCCCTCCTACCTTTCCAATCTACGTGTATCTTACTCTTCCCCATGTAGCCTGGGATCCAGTGACACTGGTGTTCTTGTTGTCCTTCACATTCAAGATGCCATCTCCTGACTCAACGGTCACCCCTTACTCTTGGCACTTCCCTCCCTCCTCATCTCTGCCTACCAGCTTCCTTGGCTTCCTTCAAGTTTTAGCTAAAATTCCACTTTCTGCAAGGAGCCTTTCTTAGTCCTCCTTAATCTTAGTGCCTTTCCTCTAAAATTATCTCCAATTTACCCTATATATCTTGTTTGTACCTAGTGCTTGAATATTATTTGTGCCATTAAACTGTGAGCTCCTTGAGAGCAGGAACTAAATTTCCCCTTCTTTGTATTCCCCATCACTTAGCATAGTGCCTGCCACATGGTAGGCACTTAACAAATGCTTATTGACTTGCATGCAGAGGATGTTTTGTTCATTTTATTTTTATCTCCAGTACTTAGTGCAGTGCCTGCCACTTAGTAGGTATTTAATAAATACTTGTTGACTGGCTCAGCTTGTTGCAGGACCATTTTTATTTGAATCCCATAAAAAGAAATAAGAAAGGGGCAGTTAGGTGGCACAGTGGATAGGGCACTGGCCCTGAATTCAGGAGGACTTGAGTTCAAATCCAGCTTCAGACACTTGAAACTTACTAGCTGTGTGACCCTGGGCAAGTCACTTAACCCTCATTGCCCTGCAAAAAAAAGAAAAGAAAAGAAAAAAAGAAATAAGAAAAATGAGACAAGAGACAATGATGTTGATACCCCAAGGTAGCTTATACAAAGATGAACACTTCCTCAACAAAAGGAAGGAAGAAGATTGATAGTTATTCTTAGAGTACGTGATAAAAACAAGGCAAAACTTGAAGAAATGCTTTTGGATCAAGTAGACAACACTTTACTGAGAAGTAACAGACTGAAAATAGGGACATGTTCCTGGATTTGTCTAATGTCATTGAAAGTGGTTTATCTCTGAATGTAGCCTCTGAAACATCAAAGATCCAAGTGCTTAATAAATGCTTATTGATTGCTTGATGGAATTGAAGGTTCTTCCATGGGAGATATCCACATGAAATGAGCCAACAATAGGTCAACAGAGAAACATTGAACAAATATGTGAGTCATGCATATTTGTTTATGAAAATGGAGGGTTTGCGATGGCAATTCAGGATGAGGTCACTGCTATCAGAAATTACAGGAGGGTTAAGCTTTAGCAGCCCCCACTTAGTGGTCAGTGTAGATTATGCAAGGAAATGGTAGAAATTGTGGAGCACATCATTAGACTGCAAAGATCTGACATGTACCAAAGACAAAGAAAAACGTTACCTGGTGGCTAGAATTATATATTAGAAGCTCACTATTTTTTATAGACTGAAAGATGACAAATTCCTTTATTACAAATGCAAACCTCAAAATATCCTGGACAGTTCAAACAATGAACTATACTGAAACTATACCATTATCATGAACCAACTTTTTTGTCCACAATATCCTGCATATAACACTGATCCATAAGAAATATATTTTTTAATAGATACCACCATACCAGATACTCATGATCTCCAAGATATATGGAACAAAAAGCTTTATATTGCTCTGGGAGGGAAATTATTGGAAAAGGCAGACAGACTATTACACAGAAAAGAGAAAATATGTAGTCACTGAAACTTACTTTTTTTTCAGGGCAATGAGGGTTAAGTGACTTACCCAGGGTCACACAGCTAGTAAGTGTCAAGTGTCTGAAGCTAGATTTGAACTCAAGTACTCCTGAATCCAGGGCCTGTGCTTTATCCACTGCACCACCTAGCTGCCCCCTGAAGCTTACTTTAAAGGGGAAAAAGACTGTTGTTGGGGGTTTCCCCCCAAACCCAGTGCCAGCTGTAGATTCTAGTAAAATTGCATTGTAAATGTAAGATCAGTCTAGTTATCCTGCTTTATCTTCACCAGATAATTAAAGAAAAATTCCTTCCTGATCAGAATTTATATAAAATCATCAGAATCAAAACAGGGGAAAAGACTAACATGTTTAGACCATTTAAATTACATAAAGAGGGGCAGCTAGGTGGCGCAGTGGATAAAGCACAGGCCCTGGATTCAGGAGTACCTGAGTTCAAATCCGGCCTCAGACACTTAACACTTACTAGCTGTGTGACCCTGGGCAAGTCACTTAACCCCGATTGCCTTACCGAAAAAACAAAAACAAAAACAAAACCAAAATTACATGAAGAAACCAGAGCAGAAGAAATAGAATTTAGTCAGTTTTAAAATATTTCTTTAGTAATAAGGCTCTTCTCTGAAAGTCTTTCCCCTTACCCCCTAAGGTCTCTCACTGGCCACAGAATCTGAAAATCTCAGCATTAATGATGCATGTATTTTTGATAAAGCATTGTGTTTATAGAAGGCCCTTGTTCAATTGCCAATACCTACTGCAAGGGGTAAAACATTAAGCCCCTCAGTAGAGATTAGTTTATCAGGTAACTACTAGTTATCTTGAAAACCAGAAAGCAGCACCCTATGGGCACACAAACCTATGTGTTTTGATGGAGGAAAGAGGGAAGAAGCCTAGTCTGAGTGGCTAGAACAATCCTAGTTTAGATCCCGCAATGTAAGGACCCTGGGCACTCTGAGGGCAGGGTTTGGGCACTTTCTGGAAAGACAACATAAGTAGGGTGCTAAAGAATCAAGTAGAAAGATGCCCCCAAAATGTTTTGATTACTTCATGACAGAAATGGGAAAGATTTAATAGGGGAAATATTTTCTAAATAGAAGTATAGTGTATTAGATTTAATTTGCTCATTTTTCTTACAGTCTAATAACGGGGAAAGAAATATAAATATAATAATATGATGCAAAATAGAGGCACCATGAGATAGTGTCAAGAACAATGGGTTTGGAGTTCAGATTCAAATCCTCGTTCTTACTTGTTACTTGTGTGACCTGGGGCAAATCACAATCTCTCTGGGCCTCAGTTTCCTCATGTGTAAAATAAAGGAAGTTGGAGTAGATAGTCTCTAAGGCCCATCCAACCCTAAATCCCATTTCCAGTAATGATGATAAAGTCTATTTTGAGCACTTAGTAAAGTGATTATTATGGACTTTCCTCAGCCCAGACTGTTGCCAATGTCTTACCAAGAAGCAGATCATTACAGTTCCTTCCTTCAATGTTTATTGAGGTAATAAGGCCAAAAAGTGCTTAGCACATTGTACTGTAGTAATAGATACACTTAATGAATGAGTGAATGAATGAATGATCTATAAAGGTGTTAATATAGCTAGGGGTAGGGACTGGATTTCTGATCTTAGTGAGGATCTTCTTCACCAATGCAAATGGAAATACCTATTCTACAACTTGGAATATTGGTTGAAGTACTAAGAAGTTAAGTGACTTGCCCGGGGTCACAAGGCCAATATGTGCCAGGGACAGGAATTCAAGTCCTCCTGACTTCAAAGCTGGCTCCCATTTTCAATTCCATGCTGCCTGCATGCCTTAAAATAGGGACCACTTTATTCTGAATTTGTACAGAAAAGTTTTGCACCTCCAAAGAAGCCACTGAACACTTATTAGCTTCTTCTGTTCTTTAGGGATTTAATAGAAATTAGAAATAGTTAACCAAGAATTTATAAGAAATGAGAAGTAGGGGGCAGCTAGGTGGCACAGTGGATAAAGCACTGGCCCTGGATTCAGGAGGACCTGAGTTTAAATTCGGCATCAGACACTTGACACTTACTAGCTGTGTGACTCTGGGCAAGTCACTTAACCCTCATTGCCCCACTGGAAAAAAATGTCTTTTTAAAAGAAATGAGAAGTAGTTCAGGAAATACTGTGAAAATTATGAGGACACAGTAACTTGGGGATTTTAGCAAATAGAAATCATTTTTAATATAAATGAAAGTGGTCTGTATTTGTCTTTCAATCATAACAGTTTGATAGTTGATGAGTCTGTGATCTCAGTGATGTGACTGAACAAAGACAATGAGCTAGGCTCGAAATTGAATAGGAGGGGAGTGGACTTTTAAGGAGCTTCTCCCTCAAATACAGGCCCAACTTTTGTTAATGACAATTTTCTTCCTGTGATGCTATTGGGAATCATGGCACACTAACGTTTCTAAAGGAGACCACCTGTAAAGTGGCATTTCTATTGCCCTTTTAGTTTTTCAAAATACTTTATGTACACCATCTCATTTATTCTTCATAAGTTGAGGCAAGTACAATAGATATTAGAATCCCCATGTAACAGGTGGAAAACCTGAGGTTTTCAGAAGTCAGTGGTGAGATTGTCCCTGCATCCAAGGCTCTTTCCACAACACCACAGACAACTGTCTCTCAAGTACTATGATATACAATATGGCAAGAGTCACAAGTTTTCAACATCTTTTCATATTTTTGTCTAGTACTGTGATTTCATGGGCACAGAGAGAATCAAGTAAGGAAATTGATTCAAATTACCAAAATGCTCTGCAACTTCTTGTCTTAGAAATTTACTTGGATCACTGAGAAGTTATGATGTAGCCAGAAGTTATGTATGTGCCAGAAGTAGAACTCAAACCCCAGTCTTCATGACTCTGAGACCAACTAACTCTCTATCCACTAAACTATCTGCTATTTTTTCAGTGCCCTCGGGAAATCAAAATAAACATGAGCAACCTGACTAAATCAATGTCTAGTTGCTTAAAATTTTTAATACTTTGCTACCATGTTAAAATTTTCAATTTATTATAGATACAAAGCATCCTTAAAGCCTCTTCTGAGTTAATTATTTTCAAGGCATAAAGATCAGTGTAAGTCTGTGCTCACAACCCTCCCTGCAGAATAAAGGCAGTGTCTGGCAGCCCAAGCACAAAAGGCCTTGCGTAATGAAGGTGAAGTGTTTAGTCTCTCAGGACCAGGTGAGTGCCAACTGCACAAATAACGGGCATTCCCTACTGCCCAATTAATGAGAAGCCAATAAAGGCTGTCTTAGAGAATGAACTTTGCGTTCCACATTCCCTTCCAGATGGTGAGCATTGCTAGGGTGGGGAAGCAAGGGAAGAAGGAGAAACTTTAAGAAATAACAAGCATTTTTAATGAAGTACATGATGATATATAGCCAACAGATTCATATTTTAATGGGGTGGGAAGAAGATCATGCTCACATATTTATTAAGACTTTTTGCTAAAGACCCCAAGGTTATTATGGAGTTTATAAACATTTTCTTTTTAATAAAAGGGGAGGGGGGAACCTACTTCTCTTCCTCATATTAAAGCAACTGCTATAAAGAATCACAAAAACTCAAAATGGGAAGGGTCTTCAGAGGTCATATAGTACAATATAGGACAATTCATCTCAGATTTTGAAGGTACCTACGACAATCCTTACTTGGAATGTGACAAGAAGAGTCTCTCTCTCTCTCTCTCTCTCTCTCTCTCTCTCTCTCTCTCTCTCTCTCTCTCTCTCTCTCTGTGTCTCTGTCTCTGTCCCTCTGTCTCTGTCTCTCTCTCTCCCTCTCCATTTAGAGAAATGAATGAAGAGCACAGCAGTTAAATGCTGTACCAATGCAAAATAAACACTGAATTAGGAAAAGAAATCCTAAATTTCAACTCCCCTAAAGAAAAAAAAATTAAAGAAGAGTCAAGGAAATTTGAACTAGTATAAAACTTGTCTCTTGAGATGATCCAGATCAAGGATGGCTCCTGATCTTGCAACTGCTGTTGCTCAGTGAGTATTTTTAAACCATTAGAGAAAACAAATATTTACAAACTCTTGATTTTTTTAAACTCATAAGTATCAGTTTGTTTGAAGAAGAGTATTCACAATCTGGGCAAAATGTGAGTGATGTTCTTAAAAGCTAAGCTTATATGCTTTCCTTGTCTAAAACACCATGTCTGGGGAGAAGTAGGGTTATTTTTAAAGGTTTCATTGCTGAAATCATAATTATTTGAAAGGCAAATTCTTTTATTGGGTCACAACACAGCAAAACCCTGTTCCATTTCAGTGCTATTTTGGTCAAGTTTGAGTGAGAATTTTCTAGATCATGTTTAGTAAGACAATCCTTTATTTACCTTTTGCTTTAAGAAGAAAAAAAGTTTGATGGAAAAAATTCTATTTTTAAATCTCAAGAACCAGCTTCCAAACTAATTCTTCCATTCTGACCAAGACTGAGGCAGGGTTTATGATGAACTTCCGTATTTACAAGTATCAATGAAGCCTCTGACCTGCTGAATATCTTCCAGGAAGAGAAATATGATATAAGTTACATTTCCTGAGAGTGAAGTGAGAGATGCTTGGAGTTTATGGCAAGACATTTCTTTTCCAGCTGACATATGCTGTCACCTGTCATGTTACAAACAATTTGGCTATCAGAGCTCAGAGGGTTAGTCTGAAAAGCCTTCCCTAGGGTGGGTGATGATGTATTTAGCACCATATCTACCAAGACTGAAATCTTAGCCTTTTTGTGTTTGCAGAGGGGATTCAAACTGAGACTGGTTGTTAATGGGAAAACAAAGCTTGGACAACCAACCATAATAGTTTCTCTTCACATTACAAACCATTCAGCGTGTACATGTTAGCAAGAGCAATATGGCATTTATAAAAGGCTTTCCATTTTAAAATGAGATTTCCTATAACATGGCATTTATACAAGTTACCTTGTTTCAAATGGTTCTCCCTTAAAGACTAAAAATACTACTACTGTATCTTTAAGAGCCAAACAGAATTTTTAAAATGAAGAATTCTCATAGATAACAGACAAAACATAGACACTCTCCCTGGCTCCATAGAGAGAAGCACTTCATAGAAAGACATTTTTCAACTCACTCTAATCTGCTAGCACAAACTGCCTTTTCTGTGAAATTCCATTTGACTCTTAAAGATACAGTAGCAGTATCTGTATTCAATTTGGGAGTCATTTGAAACAGGCATTACGTTTTAAAAAAACAAGGTAGACATAAATAAAATTTTGTTTATGGCCTAACTTTTTTTTTCCTATTAAGTGGACTATAATTTGAAAGGGCAAGCCTAAAGTAGGCATGGGAAGATAAACTCAGTGACATATTTTCCAGTGGTTCAAAAGACCCTAACACACCATTTTAGTTCTAATCCTCTTCTGAGATTTTGGCTTTTTCTGCTCTACTTCCCAGTTGATTTGGGATTAATCTGGACCTATCCAGATCCTAGAGATCAAGGTTCCAGAAGATCTCAGAATAAAACTCGTCTCAAGATATTCCAAATCACAGATTATGCCGGATCTTCCAACCTGTATTGCTCAATAGGTTTTTCTAAATGATGAAACTAAATCTTTTAAATCTCACTTTTCCCTCCTAAAAATAGTTCTAATTTTAAAAAATAGGGGCAGCTAGGTGGCGCAGTGGATAAAGCACTGGCCCTGGATTCAGGAGTACCTGGGTTCAAATCCGACCTCAGACACTTGACACTTACTAGCTGTGTGACCCTGGGGAAGTCA
The DNA here is from genome assembly GCF_019393635.1 of Dromiciops gliroides. Taxonomy (NCBI): domain Eukaryota; kingdom Metazoa; phylum Chordata; class Mammalia; order Microbiotheria; family Microbiotheriidae; genus Dromiciops; species Dromiciops gliroides. The sequence continues at coordinate 289,730,873 of NC_057864.1, read as the reverse complement.
CTTAACCCCCATTGCCCCGCAAAAAAAAAAAAAAAATATATATATATATATATATATATATATATATATATATTATCCTTCCTGCCTTCTTTTATTTTCATTGGGGATCAGCCCCAAAACAAATGTACTAGGAGCACAGTGACTTCTCCAAAATATAACTCAGATGGAAGGAAGAATATTTTTTAATTCTTATATTTCTAAATCTATTGACTCACAAGCTATATCTACATGGCACCAAAATATATAATAAATTTAATCAATAACTTAGTCACCTATTGAGATGTTCATATCTGAGTACTTGAATATTTCAGTAAACTAATGATCATATTCAGAGGACCTGGTGAAGTCAATTACATATGTGTACATATGCACACACACATATATGTATATACACAAACACATGTACATATAAATTATTAAACTTAAAAATTCCATAAAAATCTAACAAAATATTTTAGTATGTTTAAAAGCTTACCAAGATGACAAATAGAAAGTTTAATGGTTTCATAGACTTATAAATAAAGTGAAGAGGGGCTCAAGCAAATAATTTGAATGGGAAATGGTACAGCAAGCCTTCTGCTACCTCAATCATTTGTCAGCTTATATAGTTAATTTAAAGTTTTTCAGCTGTTTATCAGTAGACACATAGCAATACCCTTTTTTTTTCTAGGGTATCACTAGCTTCAATAGATTTTCCCACAGAGTCTATAGGTATGATTACCATGTTTTTAAGAAGTAATGGAATCTTTGAAAATGATGAACTAGCAATCCCCTCATAGATTCCTCATAGAATTATAGTTAAAATATCATAATAAGCTTCAAAATATATTGTAGAATTAATACTTATGCCATAGTTGCCATTTTTATATAGGAACATAAATTTCTCTTTCCAAAAGATATATTTGTTACTTGGAACCCATCAATCTAAAAGAATCTAATATGAATTCTTTTAGTAGTTTGAAATCCTCTCATTTAGGGGGAACTTTTTGGTCAAAGGCTCTACAAAAATGCAACTTCTCTTCCTTCTTGGTTCTCACTACCCAGCCCCTTCTCTTGATACCTGCCCCATCATGTCCCATATTTGATATCTTCCTTGCTAGAAATTTTCATCTTCCTAGCTGATTGGTACTTCCCAGTCTGTGACATACGAGGTAATTAATCAAATACACCCACTAAAGACCATTCCACCCCTTATAAAACATTTGGACCTCTTCTGCAGACCTCTTGACCATGCTTTGTGAGATGAAACCCACACATACCCACAGCAAAGTAGGAAGAGTGGTAAGAACCTAGCAAACTCTGAGTACTTAGTCAGAAGGGTCACCCCCTTACTAAGTTATCAACTCTTCCACTTCCTACAATAGACCTAAAGAACATGTTACCAAGATGAACTGAATGTCTCTCAGTGGCTTACTCTGTTTAATAATCTTTGAACTTTCTTGTCTCATAACAGTGATCTCAATATATTCTGATTCCTCTCCTCCTTTCTCATCCCACTCTCCTTATAGATATTTCAAGTGAGCAAACTTCCCCTATGTAAATTCAAATGCAATAAATAAAAGCCTATTTCTTTCAACATCATTTTTGGTTAGCTTCTCTGGTGGAGGTGTCTAAATCCTGCCTCCCCCTAATCCCCCCCCCCCAAAAGAGCTACAATGCCCTGGCACACTTCTTCATGATTTTCTTAAATTTATCTTTTTCTCAGGCACAACATAAAATACCTCCTTGAATAACTATGAGCAATTCAGATTCTTTCAGGAATGTATACTCAAAATTCATGTATTTTATTGAAGTTCTCTAGTCATTCTGGAGACACCCAAAAAGACTCCTAGGGGTCTCCTTTTTTACCCAAAAAAGTTATCAGAAGTAATCTATATTTACTGCCTTTACTTAATTATATTGTTTACTTACTCCTGAAGCCTTTACCACCTGGTTTCTACTACCACTATTCTACTGTAAATGGTTACCAGTGATATGACATAAAATGAGTTGTTTGTAACTTTATCAATTACTGAAGATCCTTAATCAAAGATAGGATGACTCTTTTTTCTTGGGAGAGGAGGAAACAATGTTTCACAGGGAATTTGCATTTCTTCCCCAACTGTTCTTCCCCATCTTCCTCACTCCTGTTACTAATTTCCCTGTTTTTGTCATGAACATTGCCATCCTTCTAATCTCATGGGTCTGCCACCTTCAAGTCATCATTGACTCTTCATTCTTCCTTACACTTCTATATCGACAATGTCTTTCTCATTCATAACCTTCTCTATCCTCACATGGCTAGATCAGCCCCTCAACAATCTACTACCTATACTATTACAATAGGATCTCAATTCGGTGTTTCTCTGTTCCCCTCTCTAAACCATCAAAATGATTTTAAAGTACATGCCTGACTATGTTACTTCCCTACTCAGGAAGCTTTAGTTGCTCGATTTTACTTGTAGGATCAAATAAAAAACTCCTCTGCTTGTCATTTAAAGACCTTCAAAACAAAGCCTTGTCCTATTTTTTCTAGGAATTTATTATATTACTCCTAATTCCTCATGTCTCAAAACAACTTTGAAAATGTACTATGCACATATCAATTCAACTAAACAGGCATTTATTAAGGGTCTATTCTGCAAGGCACTGTGATAGGTAATCATGATACGAAGACTAGAAAAAAAATAGACCTCACCCTCCTCTAGGAACCCATATTTTAATTAATAATACCATTTCTAATATTTGTTGTTAAAATGTGAGAAAGGAACAAATAGGCTTTCACAGGTATTTGTCTAGAACAGATCATATCTTCAGTCACACACAACTTCCTGGAAATGTAGAGAATATAAAATCTCACTGTATTTATTTATTTTTTAAAAAGCATTTGGCTCAATAAGTTAAAATGCAACCTTAAACAAAGTACTTCCTCTGCACATGCATCCTCAAACAAGGTATCTTCAAAAATGTGTTCAAAGTAAATGTGATTTTTATGACTATTATGACCCAGATTGAGTATTAACATTAAGTGAAACATTGGGGGAAAAACCCACTTATGCTACACTAAAGTGATTTCCAGTATCATCAAGTATTTCAAATAGAAAATCAAGTAGAAGAATCTCTATCAATGGCAAGACTGATACAAAATGCTCACATTACCAATGTAATTTTAATAATTGAATTAAGACTCAGAACACAAAGTCTCAGGGAAATCCACAGTAATGTAAAAGGTTCATTTAACCATTTACACTGTTAGAACAAAGTGGATGAAAAACACCTATTACTCAAGAAATTATATAGATAAATATGCATGTGTGTATTTGTATATATACTTATGTGCATGTATACAGAGATACAGATAATCACAAGATATGACAACATATATAAAGCATTTTCAATGCTAACTATTATTTTTAAATGGCACACATGAAGATAAGTATGTATATACTGATTTTTCACATGGCTGCATTACTTTGGTAGTTTTCTATTTTTTCTATCACATCCCAGGAAGCTCATTATTCAGATTACCTCATCATCCCACAAGATCTTATGAGCCCTGCCTCTCTGATTGGAGACTGGAAGCATGAATTCTAAAACCTCTATTTAAGGAAGGAGCTCAGTTCAGAGCATTTCATTTATCACAGGGCTTCGCTACTTCAGGACTTCTCTGACCTGGCCACCAAGTCCCCCATGAAAGAATCTTGTTTACTTCCTTAATGAAGTTTCCTTCCTCTGAACTGATGTAACATATTATCCATACCACACATCTGTCACATATATCTCATGCCATTTTCAAGTGTTTGTGTTCATAACATCTCCCTTACTAGAGGAGAGGCTCTTGTAAAACAGACATTACTTGGTATCCTCCCCATCCTTAAAATGCCTTGCACAGGGCTTCACCCCCACTAGATGTCAAATTAAATATTTGTTGACTGACTGATAAAGTGACTGACTGGCTGATTGACGGATTGACCTATGGGAACAGCACCTCTCAAGAGATAGCGCTGCTTTTTTCTAGTGTGAACATTAACAGAGGGCTCAAGAAATAAAATGTAACTAGTGATATTGCATCTATCACACATAAATTGATCCCACTTGTTCACAGGTATCATCCTAGATTCTGGGCACATTTTCTCCCAAAATGTGACATGTTTAACATTTCCACACACAGGGATGACTAATTGTTAGTGAAAATAAAAATAAGAAAAGTAAGTGGGATTTTACCCTCCATCAAATGTGTTTTTGCCTGTTTAGTATAGCTTTCTAAGATCTTAAATGATACTCCTAACAACTTGTTTAATTTTCCTGCTTCTTTATCTATATTTAGTAGTTCAAAACAATAAATGAGAAACTATACCAAGAGGATGAAGTTAAAAGATCTAGAGGAACACTGTCAGAGAGAAAGAGTGTCATTAGTTAAACCAAAGCACCTCTTTCTTTTAGCTCTTAATGCATTTGAGGGAGGATAAAGGTTGGTTGTGCACATTTATTGCCTCAGCAATCATTCAACTCACTTGCATTCTCTTTACCTTATTTGAACAAAATTCTGGTAATTCAATATTTTATTTAAAGAGTGTGAACTCTGTGATAGTATGAAGAGAAGGCAACATTCTTTCCTGTTCTAAAGTCTCTAGATTCTTATATAAATTAATCAGTTTATAGCTATTCCATTTACAACCTGACAGAAACACAAAAAATATTTTCATTTGACAAGATTTCTTCCATCAGGCATTTACTGATGGAAATGAAATGTTAAAAGTTCTATTGTCTCTTAAAGAAAAACTACTGCCAAGGTTGCCATCCTAGTTGAGCAAATGTCCATGGGGGAAAATGTTTTTTATTAAGAAGTCTTTAGGAGTGTTTTGGAATCTGTACACATGTAATCAATTGCCATGACTGTTTCAATTTTCTTATCCATGAGAGAATATTCTGTATAGAAATATACAGAAATACACACATATATGTTTATACATGTATATACATATATATGAAGAAAAAAATCTTGAGGATGATGTTGGCAACATTAAGCCTCTCCAAGAAAAATATTCTAAGACCCTCGGTTGATAATGTCTCATTTTATACCCCTTTTCCAAGCCATAATTGCCCTTGAACAACTTGTTTGTATACTAAATTACCTTGACATTTTCAGGGAGATGTGTTTTGTTAGATGCTTTTTTATTGTAGTAGCTGAGATTTCATAGGAGGAACTAAATATTCTGTATATAATTCCATCCTAAATAGCAGACTGCTGCAGAATGATTTTACAAATGTATTTCAAACTGCAGTTTTTAATAAATATCATTATTTAACAAAAATCTAATTATTCTGGACTTTAAATTATAGTTTTTATAAAGAAGAATAAGACTTTAAAGCACCCAAGATTTCAATGACTCTCCTTGCCAAACTAATAATTACAAACAGTAATGCGATGACAGTAAGATTTATGTGTAACAGTCAGCCTGCTTCATGAAAACAGCTGGAGAGCTTACTAACTAAGTCACATGGCCATATATGGGGAACTTCCTTTCTACAAAATGACAGCATACCTAAAATAAAAAAGGATGTATAAACAATTATAGAGCATAGCATATAGGAATTGTAAAGAAATGAGTAGGCCCTAACTTAAGTATTGTACATACTTGTGTTTTAGTATTATAACTGGATTTTTGAGCACTTGAAGATACTCCAGAGAAGAGCATCAAAAACGCAAAATGAGTTAAGAAATAGACTTTATGAGGAAAGGTATGGAAATTCTAGACTTGAATTGTATGTGTAAAGGAAGGAAATTTAGCTTTTATAAGAGAAGGGAGAGGGTTTGCATATTCATATATGTAAATCGATGATCATACTGGATTTAGAATCAGAGAATGCAGGTTCAAATATCCACTCTTCTTTTTTATTACCTATAATTACTGTAAGCAAGTCATTTTGGGCTCAGTTTCCCCATGTGTAAAATGAAAGGGTTAGATTTGATGACCTCCAATATCCTTTTCAACCCTAAATCACAAAGAATCTTAAAGTTAGAAGGAGTCTGTAGCTATCTACTCCAATCTGTGCTTGCCTGAGAATCTTGGTATTTCCTTGAATACCTCTAATGAAGGAAAAGACACTATAGCACTCCAAGTAGCCCAATGCACTATGGAAGAGCTCTCATTGGTAGGACAACTTTCCTTACATTAAGTCCAAATCTGCTTTTCTGTGAATTCCTCTCACTGCTCCCTGTTCTGCCTTCGGGAGCCAAGACAAACAAATCTAAGTTTTTTTTCCAGAAGACAGAAATTCAAATACTTGAAGATAGCTACAATGTATGCCCTAAGTCTTCACTTCTCCAGGCTAACATTCCCAGTTCCTCCAGCTACTTCTCATAGAACATAATATGGAAGCTCTTGACCATCCTGATCACTATACTATAGAAATTCTGCAGCACATCAATGTCCCTTCTAAAATGTACTGCCCAGGCAGTTTGACCAGGGTAGTGTACAGAGGTACTATCACCTCCCTATGTCTCTGAGTATAGTGTAAAATCTGAGGTAGCTATTGCTCATGTCAAACAATGAAACAAACAATCAAAGGGAATAAGGTTCAATGTTAAGGAAGACTGGACCATCTAATGAAAGTCAGTCTCTTCTGGAGTAGTCTTCTTCTGCAAGTGCCGGAGGCTTTAAGGAACAAGATAGACAATGATGTTTAACTGGGATTCAAGTGCTTTAAGGTCCATTAATACACAAGATAATTTCCAAATTAAATTCACAATTTAATTGTGAATAATCACAATTTTCATAGCTGTATTGGAAAGAGAACTTAATAGGGAATCAAGAGGCCTGGCTCCTACTCCTTACTCTGCCTCTAACTAGTTAGGCAAGTGGGCAAATCACCTAAGATCTCTGTGCCTGTATTTCCTGTTCTGAAAAAGAAGGCAATTGGATAAAATAATTTCCAGATTTTTTTTTCCAGGTCTAATGTTCTGTGATTCTAGTATGGTATGTTACACATCTTATTGTGGAACTGTTCAAACTAAACTTTTTTTACTCAGGCTCATAAGTTCATTTTTTATATCTATTACATTTCTGAGACATATTTCTTTTTTTCCCCTTGTCAATGATCATATTAATGCAGAGTTTCTTAACCTGGAGTCTCTGAAGTTGGTTTTTGTTACTATTTTGATAACATTTCAATAATAATTAGTTTTCTTTAAATACATTATTCTGAGCATGGGTCCATAGGTTTCACCATGCTAGCAAGCTGATCCATGACACAAAAGAAGGATAAGGACCTCTGAATCAATGTCTGATACATGTAACAACCTTTAGCCTTATAAGCTGTCCTTTTAATCCATTGCAATCATTCTCATGAAAAAGTCACCAATTAAAATATCTCAAAAAAAAAAAAAAAAGAAAAAGTCACCAATTAACACGTTCTTTTGAAATTCCTTCCTCAGATAATGAAATGAGCACTGCTTCTAAAGCATGCAAAAGGTTATATGTATTGATTGCAATAGTGATATCTGGTTTTGTTACAGAATCATAGAATTCTAAAGCTAAAATGGGCCATAGAGAACATCTAAACCAGCACTCATTTAAAACCTAAAGTCTAGGATGCTCACGTTTATTGCCACAAAACACATAGCTAATTAATGATAAATCAGTCTCCCAGGCCCAATCCAGGGTTTTCCCATTAAACTCTATTGTCTCTATCTTATTGACTAGAAAATTTCCTGTACTTCACTATCGTTTGTATTCAAAAGCCGTAAGTTCTTTAGTTTGAAAATCAATTCGTAGAAAACAATTCATAAGCCACAAATGAGTATGTGCTAGCACAGAAATACACTCTTCTTTTTATATCTTAATAAAGACAATTCTACTATCCTTCAAGCCCCTGTCGGGCTTAGCATAGAAGAGGACCCAGGAGCTCAATTCAATAAGAAATATATTCAGTGTATTAACAGGGTCCTCTGGAGTTCTTTAAAATAATATACTTAAACACAACACTTACTTTATGAATTACCCACTTGTTTAGGGTCGGCTATTTTGCTTGTTGAGAGTTAATTGCTCATGTGAAGTGTGAGAAGATAGTATTGTGGAACAGAAATAATACTGAATTTCGAGTCAAGACACCTAGGTTACACTTGTAGCTCTGGCCCTAACTACCTATAGGATCCTAGGCTTCTATGAAATATGAGGACTGTACCAAACAATCTCTAAGGTCCCTTCTAGCTTTAAAATTCTGTTTTATTCTAATAGTAATTATTAGATAGCTTGACATAATGGATTGAGTACTGGCCTTTTCTGCGACTAGAGTCATGAAAACCTGGGTTTGAATACCACTACTGTTACTTACCAGCTAGTATGATCATAAATAAACTAACATCTCTGAGGAGCCTGTTTGCTCATCTGTAACATGAGGATAATAAGCCTGTAGTACTTGCCCCATAGGCTTATAGTAAAGCTCAAATTAAGAAGTTTTGTGAAGTACTTTTCAAGACTTAAAGTTCTATATCATTGTCGCTTATTACTGTGTAGACAGAGGCAGGAGAAGAAAGTTCCAAACAACGGTTTGCTATTTCAATCTTACAGATGTAAAATCATATAAGTGGCCCCTGTTCCAGGCAAAACCCACAGAAAGAAGAACTTTTTGAGAGCCATTAATTTTCTAATTTTAAAAAGGTCCTACTAATAGAAATCACTTTGAATGACAAAATGGAGCCTGTTTCCCTCTTAAAATTGGGACTTATCAACCAATGTTGGCATGTGTGTTGAACCATTAGAATTACAAATTCAATTTACATATAAAATGTGTATATAAACTACTTATCATAAGTACTTTACTCTTTCTAAAATACATAATTACTAACAGATTTTTATTTGTCACAAGTTTCATTAAATGCAACCACTGAAACATTGGTAAATACCATGTTTACCAAATAAGCCAGGATAATGATGTGATTATCCCCCACTGATGGAAACTTTAATGAGTATTTTCATTTGAAACTTCACCAATTTGCCCAGATAATCACCAAGAAACAACTTGTATAGACATAATTAAGGTATGAGACCCTGCCTCCATCCATAATTAAGGCTATTTGCAAAAGTAACAAGCTAAGATTTTCTCTTTAAAATAAGAACTTTATAAACTGGGTAACATGGCATCTGGGTCCACTGTTTGTTATTTGGGGGGATTCTTACATAATAGTTTTCAGTATCCTCATTAACAGTCACCCAGATGGGTCCTTCTTATAACCCCAGGGCCTGAGCTACTTCTAGGGGGTCTCTCATTTCTCTGGATGTTGGTATCTTGAGGGCTTCTGGGTGTTAGGTACATTCTGGACATCTGCACATCCCCAAACCCACTTTCCTAATCCATTCTATTCTTAGATCATGGGATAATAATTTGTGAACTGGAAAGGGTCATAGAGGTCATCAAGTTCAGTCCCTTTATTTTATGGATGAGAAAACTGATGCCCAGAGAGGTATAGTCATTGGCATCGTTACACAGATATATGGTCACAAAACTAGTAGGTGGCAGAGCTCGGATTTAAACCTGAGATCATCTAACTAAATTTGCCCTGCTTACTACTACACTAAGATTTCTTTTCCCTCTTTGTATTCACCACCTCAGGTATCAATGACCTTTGAATTCCCTTATAAATGACAGGTTCTAGAAGTATGTGCTCAATATCTGACTTTTCTAGCCACTAGTGTCACAATGACCAGCAAGTGCATCTACCTTAGAGTTTGCAAGTATGTATTAGTCCTACTGTTATCTATCTGGCCCCAGATCCACAACTATGATTCACCCTGGTTCTCTTCCCACCATACAATGTAGACTGGTCCCTTTCTTCCATATCTTGCTCTAAGAGCAATAATCAAATCAACACCAGCATTGCATCTGCTAAGAACATGTCAATTAACTGCCCTGTGACTTTCCTTATTATCTCTTTAACTTACCAGACCAAAATACTCCTCATTTTAGCCATTATTTCCCAATGGGTGTTGCCTCTCATTAGCATATAAGCCCTTTTGAGGGTGAAGATGAGCTCCTTTTTATTAATATTTCCAACACTTAGCAGAGGGTCTGGCACATAGTAAGTGCTTAATAAATGCTTTTTCATTCATTCATCTGTCACAGTCACAGGAAACATTTCCATTTCAATATAAATAAGCACCTGCATTTTCCCATGCTGACTCTGCATGGTAGCTTATTTACAAACATATAAATAGCTGTAACTTTACTCTGGTCTCATTGAAAAATCAAAATGGCATCATGCAAGAGAAGTACCCTAGCAGCACAGTTTACTATTACCTACACTTTGGCTGAATGAGTGAAATGTAAGTGGAGAGGTGCCAAGGTACTTGACACTTGCTAGTCAGCTTAATCAGACACCCTCCAGTTTCCTGTAGTAAAGGTACCAGAATTCTGCTACTCACAGCCAGAAAGGTCATTTACATATGCCAATGGATCAAGTAGAGATTTAAAGCAAAAGGCTTGTAAAATAAATATAAAATTGTGCCATATAGTTGTGTTTATAGAGATTCAAGGGTAAACAGTTATTGGGCCTGCATGAAGATATATTCTCTCTCCAGTGACTAAATGGTATGATATGTTTCTATAAAACTGATGATTCAAAAAAATGTTTTAAAGTTCCCCACTTTAATCCTTTCTCCACTCAATTACATTGATGGAATTTAAATCAACAACATGTTATGAAGACAAGAAGATGAAAGGGCTGGGGTCACATAGTCTTAGTTTTGGCATAGAACTGGAGTTTTGAATTGGAAGTAAAGCTACCTTTCTTTAAACCATTAATAATATATTATTGTTGCTAATAATATTAATAATTATTATTGCTGCATTGAAATACCAATAGTATTCCATTAATATTCATTATTAATATGTTATATTAATAATATAAAACTATTAATTATAAACTACTAAGGAAAACTCTTTACAATGAAATATATAGTCTAATAACAGGAGATTGCTAAAGAGAGTATGCTAGCTGTAGATTCTCTATGACTTCTGACATACTACCCAGTCACAAACTAACCGACTTTACGTGTCTGAAGCTATGTGTCTAAAATTGCCTGAACTCAAAGATAAATTTGGGTGAAGCTGCACCTGCCTCAGCTGACCCTGTCTGGCCATCATTTGTGATAATCCATTATATGCAATGACTCTCTCTTTTCTCCTGCATTTGTTTCTTAACATTTCATGATAATTTTATTTTTTTAAGTCCAATCTCATTAAAAAAATAATAAAGTCAAGGGGAGTTAGGTGGCGCAGTGGATAAAGCACTGGCCCTGGATTCAGGAAGACCCTAGTTCAAATCCGGCCTCAGACACAGGACACTTACTATCTGTGTGACCCTGGGCAAGTCACTTAACCCTCATTGCCCTGCAAAACAAAACAAAACAAAACAAAACAAAACAAAACAAAACAAAAATAAAGTCGCTTAGAATATTATTAGATTGGGCAGCTAGGTAGCACAGTGGATAGAGCACTGGCCCTGGAGTCAGGAGTACCTGAGTTCAAATCCAGCCTCAGACACTTAATACTTACTAGCTGTCTGATCCTGGGCAAGTCACTTAACCCCAATTGCCTCACTAATATATATATATATATATACATATATATATATATATATAATTATTATTATTATTATTAGATTGGTCATTTGAAAAGCAATGTTGAGGTATATATCTTCCAAGGAAAAAAATTGTAGGTGTGGGGGAAGGGGAAGAATACACATTTCTACTTGAATTGTTGCATACCTTCCTTAGCTGGTTTTCTGGAGCATTTGAAAGTAGGAGTCCAATGGTGGCTCACACTGAGAAATCCCAATGCTGAGATTCTCAGCAGACTTGTCAGCTAACTTGGCTAGCTCACATAATCAGTTACCCAGCATGACAATGAAATAACACATATAAATAGAGACACTGCTCATTGTTTTATGTGAGATCAAAGAGAGCTTCAATGCTATTTTTACTCTGCTTCACTCTTATGTTGTGATTGCACTGTCAACTAATAGTATTTTGTGTTTACATGCCACTTGCCAAGATTCAAACTCTTAGTCTTAAAAGCTATAAAGCATTATGTCAACTATTCATTCTCATGTAGCTCATCGTTAATTAACGTGCTTTGCAAATCTTAAGATACTGCATAAATTCCAGCTATTATTGTTGTTGATATTCTTATTAGGGATCGGCATTAAACCTATTATTTCATTGGCACAAGTAAGTTCCAGATAAGGAAACTCCCTCTTGCAATCTAGCTGAGCACCTCTACAACTTAGGAGAACTGCCTAGACTTCTGAGAAGTCAGTTGACTTGCCCAGAGTCATACAACTAGTTTATGTCAGAGGTAGCATGTGTAGCTAGGTCTTCCTGCTCTAAGGCTGGCTCTCTATCCACTATACCATAGCTTCCTCAAAATATTTAATATCAACTATTACTATATTGTAAAGTAAATTATTTTCTTGTCAATAATTCTAATGTTAAATCTTTTGGTGGAGGAAAACTTTGAGGAGTATTAGGAAATTATAATTATATACAAAACCAAAAAGGATCAATAAACCATTTTTGAATTAAAGATATCCCTGCAAGAAATCTTTTTTATGAGAACAAGAACAAATCAGTATCAAAATAAACTGACAATAAAAGAAAAAGAATCCTGAAGCATTCGATTCTTAGGTTCCTATGAAGCCATTAGACCACACAAATTCCCAAGGAAAACTATGGAAAATGTATCTTTAAATTAAAAGAGGGGAAATATTCAAGAATAAAGGGGAGAAACTGCATGCAATCAAGTGAGTTTTTGCTTTCTTATGTACTATTTTCAGTGTATACCATGAACACTAAGAATATGAGCTCTCATTATATAACAATTTATATTCTTTATGATTCAAATCAGTAGAGGAATAAAGACTGACCTCTTTTATAAACTATGGAAATATAGAAAGAGTGTAAATGAAGTTACTCCGATACATAAAAGCAAAATAATTTGTCCTTGGACACACCATGGTTCCATGGGAAGAGGCAACATGCCGGTTTTTAAAAAATCATGCAAATATAGCATATATTCATTATGGACTCTGAATACAGTGCTTTAGCCATTGAATAGCATTGTTTCAAGAGATTTAAAATCTCACATTTTAAAAATCTCCTTGGGAAAAGTAAAATATTGCAGCCTTATTCTACATAAATTCTATATTGGCACTTCTTAAACAGCTGAAATATTTCTTCAAAATGAATTTTCATTTCCTTTCTCATAATTCTTCTCATATGAAAGCTAATGTGACAGAGTACATAAAAGATCTAGGTCTGAGTCTTGACTGTGACATGTACTGGCTGCATGATCCTGGACAAGTCACTTAAACCTCTCAATATTCTGCAAGTCTCTAAAACTCTCTAAAGTTGTAGAGAAGGTGCATTCCCTATATAAGGTGTTTCCTTACTCCCTATACCAAAGAAATCACAATTCTGACCTATACCTCCTATGCTTTCACATATTGGTAATGTCTCTGGAGGTACTATAGAAATGACACAAATTCATAGAGTTCCTGAAAATAAAGATCTACTTAATCAGTCAACATACTTTGTGCCGGACACTATCTGACAGAGATAGACAGACAGACAGAAACAGAGACAGAAACAGGGAGAAAGAGAGCAAGAGAGAAGCATACATACATATATAAATATATATTTATATATTTACACTTCTAATAGAAAACTTATTATAAATAAAAAAACATACAGTAGGCTCATTGCTCCATACCATCTCAATATAGAGCACAGAGTCTCTTATTTCAGAATCTCAGAAAGAATTATGATTTCATTGTGCTGCTACTTTTTTGTTCAGAGCTTTTCAGTCATGTCTGACTCTGCGTGACCCCATTTAGTTTTGTTTGTTTGTTTGTTTGTTTAGCAAAAATACTGGAGTGGTTTGCCATTTCCTTCTCTAGCTCATTTTACAAATGAGGAAACTGAAACAAACAGGATCAGGTGACTAGCTAGTTCTGAGGCCAGATTTAAACTCAGGAAGCGGAGTCCTCCTAACTCCAGGTCTGACACTTTATCCACTGTGTCTCCTAGCTGCCATTTTACTCCTCCCATTAAGACTGATTGCAAGCACCATACCTGGAGTTGTTTTTGTTGTTGAGTCCTTTCAATCATGCCTAACACTTTTGTGATCCCATTTGGGATTTTCTTGGCAAAGATACTACAATGGTTTCCCATTTCCTTTTCCAGTTCATTTTATGGATGATGAAACCAAGGCAAAAAGGTTTAAGTGACTTGCCCAGAATCACACGGCTAGGAAGTGTCTGAGGCCAGATTTGAATCCAGGAAGCTAAGTCTTCCTGACTCCAGGTCTGGTACTCTATCCACTGCACCACCTAGCTGCCCCTTCCTAGACTAGGACTTTCTGAAGATGAGTCTCTCCCAATTTTAATAGGTTGGGACTCAGACAACAGATATAAAGTCTGTATCTTGAGCCTGTATTCAGAACCTTTCCACCTTCAGAGAAGCTGTGTGTTATTGTCCTCTGGCACTGAATCTTTTAAGCCATCATAATGGGATATTGGTTTAGAACTTTAAAGAGCCACACAATATCAGGACCCATTTTCTGAGTTAATAGGTTTAATCATTTGGGAAAGTAGCTTATGTGGAACTATTAGAAATATAATAGTTTTACTTACTGAGTATCTCTAATAAGGAGTGCATTCCCCAGTTTAAAACAGGTTTTTTCACCTCCACAGGACACTTGTCTCAGAGAAAAGCTATCTCCCAAATCAAAACCTGTTTTAAAAAAAAAGATAGATTTAGTTCAGCCAGTAGTTAAATGTAAGCAAAACTGGGGAGACATTGACTTTTGGAAAGATTATTCATGGTTTCATCATGGTCCTGTACATAGACTGAATGATGAGATTTTTCAAATGTGACTAATGTTGGTCAGCAGAATTTCCAGATTAAATTTTCTCAATATAGGGGACAAAAGGATGAAATTACTTCTCTTGATGTTGCAAAATGATTCTGCCAAAGTGATTTTCCATAAGAGTAGATCAGATCACATCACTCCCCTACTCAATCAACTCCAGTGATTCTTTATTCCCTCTTTGATCAAATATAAATTCCTCTTTGGCTTTTAAAGTCCTTCACAACCTGGACTCAAAACTAGTCTTAAGTTTTATTAGTCCTCTTCTTTCCCTCTATAAGCAAGCCAAATTGGTTGTCTCTCTATTCCTCACACTCCACATTCCACTTGTTGTCTCCCATCCCTGCAATTCTCTCCCTCTCTTCACACCTACTTCCTGGTTCCCCTGATAAATCCCATCTTCTACAGGAAGCCTTTTCTGATCTATCTCAATGCTTGTGCCTTCCCTCTGTTGATTAACTCCAGTTTATTTTGTATATAGCTTATTTGTATGTAATTGGTTGCATATTGACTCCCCCATCAGACTGTGAGCTCCTTGATAATAGGATCTGTCTTTTGCCTTTCTTTGTATCCCCAATGCTTAGCCTCATGCTTGGTACATGGTAAGAGCTGTACAATGTTAGTGATGAGGAAGAAGAAGAAGAAGAAGAAGAAGAAGAAGAAGAAGAAGAAGAAGAAGAAGAAGAAGAAGAAGAAGAAGAAGAAGAAGAAGAAGAAGAAGAAGAAGGAGAAGAAGAAGAAGAATTGACTTGCCCAAGGTTATACTGGCAATGTGTGTCAGGGATGGGACAAGAATTACTAACAAGCTTAAGTAGGTTGCAATTCTACAATGTGCCAGAGAAATAAATGAAATCTTTGGTTCTCTTTTCCCAAGTTGATAGAGAAAAAAACTTTACCATGAGGCCAGTGAGGGCATCATCTAAGGGAGCAATCCTTGTAGCTTAAAGCTGAATTTTAATAAATGCTTTTTCATTCATTCATTCAAAAATCATTTCTAAATCTTAAGATTTCAACCTTTTCTCAGATGATTTTTCTTTACCGTTTCTCCCTCTTCTATGGAAGTGAAAATACTTTCCAAAAATTCTATGCCAGGATCTTCAGCATTTCTCTAAACTCTGAAATATCTCTACCTTGGCTCAAAGTTGCAAAGAATATGACAAGTACCATTCCATACAAGTCAACAAATGTATCCTAAATATGTATGGAGTACTTCAGTAGGTACTCAGAGGGTTAAAAAAATAGAAAACATGCTGTTCCTGAGTAATGGCAAAGACTCACCTAAATTAATACATTATACATCCAGAAAAAGCTGTATAAGACACCATGTGTCAACTTTCATCCTTTTCATGTTTTTGTATGGAGTTATAATGCTCACCTGAAATAGGGAGGTTCTCTCTATTGATTTGTATAAACTGTTGTCCATCTGCTGGTAGTTCGGGACACAAATTTTCTATAAGAGAATACATATTATAGTTCTCATTAGAGCACTGCAAATGAAAATTTAATCATTTTACATTAAAGCTTTCCATTCATTCCTCTAATTATAATCTACAACTATAGTAAAAACATAAATAAATTATATTCGAATGCCACCTTTTCCCCCTATATCCAAGAAGAATTAAATAAAAACATATCCTTTAAATTTGATTAAATTTTCCTACTCAAATTATATTTTAATATGGTATTTTAAAAGAGAAATGTTATATTTTATAATTTACTATCAAAATAAGGCATCTCATCACATATCCACTAGGAAAAATAATCTTAATGATAGCTCTTTACTATTTATACCAAAAAGAGAACAAGTTAAAATACAACACCATTATTGATATCATAAATTAGAGTGCCAAATGACATTGTACTTTAGAGTAAAAGGGAAGACAATTAACCATGAATTAAGGAAATGAAAACAGAAAGATCAAAGCCTTTTGCTGAAAGAATATACAGAGATCCCAGTGGTATATAGTAAATTTAAAATTTTATATACATGAACCTTTCTCACACACACACACACACACACACACACACACAAGAAATCAACCAACAAACGAGTTGAGTGTTCATTATATGTGATGAAATTTGGAACACTCAAGGTTGTATAAGGTAGACAGACCTCATGGAGTTTATATTCTATTTAAATAAGTAACTGCAACCATCAGTGTAGGACATCAGGCTGGAAGGAACTATAGCAATTATCTAGTCCAAGGTTCTTCTCCTAGGGTCTATGTTTTTATAATTTTGATAACATTTCAAAATAACTGGTTTCCTTTGTAATCAATATATTTGATTTTATGCTTTTAAAAACATTATTCTGACAAAGAATGGTGGACGGACTTCATCAGACTACTAGAGGGTTCTATGGCACAAAAACTTAAGAACCTTTGATCTAGTTCAATCACCTCATTTTATAAATGATAAAATTGAGACACAAGACATACAGTCAGGGGTATGCTCAAGCAAGCTGCAACCTGTTATGTTTACACATCAAAAATAGTCAAATGATATAAATCAGAGCTTGATTTTTAGTTTTGTTGATTTTCTAGACTTAAGGAAGTGATAGAGAAAATGTAATGATTCAGATCAAACTTAAAAGTGCATTGTGTGGGGCAGCTAGGTGGTGCAGTGGATAACATATCGGCCCTGGATTCAGGAGGACCTGAGTTCAAATCCAACCTCAAACAATTGACACTTATTAGCTGTGTAACCCTGGGCAAGTCACTTCACCCTCGTTGCCCAGCAAAAAAAAAAAAAAGTGCATTATGCATACTTCTTTACCCTCAGAGAGCTGGTTGTTAAACATTAAACAGGAGCACACTCCTAGGTATGGTAATTTCCTGAAGGTTACAGAGGGATCCATTGGTATATCAGAACTTTGAACTCAGGTGTACTAACTCCAAAGCCAGTGTTCTTCCCATGATACAATTGCTATCATCAAATAACATTTAGTAAGCAACAGGATACATCATTTTATGCTAGACTTTCTATAGAGCAACTCAGGGGCTTATTGAATACGGGTTGTTTGCTGTATAAACCTGATGGTGGAATCACATTAATAGCAACAACATTTTTATGGTGGTTCAGGGTCTGTAAAGCGCTTTTCTCACAATCTCATCAGATAGGTAAGATTATCCCTGATATTAAAAATTAACTAAAACAGTCTACTTTTAAGAGAATAAAAATATGCATTTCTTATGCATATCTTTATATAAAGGAAATATATTTCTGACACATAAGTAGATTTGTGGCATCTAACATTTATTATACTTTAAAAGATTAATGAATAATATAACCCTGAATCTTTTAAAATTAAGCTCTACTCTTATTTTCCTAACAACTCTGTTCATATTCAGCTAGGTCAGTTTTTAATTCCTCACAGCATATGTGGGGGAAGTCCCTACAGAAGACTGTCAAAATCAGTTTGAAGACTGAAGCAAAACCCGGGACTTTCCACTCTGTCTCTTTAGTAACAGGGAGAAGGTCTGGTCTAATGCCAAACCAGAAACCAAATATATTTAATATAAATTCTTTGAAAGGCTTATTAAATACAAGATGATCTGAAAGCTCTAAAATGTGGCACTCTAATATGAATGAGATTCAATATCTATTTAGTAATATCCATGAACTCATAGTCTCTTTTAGTTTTAGTAAGTTTTACTCATTCAGAAAAAAAATTTTCAGTAGTCACAGTTACAATCATCACAAATCATTTTTTAAAGTATCTATTATATCACTAGATGTCTAGAATTGTGCTAGGGACTTGGGATACAAAGACAGAGATCACATAATTTTAATTTAAAAGCTAATTATTTTAGGTTGATAGTAATATCATAATATTGTTTTATTGTACAGGATTCTAAAATATCAATTGTAGCAACAGCAACATAGCTCATACTATGAGGATGTCTTAATTCTTTTTTGTCCTTTAAAAGAGAGGTGGCCTGAAATAATAGATAGACAGTCAGCCTTGTGGTCACCTAGGCCACATTGCAAGCCCTGCCTCTGATATGTCCTGGCTGCGTGCCCCTAGGCAAGTCACTTGACATTTCAAGGCCTTGTAACTCTCTAAGATTGTAAACTGCAGACAAATGGATGGCAGCACTCAAGGGAGTTTTGAAAGTGGAAGTTCCCTACACAAATGAAATCCTGGGTCTAGACCATCTCTCTTTCCTCAAAAAAAAAAAAATTCATGTATGCATACATGTATGTATATACATACATATATAGATGTTATATATATTTGTATGTGTGTGTGTGTGTGTATATATATATATATACATATACATCATGTATCTATATTGTGTGTTTGTGCACACTCACTCATCTTTTGAAAAAAAATTAAAGAATGGTGAGGATATAAGTGGGGGAAGGGAAAAGGTCCAAACTTAGATAAGCTCTTTCTCTGAGAACTTGTCAATAGAACCCAGTTTACATTTAAGCAGTGGAGGTAGTCACCTGAGTGGCAGGATTTAAGGGATTTCAGGAAAGCCACAATCCCTCAAAATATCTCCCTAGCAATTTAGTTTCAATCTATGCTTGAAATTTTATTCTGTTTATTTCTTTGAAAGTGCAAATATTCATAAAGAGGGTAATATATTAAACTGATTCCTAAAGGAAAACTGATTGTTTCCCAAATCCACTTTTCTCTTGAATGAAAGGACCTAGGTAAAAAATCAGCAAGAGCTCAGTGAGAGAGGATATGCTGAAAAGATGAAAAGATCTCAGAAGAAGAAGCTGGGATATCAAAGAGATATATGGTAGACTGATAAAAGTATTTCCCCCTTAGGATTACAAACAGGAGGAAACTTTTTCAGAAAACTGGGAAGACTTGTATGAACTGATGGAAAGTGAAGTGAGTAGAAACAGGAGAACTGATACTATAATATAAATATTGTAAAGACAATCAACTCTGAAACACTTAGGAATTGGGATCCATATGATAACCAACCATACTTCCAAAGGATTTAATGATAAGATTTGCTCTCTACTTCCTGTTAGAGAACTGATGGACTGAAATAGAGGCATATTTTCTTTTTCCCTCTTTTCTATTTTTGGTTATGATTAATTCATGATTTTTTTTCTTGACCATACATATTGGTAATAAGTTTCATTTTTCTTGCCTTCTCAATGGTTGGGGAGGGGAAATGAGCCAGAAACAATTTATATTTTAAAAGAAAAATAAAATTGAATTAAAAGAAAAATATCAGAGGGTCTGGGTTTTAATCTATTCTCTGATGTTGCCTACCTCAGTAACCATAGGGAAGACATTTAATTTCCCTAGAACACATTTTCCTTTCTAGGAAATGAGGTTAGACTAGATGGCTTCTGAAGTTCCTATGTGCTCTAGATTGATGATGTCGTGACCAACTTCGTGGCCACATAAATGATATGCAGGTATTTTCATCATTTCTACATAAAAATCATTGTATCAGTGGGTGTTAGAGCTGATGGTGACGCTAAAAATCATTTCGTCAGCAAAATGGCACAGTGGATGGAGACCTGTGTCAGGAAAATCTAAGTTCAAATCTAGCTTCAGATACATATAAGCTTTGTGACTGGACAAGTAATTTAACTCTATGTACCTCAGTTTCCTCAAATATAATTTGGGAATAATTAACTGAAATAAGGAGGGAAACAAATTTTACCTACCCTTGTGGCTATGATGATGAAGTGAGATAATATTTGTAAAGCACCTGATACATATTAAGCACTTAATGAATGCTTGTTTCCTTCTTTTCTGGGTTAATACATTCATTTTAAAGATGACAAAAATGAGGCAGAAAGAGATTAAGAGATCTTTCAAGTCAGAGAGCTCTTTAACAGAGAAGTTCTTTAGCAAAAAAAAAAAAGAATTCATGTATAATTCTGTTATGTAGTATTATAATACCATAATGAAAACCTTCTCTCAGTCCAAGGTACTTTCCACTACACCATAGTGATTCTGAGAACAATATGGGCTTCTTACTTTTTAAAGAGAAGATACAAATTATTTCTGCTTGAAAGAAAAAAAGAAAGTTTATCTGATGCTTTCTTCTTTTTTAAGAGCAGAAATAGATGTCATTGCCACCCCTGGCTTAAAAGATTATTTCTCGTATTATTTAAGCTTGAGCATTCTCTGATGTTGCTAGGAAGCTCTCTTCAAAACAGGTTTCCCTCGTCTATGTCCTTGTAATAATGCTCTTATTGCTTCCAAAGCCTTCAGTTCTTACAAACCTTCAAGGCTAATCACACTTTTTGAAAATTCACAGTAGCCAGTAAATATGTCATATTTTAGGATTTTTTCTTCTTTTATTGTCTTTATGTCTTCTGGATCAGTTCCTTCATAAACAATTCTGATCTCATTAACTCATAAACATTCATGAAGCTCCTACTATGGACAAGGCTCTGGGCCAGGCACTGGAGATATAAAAATGAGAATGAAAAAAACAGTTCCTGCCTTCAAGGAGTTTACATTCTATTGGAGAAAGATGTTATGCACACAGAGAAGCAAATACAAGGTAATCTGAGGTGGAGAAACCATTAATAATTGGCAAGTTTAAGGAAAGTTCCACAGAAAATATAATAGCTAAGGAATGAAAAAGGAAGACAATAAGTGTTTAAATAGTGCCTATTACTATGTGCCAGGTATTGGGCTGAGCACACTTTTAAAATATCTCATTTGAATCTCAAAGTGACAGACAAATAGAGGTTAAATGACTTTCCCAGGGTCAAACAGCCATTAAGTGTCTCCTGATTTGAATTCAGGTCTTCTCAGAACATAGATCCAGAGCTCAATCCACAGCACCTAGCTGTCTTTACAGCGAAGTGTACTACTGACTTTCCCAGTCCTCCATGTTGCTGCCTTCACTTGATATATCTTGTTTGCACATAGACTATTAACTTCTTAAGATCAGGGACCATTTTTGTTGTTATTGTTTTGTGTTTCTTTGTATCCCAATTGTTAGCCCTTACAAATACTAGGTTATTAATAAATATCCCTTTAACCTGATTTGAACCCTGAAGAAAGACAATGATTTTGATTGTCAGAAATGAGAAGGATGTGCATTTCCAAGTATGGAGAGAAGCGGTACAGTTTTTGCAAATCCACATAAACCAAATATATTCTAATGGGAAATATTTCATTGAATTAAGGGCATCCCCAGTGTTTATCTCTCTTCTTCTTATTCTGACTTTGCCCAGAATTTTTTGGGGGGGAAGAGGGGAAGATATAGATTTAGGTAACTTTTTCAATGCTTCTTTAGGTATTCAAGTACTACATATCTATATTTACGTCTATATCTCTCTCTATAAGTTAACTATTGTTATCACTAGTATAACAGTAAAAATATATATAGTGCATATACAATCCCTACATCTCCATGAGCAATCACTTCTTTTCTAGTTTGTCCTAATGGTAAATTTCCATTTCCCATCAGCTCTCTTAATAGGAGTGATCCTACTATAACACTTAACTTGAAGATTAGAGTAGAAAAGAACAGCAATTTGCTTCAGGCATGTAACTATTGCTTATTGTTTTGCATTCTTTTTCATAAGCGGATCAATATGAGAGCCTTCAGGTGTTTTATATTAACAACAACAAAAATGTCAAACAAAATTCCTAACAGAGGGAAAGAATAGCCTGTGGGTCTTCACAATGGTTGCTAAAAGCTGAAGGCCTTAGGATATAACTACATTGGTTATTCATGGGAGAGAATACACACAGACTATTGTGGGCTAGAAGAAAGTAAAAATGGTGTTTTTTAATTGAATGTTACAAACCAAATTGTAGAAACTATGTTTCACTAAAGTTGCTTTTGCAAGTTAATAGAAATCTATTATATTTATAAAAAGTTACTAATTCAGATAATGTTAACAAAAAGTTGTTCATCACTTTTGGGGTTATAGTATGGCAATCAATTTTTTAACAGTTCAAATTATCCATAGGCTCAAGTTTAATTCTAATTTAATATATTTTTAGTGAGGCAGTTGGGGTTAAGTGACTTGCCCAGAGTCACACAGCTAGTAAGTGTTAAGTGTCTTAGGCCTAATTTGAACTCAGGCCCTCCTGACTCCAGGGCCGGTGCTCTATCCACTGTGCCACCTAGCTGCCCTCAAGTTTAATTCTAAATAAAAGAATCTAAATAAAAGAAAAATTACTACCTCAATGATATTTATAGGATCTCAGTTATAGAGCTAGAAAGGACTTTGGAGGTTATTAGTCCAACTAGGATAATGGAGATCCAGTGGAGTTAGGGAGTTGTCCAAAGTCACATAGGTAGTAAGTAGCTGAGCAGCTAGGTAGGACAGTGGATAGAACTTTGGGCCTGGAGTCAGAAGACTCACCTACCTGAGTCCAAATCTAGCCTAGAAACTTGCTAGCTGTGGCAAGTCCCTTAAGCTTGTATGCCTCAGTTTCCTCATCTGTAAAAATGAACAGGAGAAGAAAATAACAAACCACTCCAGTATCTTTGCCAAGAAAACCCCAAACGGGGTCCCAAGGAGTCAGGCACAACTGAGCAACAACAAAAGTTGAGCTGAAATTTGAACCAAGGACCACAGAATCCAAATCCAGTATTCTTTCCTTTATATTATGCTTCACTCTTAAGAGCCTAGAGGCTTAATCAGTTATCAATTAATCAAATACTTTGAAACTCCTACTGCGTGCCAGGCACTATGCTATCATATAGGGACACAGGCAAATATGAAACAACAGTCCCTTCCTGCCCTCAAGGGGATTATAAATGTTATTAGGGAAAATAAAATGTACATAAACAAGTAAATATAAAACACACGCCAAAAAAATACAAGGTAATCTTCAGAGGGAAAAAGTGGAAGCAGCTAGGGAATCAAGAAAAGCTTCTCATGGGAGGTAGCACTTGAGCTGGGATTTGAAGGAAGCTTGGGATCTTAGAATTGGACATGAAAGATGGAAGGCATTCCATGGGGGAACAGCCTAGGCAAATGCAGGGAAGCTAGGAGGTGGGATATCTAGTAGGAGGTAACCCAGCTTAGCTGAACTGTAGAGGGCACGAGGGGGAATAATCAGCCTGGAATCTGCAATCTTTTCAGAAAGAAAGGCTGGAATCAGTTTGCAAAGTGCTTTTAAAGTCAAAGGAGTCTCTGTTTTATCCAATTGGACAATAGGAAGCCATCAGAACTTTTTTGAGCAGGGGAGTACATGAAGAGAATCCTGCTAAAGCACAGTTCCCTCCAGAATATCACTCTGACAGCTGAGAGGGGGTTGATTTGAAAGGGAAGGGACTTTAGTTTACATTATTTCTGTCCTTTTTTGCTACACATCAGCAACCCCATCTCAGGACAAGCTGGGAAAGCAAATGAAATTCAAATGTGGCACCCTGTTAAGGAAGCTGATGTATTGAGATTTATGGGGAATAGATTGAACCTATTCACTAAAATTTGATTTGGGGGATTATCTCTAGACTTAGTTTATCCATTCAGTTCTGTCTACCCTAACCTCTTGGCAGTTAGATGGTAGAAGGGTAAGAACTTTGTGGCTGGAGTAAGGAGGAACTGAATTCAAATTCAGCCTCCAGCACTTCTATCTGGCTCAGTTTCCTCAACTGTAAAATGGGGATAAAAATAACCTAGGGGCAGCTGGTGGGGGGAGGGTCAGGGGATGGATAGACTGCCAGGCCTAAAGTCAGTAAGACTCGTCTTCCTGAGTTCAATTCCAGCCTCACACAATTACTAGTTGTAAGACCCTGGGCAAGTCATTTAACCCTGTTTGCCTCAGTCTCTCATCTGTAAAATGCTGGAGAATGAAAAGGCAAACTACTCCAGTATCTTTGCCAAGAAAATCCAAAATGGGATAATGAAGACTAATACATGACTGAAATTACTCAACAACAACAAAAAAAATAACACATCTCCCAGGGTTGTTGTGAGGATCAAATGAGATGATATTTGCAAAGTTCTTTATCACAATGCCTGATGTAATAAATGCATGTTCCTTTCCTTTATCTCCCTTCCCCTTTGCCTGTGAAAACTGAATAGCCTTAAATAAAATTGAATAAGTGAAAATTTAAAAATGTGTCAACTTTTTATTTTGGGGCTCATTGGGCAAATGAAAGTCCCTCTATGTCTTACAATTTACAAGTGCTCCTTATTTGACCATTGCAAAGCAACACCATGGATGATTTCAGTATTACCATTAGGATAATTTTAAAAAATCTAAGGAAGAGAATCCATAATATAGTTAAGATTTTAAAATCTGACTAATTTCTCCATATTAATCTGAAGCCTCCCTCATACTAAGAAAGCACTCTGAAAATAAACCATTAAATCAACCATGCAGATAAAGAAAAGCAATTAAAAGGCACAACCTATCCTACATATATTTAGGTTTAACAGAACGCTGTTGACAACTTCACAAGCGCCAGAAGCTGAAACCCGATCCTCTCCCTTAGATTTGTTATATTTTATTTTTAGAAGTAGTTACTTCCCTCCGGTAAATGGTTAGCGAGTGCACCACCAGGTCTGCACAAGACAAAACTAAAAACAGAACCTGGTGAATTAAGATATTAACACATAGAAAAGGGTTCAAATCTGGCCCTGCACAGCCTGTCAGGCTCTTTGACAATCAAAACAGGAACACTATGCTGACATTTTGCCAATTAACACAAAGTGAAATGTACTTGAATTCTTTCCTAGGCATGTTCAGGATATGAGCCTTCCCAAGTGCCTCTTCTCTCACGCCATAATTATAATCAACTACAAAAGCAATTTCCCCTATAGCTTGTTTTATTAATTCTTCTTACTGTATCATACTGTATAAATGTTTCTCTTTGAAATTCAAACTAATTTTGAATTTTCCCCATTGGGCAAAGCTTTTTCAGAAAGAGCTGTAAAGTGTTTTAAGGGTCACAGAACTGGAAGGAATTTTAGAGGTCATTGAGTCCAAATCCTTCATTAATATAGCTATATCTATGTAGACATAAGTATCTATATCTATGCAGACGTATCTATATAGATGTAAGTATCTATACAAACATAAGTATCCATACTTATGTAGATGGCTATAGGTATCTTTTTTGTTGTTTTTATATCACCATCATTTCTAAATATACCCCTCCCCACCCAATGAACTATCCTTTGTTACAAAAAATAAAATAAAATAACAGTTGGGAAGGGGAAGAGTTAAGAACAATTTATCATGATTAACTAATACATCAAGCAAGCCTAATATTCAATCCAACCCATTGATTTTTTTTTTACATATGAGGAAACTGAGGGCTAGAGGGATTAAATGACTTGTCTGAAGTCATAGAGGTAGTGAATGTTGCAGCTAAAAAGTAAGTTCTAAGTACAATATAATTGGATTACCTTGGATTAGATGTCATAACACAAACTAGGAATAAAAAGTCTTAAACCAGTGAAGTCCCAGATGAGACACAATATAAAAGAGAAGGTAATTGGGGGAAGAAAACAGCTACTTATACTGCATTCTCTTCAATTTATCATTATTATCAACATTTCCTTGTTTTTTGACATATCCTTTTTTTTTCTTTTTCTTTCTTTTTTTTTTTAGTGAGGCAATTGGGGTTAAGTGACTTGCCCAGGGTCACACAGCTAGTAAGTGTTAAGTGTCTGAGGCCAGATTTGAACTCTGGTACTCCTGACTCCAGGGCCTGTGCTCTATCCACTGCACCACCTAGCTGCCCCTAATTTATCATTATTATCATAAGATAATGACTAATTATTACCAAAGTCATCATTTGACTTTTTTATTTCTACACCCATGCCCAGGGCTCTGTTCTACATAGCCTGGAATTCATTCCTTCTGGAGTCTATCTTAAATAGTTCCCTACTCTCTCTCTTTTTTTTAAAAAGTAATGAACATTTTAATTTAGAGTTTGGGGTTCCAATTTTTATCCCTCCTTCCCTCCCTCCTCTCCACCCTCTCTGAAGTGGTAAGCAATCAGATATTTGTTATACATGTACAATTATGTAAAACATTACCATATTAGTCATTTTGTATATGAAAACTTGAATAAAAGGAAAAAAATGAAAGAAAGTGAAAAAATAAAATACTTTAGTCTGTGTTCCATCAATATCAGTTCTTTCTTTGGAGGTAGATAGTATGTTTCATCAATAGTTTTTTGGGATTGTCTTGGATCATTGCATTGTTGAGAATAATTGTCTTTCACAATTCTTCATCAAACAATGTCGCTGTCTCTATGCACTATGTTCTCTTGGTTCTGCTCTCTTCATTATACATCAGTTCAAACAAGCCTTTCCAGGCCTTTCTGAAATCATACTGCTTGTCATTTCTTATAGCACAATAATATTCTATCATTATCATATATCATAGCTTGTTTAACTATTACCCAATTGATGGGCATTCCTTTGATTTCCAATTCTTAGCCACCACAAATATATGGCAGGGCAATGAGGGTTAAGTGACTTGCCCAGGGCCACACAGCTGGTAAATGTCAAGTTTTTGAGGTTGTGCTATAAATATTTTTGTACAAATAAATCTCTTACTCTCTGACTAAACTCCAAATCCTTTTATCCACTAATACAAAACCAAATTCTCTTTAACCTGTTTTAGAAATTAGCAGTCTTATCAGTTCTTATACAGAAATCTGGAGAACAACAAGGTATTATCAGAGCCAACTTTTCCATTGTTACTAACTCTCTTGTCACAAGCTACCATGGCTTTATTTCTTGCTAGGGAAAGACATTACTTCATCTTCCCTCTTTCCTCTCCCCAAAGAAGGTAGGAGATACACACAATGGCATTTATATGCTAAGTAATTTAATTTTCAAACTCATTATACTTCTCTGGGCCTCAGTTTCCTCATATATAAAAAGAGGATACTGGACCATCTTCTTTTTCTATCATAAAATTCCTGATCAAACACTTATCCCTGTTTTTATTTGACATTATGTTCACACCCACCATAATGTTCCTCCATTCCTTCAGTCTTCTCATCCTCACCAATTTTAGTTTTTCAGAGGTAAGGGTGTTCCATGTATCATTGACATATGATACTACTACCATGGCAGTATTGAAAAAAATAGGGCTTTGGGGGCAGCTAGGTGGCACAAGGGATAAAGCACCCACCCTGGATTCAGGAGGACCTGAGTTCAAATGCAGCCTCAGACACTTGACACTTATTAGCTGTGTGACCCTGGGCAAGTTACTTAATTTTCATTGCCTTGGGGGAAAAAAAGAATGGGGCTTTGCTTTGAAGGGAAGCTTGGGGTCAATAAATACAGTTTGTAATTTTCTGAATGCTCTTCTCTTCAACTCTGCTATACCAACACAGCCAACTGTACTCTCTGTCCTAGATATACATACCACTGACAAGCTCTATGTTTTTTCCTCCTGATGCCTTGTTGAAATTAGGTAATTAGGCGGTAGATATTCTTCAACCACTTGGGCTCTCTTGTGTTGATAAAGAAGCCAAAGTCCTTTGAGGAATAGATTTTATATATTTACATATATGTACATGTTATCCTCCCCCAGTGAAATATAAGCTCCTTGAAGGCAGGGACTGTTGTCAATTTTGTCTTTGAATCCTCAATGTCTAGAATATAGGTGCTTAGTAAATGCTTGATTAATTGATTAGATTCTATCAATTCAGAAGTTGTGATAATTCAGAGAAAACTTGAACTGTTTTTCACTTTATATATAATTTTTTGTGGGCTAAAATGATCAAATAACTATAAAACACCACAGGGAAAGTAAATGTTTTAAATGCTTTAGAGGCACTTTTTAAAACTATGAAATGATAAACTTCGGTTATTTAGAGCTTCTTTTTAAAAAACAATTGTATTTGGGGGCAGCTAGGTGGCGCAGTGGATAGAGCACTGGCCCTGGAGTCAGGAGTACCTGAGTCCAAATTCGGCCTCAGACATTTAACACTTACTAGCTGTGTGACCCTGGGCAAGTCACTTAACCCCAATTGCCTCACTAAAAAAAAAAAAACAACAAAAAAAACCTTGTATTTGTATAACCTATATCTGATTGCTTACCACCTCAGGGAGGAAGAAAGTGAGGGAGGGAAAGAAATTTGGAACTCAAAACTTTAAATAAAAGAGTATTTACTGAGAAAAAAAATTGTTTAAATATGTGCATTAACTTTAACAAGGTAGAAACCAAATCACCCTGTCCAGGTAATTTTGCTGCTGCTTTTATTCTTATTTACTTAAAAATAATCAGTTTATATGTTCTTTTGTTTCTGCTTCCTAGTTTAGTATTATTTCACGTCTTCACATATTTCTTGGTGTCTTTCAGGAAACAGAATGATATATTAAATTCACATATCACAATTTGTTAGTCACCCCCTTCCCCAATCATTGGACATATGGAATGTGCTTCTAGAGTCTTACTGTGGCAAATAACAGTTTTTCAAAAAACATTTATTTCCATTCGAACATAATTGACTACCAAACTGTTCAAATTCTTTCAGCAAAGGAGGCCTTTCAGGGACCTGAACTAGTTAAAACTTTATAAGCCCAGTTTGATTTACCATAAAAACTTAAAAGTATTTAGATTGCATATCTTTTCAAATATTCTAAGGTTTTTTTTATCTTATACTATTTAAGACCAAACACCTTCTCAATTAGCCCTAATTATTGAGGTTTTATATTTGTTTATGGAATAAACTAGAAAATTAGTGTTTTACTTGGCACATAGTAACTGCTTTCCTTTTTTAGACCAATTCCTACTTTCCACAGGAGGCCTTTCCAGGTCATCCTCACTGTTAATGCCTTAATTCTGAGATCACCTCCAAATTACCCTACAAATATCTTATATGCATATAGTTATGCAAATATTATGTCTTCCCCCATACCCATGAGAATGTAAGGTTCTTGAGGATAGGGATTATGTTTTTGTCTCTCTTTAAATCTCCAGTACAATGCCTGGCATCTAGTAAGCCTTTAACAAATTTTTGTATTCAAATCCTGCCTCAGACCCTTGACACTTACTAGCTGTGTGACCCTAGGTAAGTCACTTAACCCTCATTGCACCTCCTAAAAAAAATGCTTGTAGACTGAGTGAAACTGTGATTTCTGCCCAGATGAACACCGTTGCTACATTTTACTCTTAGAGAGCTGCCTAGGCACCAAGAAGTTAAGTCATTTGGGCAGAGTCACATAACCAACTTGTGACAGAAACAAGACATGAACCCAGGTCCTCAAAGGCCAGCTCACTATCCACTATGCCACACCACCTATCATATGTTCTTAATAAGTGTTTCTTTAATTGAATTGAGTTGAAATTGCTAAAGAGGCAAAGAGTTATATAACATCTCACTTATATTTGAAAACTGTAAAATTCTCCAAGAAGGAAAGTGAGGACTATTTTAGCCTGTTACTAAGTAATGTAAAAACAGGAGAATAAAAATTGTTAGACCAAATGTTATGGGAAACCTTCCAGAATCCTTCTAAGAGACATGATGGAAGTTCTATCACCTAAAGGTCAACAGGGCAAAGAAATGACTAAATGGCTATTAGTAATTCTGCCCCAGGAGGTGGTTGGACAGGATGACCTCTTCAAACTTTATCATATCTATTTCTTGTGACTGGGTGATTCACAGGACAAGGATATAACCAACTTTTGGTTACTTGCCAAAAAGATGGCCTGACTACCTGACTTGGCTGTGACTGTCATGGGAGTGGTGGCAGGAAGTAGGAAGAGAGCCATCCGAAACCAAAGCATCCAACAGCCAATGTCCTTCATGGCCTCTGGAATTCAGGTGAACACACAGCCACAAACCTGCAAAAAGAGAAAGTTTTCAGGTTGATGCTAATTTTACCAAACTCCCTTTATTTCCCTCTTCACAAATAAAACTACCATAAAAAGAAAAAAAAACATGTGCATCTTATGTAATACGGATGTCTTAGTATACATTAAAATGTTTTGAGAAGGTTTACAGATTAGTTGCAGATGTGTGACCGATGAGAAGCAGGGTGGCTTAGTTTTGAGAGAACAGCCTGAGCCAGGAAAACTTTGGTCCCAGGAGAGCTTCTCACACTAACTGGTTGAGTGACCTTAAGCTAGTCACTTACCATTGCAATTCTCTGAGACTGAATTGTGGAGCAAGTTGCACCAGGGGCTGTTAAATCTCATCTACCACCTGTTTTTTAGGATGGCCAGTGAGCAAGAATGGTTTTTACATTTTAAAATGCAATAAAACTTTATTTACAAATGTTAAAAAAAACAACACTACTCTTAGGTCTAGGACTGTACAAAAAGAGACAGGTGGTAGGCTTGAGGGCAATTTGCCAATCCCTGAGTTAGACAATCAAATTAAATTGAGAAAACCAGAATAAAAGTCTTAATTGTCAAGTATAAATAAAGAGTGTTATGCAAGAGCTGGGGGCTTTAAAATATATCATTAGAAAAAACTTCAGCCATCATCTCCTCTGCTACCCTAACCCTAGGTACCATTTTTTTCTCTTTTATCAGCAATTAAGGCCAATCTTTGGCAGAACTTTAAAACTCTTTTCAACTTTCAACCTTGGGTCTCAGTGCTCTAAGAAATGGTGCTTACTTTCTAGCAGTTTGAAATTTCATTGGGGATAAAAGACATAAACATATAGACATATGTTTATAGACATATAATTCAAAGACAAAACAAGACATGCTTCATGAGGTCAATCTTTTACTACCCCCTCCTCCCATCATGGACCCTGTTTACTGTTAGGTCACAAAAGATGGTGAGGACTTAGATAAATTAATCCAATTTAAATAGTTAGCTCACTATTGTGTATGGTAGGGAAGAAAGGCCATTGATCTTGGATCCAGACCAGAGTTTGAATCTCAGCTCTATCACTTACCTCGTTATATGACCTTCATAAAGTTACTTAATCTTTCCAAGGTGCATGTTCCTCATCTGTAAAATCAGTGCCTTAAGCCAGTGGAATGAGTTCTTTGGTAATTTTGTGAAATGGAAGGGGTGGGATAGGAATAGATTGAGGGGGCACAATAGAGAGAATTAACAAATAAAATATGCAATTCTTTCCCTGAAATACACCAAAATGAATAAAAACAAAAATGCCAAATAAATGTAGTTTTGTGTTTTCATCTTTACATTTCAAAGCTGTGCATGAGTTTGTCATTTAACTCTACGGAATAAGAATGAAATGATTCACTCCACAAAAAAGCAGGCACTAGAAAACCTGTTTGACCAATCAGTTTCATCCTTTCTGAGTGTCTTATGGTATAATGAATAGAACACTGGCCTGGGCAACAGGGACAAGTAGGTGGCAAAGTGGATAGAACATTGATTCTGAAGTTGGGAGAACCTGAGTTTAAATCTCACCTCAGACACTTATTAGCTGTGTGAAACCAGGCAGGTCACTTGACACCAAATGCCTTAAATATCTGAGGCCTTCTCCAGTCATCCTGATGTATATCTTGCTACTGGACCCAGATGGCTCTGGAGAAAAGAGTGAGGTTGATGACCTTGTACTGCCCTCCCTCACTTAAATCCAATTCACTGCAAGTCAGGACATCACCCTGATGTCATGGTCCTCTTTGAGAATGAAAGACAAACAAGAAACAACAACAACTAGGCATCAGGAAGACCTGGGCTCAAATCTGCCTCAGTCATTTATAGGATCATAGATTTAGTGCTAAAAGAGACCTTAGAGATCAAAAACAAACCTCTCACCTTACAGATGAAGAAACTGAGAACCAGAGAAATTAAGTGACTTGCCCAGGGTCACATTCTCTATCCATTATACCATGATTTCTCAAACAAGAGTCAAACATGTGGTGCTTTCTTTTTACATGGTGGAATTTCAAAGGGCTACATGGACTAGTACAAACTGGAATATTTTTTTTTTTGGTGAGGCAATTAGGGTTAAGTGACTTGCCCAGTGTCACACAGCTAGTAAGTGTTAAGTGTCTGGGGTCAGATTTGAACTCAGGTCTTCCTGACTCCAGGGCCGGTGCTCTATCCACCGCTCCACCTAGCTGCCCCACAAACTGGAAAATTTTGAAGCATAATCATAGACTTAAAGATCATCTGATTTGACCCTTTCATTTTACAGATGATAAATCAGAGACCCAGGCAAGTTAAATGATTTGTCCATTCTTCAGAATTTGAACTTGGGTCTTCTGACTCCAAGGCCAACACTCTTTCCATCCTACCATACTTATTAGCTAGGTGACCTCGGACAAATCACTTCACTGTTTGCCTCAGTCTCTTTGACTTTAAAATGGGGGTAATAATAGCACCTACCTACTCCCAGGGTTGTTGCCTGACAATCAAATGAGATAATAATTGTAGAGTACTTACTTAGCACAGTGCCTGACACACAGTAGGTACCATATAAATGTTACCTACCACCACCACCACCACCTTATTTATTGTGTGACCCTGGGGAAGTCACTTTACTTCTAAGGCTATCCTTTTTTTCTCCTATCTTAAATGAGGGGCTTGGATCCCATGATCGCTAAGGTCCCTTCCAGTTCAGAATTTATGATCCTATGAACCTTTCCTTACCTCTGACCTTGCTGCAAATGACTAAAATTTCCATAATTACATGAACTCTTTAAAGGCTTTCTGGAGACTGATTTGAATTATTATTTTATTTCAAAGAGGTAATAATAACATAACACTTTGCAAAGTCCTATGCAAATGTAACTTTGTAATAAATTAAAGTGTGTTATAGCGAAGACTCAAGGCCTCCAGTGCATGGAAACACCCCTGTTTAATGTTTTTTCAGATCTTGCCTCATCAGTACCAATGCCTTTTCCCAGCTGTGCTTTAATGACTAAAACAATATGTTAAATAGTCTCTTTGCCTCCTTGATTCTAGCACTCCAATCCATCATAAGAAAAGGAACAATAATCACATAATCCTATTACTCTGCTCCAAAATCTACAGTTATACCTTCCATATTGCAGCTAAACTTTTTTTTTTGCTTGAAGATCTTCTACCTTTGCTTCTTCCTCTGCCTCTCTCCCCTCCCCCACCTACCTCACTATCTAACTACTCTCATCTCCTGTTACACTCCAACTTTGGATTCTCTGTTTCAGCCAGGCACATGACTTGCTCACCCCTGACTCTAAGCCTTGACACATGCCATTCCCTTTGCCTGGAATGCCCTCCCTGCTCTATTTGGGCAAACCATGTTATTCCCCGAATGTAATATTTTGTTCAAGATTTACTTCCCCTATGAAGTCTTTCCCGACTAATTCCATCCAGATCCATTCATTTCCAACCTTTTTTTTTTCCTTTTGATAACGATATTGGAGGAATAAGGAAAGACTTTGGTAGAAGGTAGTGCTCGAATTGTGTCTTGAAGGAAGTAGAGGATTCTAAGAAGGAAAAGTAAAGAGGGACTATGTGAAGGGGAAAGGCATAGAGATGGAAGATGAATTGCTGTATGTGAGGAACAAGAAGAAGGTGATTTTTTTTTTTTTGCTGGGCAATGGGGGTTAAGTGACTTGCTCAGGGTCACACAGCTAGTAAGTGTCAAGTGCCTGAGGTCGGATTTGAACTCAGGTCCTCCTGAATCCAGGGCTGGTGCTTTATCCACTGTGCCACCTAGCCGCTCCAAAGGTGAATTTTAAAAATCATAGCAAGAGAGATTTAGGTATGACAGAAGAAAAGTTTGCTTACCAAAAAAGGTGACTTTTAAAATGAAATAATATGGTGAATGTAAAATTCTTAGAAAGTTTTAAGAAGAGGACAGGCATCTCCATGTGTTGGATGGTATACTCGCCATGATACCCGTAGGAGTCAGTGATTCAGATACAGAAAGTCAACAGGGATAATGATTTTTCATCACCTCTCATCTCTCTTTTTGCTATCTGAACGAATGGCATTTTCATGTTGAAATTCAGGATGATCTCTCTGCCTCTTCTGGGGGAAAAAGTAGAAACTGCACATTTAAATTTCTCAGATTTTTTGGCAATAGGACAGGACCTACTTTAGGTAGGAAATTCTCACTTTAGGGTTCATCCCCTTCTCTCCCAGGGAAATAACTACCTAATTCCAGACCGCCTTCCTCTTCTCCTACTTGGACAGCTATCCACACTGACCAACTTTCCTCTCCTCAGAGAGGTGGTTTTTATTGGGATTCTTTTCAGTACCACATTCAAACCACATCCACGTTCAAACAGCAGCATCCCCACAGGTAAATTCCCAGTAGTCCACAAATTGAGAAAATCCTGTGTCTAGAAAAACTGTCCTAAAAGTCGAACCCTAAAAACATAGGATCACTGCTCCAGAACAAGAAGGTTTGACCCAGAAGCCACCTGGTTCAACCCTCTCATTTTACTGATAAGGAAATTGAAGCCCAAGGAGGTTGTCTTCCTTAAGATTACAGTAGTAGGGGCAGCTAAGTGGTACAGTGGATAGAGCACCAGCCCTGGAGTCTGGAGTACCTGGGTTCAGATCTGGCCTCAGACATTTAACACTTACTAGCTGTGTGACCCTGGGCAAGTCACTTAACCCCAATTGCCTCACAAACAAAAAAAAAAAAAAGAAAAAAAGAAAAAAAAAGATTACAGTAGTATACATCAGAAGGGAGGGGGGGGTTGTTTTGTTTTTTGTGGGTCAGTGAGGGTTAAGTAACTTTCCCAGGGTCACACAGCTAGTAAGTGTCAAGTGTCTGAGGCCAGATTTGAACTCAGGTCCTCCTGAATCCAGGGCTGATGCTTTATCCACTGCCACCTAGCTGTCCCGAGATTTGCTATTTCTACTGTAATACCTTGCTGGCAAGGGCCCCATTTAAGAAAATGCTATTGTCTAAAACCTAGCTTCTTAAACTGTGGGTCTTGACCTCATACGGGGTCATGTAACTGAATGTAGGGATTGCAGAAAAATTTGGCAACAGTAAAATGTTATATATATATATATATATATATATATGTATATAAAATACTTATTTTATATACCTCTATATCTGGGGTCCAGTAAAAATTTCTCAAACAAAAAGGGGTTGAGAGTGAAAAAAGTTTAAGAAGCTTTGGTCTAAAGGAGCAACAATCCAATTCATCAATAGGCATTTATTAAATGCCTACTATGTACCAGGCACTGTGGTAGGTAGTGGTGATATAAATGCAAAAACTAAATAGCCACCGGTCTCACGGAGCTTCCATTTTACTGGGGGAGACAATAGGTACGTACATATAAAATGTAATAACATGGAGTGGGCTGGAGAGACAACTAACAACTAGCAAGTTGGGGTGGGGAGGGATCAGTATAAGTGTCCTTTAGGTAAGGAATTCTTAAAGTTTTTGTGAATGTCATTGACCCCTTTGGGGGTCTGGCGAAACCTATGAAACTTCTGAGGATAATATGTTGAAGTCCAAATACACAGGATTACGTTAAGAAACCAATTTTATTGAAATAAAGATATCATTTTTCCCTATCCAAATTCACAGATTCTCCCTTATTCCCCGCCAAGTTTCCAGGGACACCAAGTTAAGAATCCTTACTTTAGAAGCTGGCACTTGAACTGCACTCCCCAAGAAAGTGAACAAATCTTGTTTTAGTTAAAAATCACAGCAGGGGTCACAAGATCATAGATTTAGAACCCAGAATGGCCTCTGCGGTCATTCCGTCAAGTTCTCTCACTTTGCAGAGTGGGAAACTGAAACCCAGAGATTTTAAGTGAGCTGCTAGCATTGGAACCTTACTTCAAATTCATTTGCACGCTTTCCTTTAAATACTAGCCTGAGGTAGGGACAAAGTGAAAGTTCTGGCTTCCTATTTCTTCTGGTGGCTTTAACTGTGCACCTCTAACCCACACCACCACTTCTGGGCTGGTGAAAACTGCTTCCGGGAACCCTTCCTATTCTCATCTCCTTTTCCTTCCCAATTTCTCTTCCCTTTCCAAAGCCAAGGATAATAAACACTCATTCATATTTACACAGGGCTTCCAGGTTTACAAAGCACTTTTCCCCTTTCTCTATGAGATAGGTAGTTTAAGCATTATTATGGGCAAAGGAGATGGTGAGAGTTGGGAATGGAGGGGAGGGGAACAATTTCAATTATTTCTGCCCAACCTCAAACCTTAAACTCACGTTCTTTCATTCCTAGATTTCCCCCTTCAAATTATTCTCTCACATCCTGATACCGAGCCCCACTCGGTCTCTCCAGTACCATTCAATATAACCCACGTGTATTAGGCGCCCACGGTATGCAGGGTTCCTGGTACTCTATCCCACCCACTTCCTCACTCCCCAAGCTTGTCTCCTAAACTAGTCAGTCCCAGCTTCTCTGGGCAATGTTAGCTGCATGCACCTAGATCACACTAGTTACTCGGTTCTATCATCGTCTCGGACCTAACCTGGCCTGTCCCCAGCTCGTCTCCAAGCACCTCCTCCCCAGCTTCCGCCCTCCCGGGTCCCGCTAGGTCTCTGGTTCAGCTGCTGGCGCGATCCCCTGGCTGCTAACTGGCTTCCTCACCGCCCCACTTGGGGCTAATGCACTTGGCTCGAGGCCAACAAACTTCTGCGGGACCCTGCAGCGCCCTAGCTGGGCTGTGCCCGAGCCTCCAGACTGCGCGCGGAGGGCGGTGACAACACTCCCGCGGCGCCTGAGACCACACGGACAGCGGCGGGCGTTCGTGCAGCGGCGCCGGCCCCGGCTAGGGCCGCGGAAGGCGTTCGTGCACAGCGGGGATCGCGGCCAGCGGCGTTCTAGCGGCGGTGACCTGGACATTCGAGCGGCAGCCGCGGATGCAACTGGAGGAGTCGGGACGCGGCCGCGAGCCTGGAGAGTTAGCAGCCGCGTGCTGCATGGTAATTAAGAAGCCGGGGGTCGGGGCCACTCCTGCAGAAACAGTGCCCGGGCCGCTGCAGCTAGAGCTGCTTCCCTCCTCCCCTCTCCTACCTCCCGTAGAGTCACCTAGGCCATGACATAGGAGCAGATTCCAGAACGTCCCGGTAGGTAGTGCCACCCTAAGCAGGAACTGAAAACCAGGAACCTTTCATTTCAACAATTTATACCAATTTTCTCAATTTCTAACATTAACACATCTAAATTAAGTTACCGAACCTAGGCCACTAGAATATCCACATTAAGATCTAACAGCATTGCCTGTTCTGGATTTATATTCTTGTAGCAAGGGCATTGTCACTGCATATAATCACTAGGAGATTCTTTATGACAATTAACACACTGCTAGTGTCTACACACAGCTACATACTTAACTGCCTA
This sequence comes from Dromiciops gliroides, assembly GCF_019393635.1. Lineage (NCBI taxonomy): Eukaryota > Metazoa > Chordata > Mammalia > Microbiotheria > Microbiotheriidae > Dromiciops > Dromiciops gliroides. Next base: position 289,692,834 of record NC_057864.1, on the reverse strand, counting down.
TATGCCTATATTCAGACAACTATAGCCAAGCTATAAAATGGACAAACCTGTGTTACAGATATATGGCCCAATATGTAGCACACCAAACTGACATGGCCATGTTGTAATGTTAAATTTGTGTGGAATCTATAATGAAAGGTATATTCGTGTCTGTGTGGTCTCACTTGAGTATGTCCTATCTACTTGTCCCTAGTGTAGTCTGTAAATGACTTACTGAGCATAGTTAAAAACACCGAGAAGCAGATAAACAAGAATGACCGTTGACGTGGACAGATTACATGCATAGAATGTACGTATATGTCAGGGAAAGCAGAGCCAATTACAAATTTGAACAGCTTACCTTCAGTTTTTGTTTAAGTCCCTCAGAAGCACAGTAGAGGTCCGTACAAGGCTGCTGTACTGCTGAGGAGTTGCTTGAGTGAGTCTCCCTATGAGTGGGAAAGGGGATGCATCTCTGTCCTTATTAGTCTCACACAGTGTGACCCTCCCACTCAACAAGAGCTGAAAACACTGCAAGACGGGACACCAACGAGACATGCACAGGTCTTTACTTAATCACAAGATCTTTTAGGTCTGGGAATATTATCCCAAAAAAGGATGTGATGTGGAATGTTTTGCAAGCTGTTTCATAGATAATAAAATGATCTATTTGATTTTCAGGTTTGGGGAGTATCTGACTTCTGGTTTGAAGCAGGAAATGGAAAGTATTGTATATGGCAGGAACCCACAAATGGGGAATGGGATCTTAACAGTTGATCAATAAGAACATCATTCCCCCATCCCTAGTTTTCTATTACAAGTTTGAAGAAGAAAAAAAAGCTGAAACATGCTCTTCTTCTTTTTTTAAAAGAATGTTGATGTAGAGAGTACTTGGGGTAATAGTTTCTCTATTTCCAAAGCCATATCATCCATTCTTAAAGTGAAATAGTTTTGTCCATGTGTTAATGCTTGCCACTAATTCTCACATTTGAACTTTGGAGCTAATCACCATCTGAACATGACCATTTTCTTCAAATCTCCTTGTATTTTAAAAAAGAACCCTAAAGAAAGAAAAAATACCTAGCACATAGAAAGGTAATATGGACATTGGAAAATGAATATCTTGTTTTTATTTTTTGTTGTACCTCAAGATTGTTATTGGTTAGGAATTTGATTTTATATAAATTAGATAAATCACCTTATTGATTAATAATGATCAAAAGTCTTAGAAGCTTAAAAGTGTAATGAACACACAAAAACAAGTCATTTATATTGCCATGGGGAGGGTCTAAATGAAATGTCTGGAGGAAGCAAGCTTTTTTTATAAAAAAAATTGAAAATATAACTTGACAGCACAAATATTTGATGTCCCCTGACATGCCATATTCACTGATAAGACTGATAAATTATAGAAGTGCTGGTAAAAAGAATAGACTGATAGTTGTTTTTAATATGTCTTCCAGACTGATAAAAATATCAGAAATTTCAGATTCATTTATCATATAGATCCTTATCCAAAGTGATGCGAACCATGTTTTTAAATCTCATAAAATATTCTCTTCTTACAAGATTTTCATCATTAATTTTTGATTGTTACATAGAAGAGCCAACAAGCCAGGATACCAAGTGAGTCACACTGCTCAAATGACCATTTTGAAAGACATGATTCATAACTTCATTTCTTTTGGTGTTTATTCCACTGACAAACAACAACAACAACAACAACAACAACAACAACAACAACCAAAAAACCCCTTACCTTAGGATCCATATTTTAACATTTGTTTTCTGTTAAGTTGTATTTTCTATATTCACAAACGGCTATTATTTTGAAATGAACGTTCTGGCTCTAATTTCTCTTGGAATAAAGCTCCATCCAATGAATACATATTTAATTGATACCACTTAAAAATACTCAGGAAATTAAACTTTTACCTCTAATTTGTTTTAATAAAAATAAAGTACTTTAAACATTTTTTAAATCTCACAATTCTCCAAAATATTTAACAGTCGTTTGAAATATCCAAACATGATTGTATCTATTATGTTACCACTTTAAAATATCCCTTTCTATACACAATAAAAAATGGAAACTACATTCTTTACTTTCAATCCACTACTATTCATTATCCTGCATCTGCCCTAAACCTCAGCTACATGATCTAGTTTCCATTTTTTATTAAGAAAGTATTCCCATTTCATTCACTCTCTTAATAATGCTAGTTTCAAAATGACGCCTGATCATCAGGCTCTTCCATACCCACCCCCACCCGCCCCACCCCACACACACTCACACTCTGCCAAGTTTTGGTCTTTTCTAAAATTCTTATCATTGAATTTGAAAGTGACCTAAAATAGAAAGCCTCTTCTTTCTAACCAGCAGCACTTTATGTATCCTAAGTAAAATTTAAAAGGATCAGTTCTTCCTTTAACTGTCCCCTGAAACTGCTGTCCCTGACCTAACATCTGAAAATAATAGGGGCTTCTGACAGAACTCTGAATCTTGGCAAACAGCTTGCTGCCTTTCTAATGCCCAGTTTAGCTGTGTGCATGTGGGAATCCCTTCTGTACTAAAAAAGCTATTTTAGAAATGAAAACCTTTCAACATTTATGTTCTGTGTAGGACAAGGTTAACTGTTTTTGTGCCACCAGAGGAGTGAACTACATTTGATGTTTTTTCAAAGTTGGTTCTATTCTTTGAATACGCCAGATGTACAGTATAACCCATTTAAAATGAACATTATTCAGTGCATTAACAATAGGTTTGTAATGTTTGGGAGTTTTTTCCCCTTAAGGAATCCCATTCTTCTATAATCCTTTTCGTTATGCCTCTTTATTTCCTAATTTTTTTAAATATTGCATTTATCAGATCCTTTTGTATTTTCTTTTTGCTTTCTTCTTATTATTATTCCATAGTTTCCATTTGCCAAGGAGAAAGTAATTCAGCAGCGCCCCAAGCTAACTTCTCCGTTACCAAAACATAAGGGTATTCATTCTTCAGTGAATTTTCAGGGCAGTGGCACACATGACTTCCAACACAAAAACCCAGCAAATTACTTCAATGCATCAATAGTAATAGGACAGATGTTACTGTTAACTGTAATTACCTAATACAAACTTGTCATCTTCAACATTCCCTTCCAGTTATATGTATTTATAGGCCTAAAATGTAACTGTTGCATTTAAGGGTTAAAAGACACGACCTACATCATTTATAGTCTCATTTATATTCAGTAGTTAACTTTTGACTGAAGGTGTTGTTTCCAACATTGCTTCTGTAGTAGAGATTATTATTGGAAGATATACTGCTCTCACTTGTCATTTTTATCTTTTCTTCCATTCCTTAAAAATGACCTAGCTTGTGAAATGCACCTGGCTTGGAAATCACAGAGGAGGAAGTGATCACTGGAATGGTTTTCAACACTTAGTTTATAAGAACATCTTCAAGGAATCAGTGTCACTCACATAAAGTAAGACATTAGGTTTGGGTATAGATAAAGCAGTGGTATCAATATTAACATTCCATTCCATTCCATGTAGAGAAAACTGAGAAGTATGTTTTTAAAGTTCATGTTTCATTCGTGTTCTTCAAGAATCTTCCAAAGGTCCTCTACTCCTAAAGAGTTGAGGCAGCCAGGTGAGACAGTGGGTAATGCTAGGACTAGAAAAGAGATCTGATCCAGTGTCAGACACTTACTAGCTCTGGACAGCTAGCTAGGTGACACGGTGGATAGAACACTGATCCTGAAGTTAGGAGGACTTGAGTTCAAATCTTACCTCAGATACTTACTAGCTGTGTGACTCTGGGCAAGTCACTTAACTCCAATTACTTTAAACATCTGGAATCGTCTCCAGTCATCCTGATGTATATCTTGCCACTGGACCCAGATGGTCCCAGAGGAGAGAATGAGGTTGGTGACCTTGCACTACCCTTCTTCACTTTCCTATGTCCTGGTCCCCTTCTAGAATGAAGAATAAACAACAAACTAGCTCTATGACCCCAGGCAAATCATTTAACTTCTGTCTGCTTTAGCTTCCTCAACTGTAAAATGGAGATTAAAAATAGTATCTACCTCTTCTGGTTGTTGTGAAGATTAAATGAAATAATATTTGTAAATTGATTCTCTTCATGGCTTAAATTATCAAAACTTTTCCTGACAAAACCTAGTATTTAGCTCTTTCTCCGTCTCTGCCCCTGTCCATCCCTCTGTGTCTGTGTCTATGTCTCTGTGTCTCTGTGTCTCTGTCTGTGTCTCTGTCTGTGTCTGTGTCTGTGTCTCTCTCTCTCTCTCTCTCTCTCTTCCTTGGAAATGACTCTATTTTAACTTTGTATGTATTTTGTATTTACTTATCTGGGTACATGTTGTTTTCTCCTAAGAGAAGGGGGTAAAAGAGGGAAGGAAACAAACATAGTAGGTAGGCATTAAATAAATGCTTGTTTTCTTCCTTATGCAGTCACTACCTCTACCCTATTCTATACATTCATCACCTCTCCGTAAACCATTACTACCATAGACTCCTAATTGGTCTCTCTACCTCATCTTTCCCCTTTCTAATCCATCCTTCATACAGGCAATGTATTGACTGATATTCCTAAAGCACAGGAAACACCTTCTCTAGACATGTCTCCTTCTCCAGACATTTCGGTGACTATTGCCTTTAGCACAGAGTCTATTCATAATTTAAAATTCTTCACATGTAGGCCCCAACCTATATCTCTAGGCTGATTCCACAGGCTTGTTTCCAACCAAATTGGCCTATTTACTCTTCCCTATTAAATATATTCATCTCCTGCTCCTATGCCTTTATGTAGGCTATCCTCTATGGCTAGAATTATATCCCTATTCTAGTTCTATTTCTTGGAATTACCTAGCTTGCTTGGTACTACCCGCATCACTACTTCTCTGATTTGAGTGGAAACATGAACTCCAAACTTCCATGTAAGGGGAGCACCTGTACTACTTTGGAACTTCTCTGATTGAATTCTCCACAATGTTCCCATATCAGATACTTCCCCCTTTCCCCATCACGCACACTTTTCTGCTTCCTTTTTGTGTGGGTTGTCTTCCCCAATTGGATTGTAAGCTCCTCGTGGGCAAGACATATTTGTAGCTTAGCACAGTGCCTAGCACATATAAGGGACTTAATAAATGTTTATTGATTAATAATTCATTCTCTTCAACACTCAGATTAATTATAACCTCCAATATATGACCTTTCCTGATACCAGCAAGTAGTTAATGCTTTATCTCCTGCCTGAAATGACTTTTTATTAATTGTATATAGTTTTGTATTTATTTATCTAGATGCATGCTGGTTTTTCCCAATAGAAAGTAGAAAGAGAAGGAAGGGGAAAAGCATTTATTAAGCACCTACTATGTAGTCTGTGGTAGCAATAGGTATTTTTACTAAGTTCTTTATAAATATCAACTCTTTTGATCCTCACAAGAAGCCTTGTGAGATAGATGCTATTATCATCCCCATTTTATAGCCAAGGAAACTGAGGCAAGAAGAGGTTAAGTGGCTTGCGCTGGGTCACACAGCTAGTAAATTTCTAAGGCTGGATTTAAATCCAGTTCTTCCAGACTCCTGGACCAGTGCTCTTTGCACTGGGTTACATTTTTCACTCATTTTTCAGCCAAGTCTGACTCTGTGACCGTGTTTGGTACTTCCCATCTTGCTGCCTACTAATAGACTGTAAGCCTCTTGAAGCCAGGGACTGTTTTTGGTTTTGTATCCCCAGTGCCTAGAACAATGCCTTATACATAGTAGTCACTTTAAAAATGCCCCTGAATATAAATATGATAGAGGCTTCCATAATATTCTAGAAAAAATACCCATAAAACTATAGAACTTGGAAAAAGCTGAAAGACTATAAGTTCAAAACCCTTCATTTCTTAGTTGAGGAAACTTAGATTTGAAATTAAACTGGAAAATTCAGACAACTTTATTTTTCCCCTTTTCTTTACCCTATGCATTTAATTATTTCCCAAGTCTGGTGAATTCTGTGTATACCTATTACAGCATTCCCTTCTCTCTACTCCTAGAACCACCAGTATCATTCAGGCTCTCATTACCTCTCACCTTGAATATTACTAAAAGCCACCTAACTGGCCTTTCTCTGGGATCTCCCTCCTCATACTGCTCCAAATGAGTATATCTGACCATGTCACTCCTTGATCAAAAATGTTGAATGGCACATACCATTACCTGCAGTATAAAATATAAAACATTTACTCTGGCATAAGATATACTCTATTATATGGCTTAATCTTACCTTTCCAACTTTATTTTATATGAACACCATTCACAAGATGTTTTTCTGTTATCACAAAAATACATTAATTTATGCTATTTCCCCGACCCTGGAATCTATTATATCCAACCAAACAACATTTATTAAGCACTGTAAGGAGCTAAAATCCTAGTTAGTCTGTCTAAAATCTAATGAATGGTCATCAATAAATTATAAGCTTTAGCAAGAGTTTAGACTTTTAAGCATTTATTAAGAAGAATAAGAATTTGGTGAAGAGAGAAAGAGGCCTAGATTCAGCTGTCTATCTCAGGGAACCAATGTCTCCAGCTCCTCTCCCCCATGAGGTCCTTGCAAAAAAGAGCACAAGAGCAAGCCTTGCCCCTTCTTTGTCCCACAAGCCTCCTGTGAAACTGGGAACATCCCATCCACAAGCACACAAGCTCCAAGCTAATTGTCTGGTAGCTTTGATAGACAGTACCCACAAGCAAATGTCACTTCCTGATGCCAAAGAAAAGCCGCATGGCTTGCCCTCAGATGCCTTATCCTCATAGCAGAGCTTCCTACAGTAACTCTCCAGCAGGTGGCGTCACTCCAATCATTACAGCATCTACTAGGTGTTAGGTACTGGGGGAAACAAAGACAAACTGAAAAACGGTTCATGCCCTCAAGAAGCTGACATTCTACTCAGGAGATCCAGGAATTAAACAGATAGTTATGGTTGTGTGCAAATTAACTGTATCAAAGTAAAATAATTAAATTTATTCGCATATAATGTCTTGCAACTTTTTCTATCTTAAAAAAAAAACTTTTTTTAAAATGAAATGTTATCTTTTTCCTATACTCATTTGTTTTATATCCTGTGGTACTGAGTTCAGAATATTTTAACACATATTACTTAATTCTTCATCACAAAACCATATATCACATTGGATATTAAGAATATCTTTGACAAATTGTTTTTTTTCGGTATAGCTTAGAAGTTTAATATATTTTTTTGTTTTTTTTTTTAAGTGAGGCAATGAGGGTTAAGTGATTTTACCAGGGTCACACAGCCAGTAAGTGTCAAGTGTCTGAGGCCGGATTTTGAACTCAGGTCCTCCTGACTCCAGGGCTGGTGCTCCATCCACTGTACCACCTAGCTGCCCCCAAGGTTTAATATATTTAAACCAGGTGCATTCTCAGGCCACTGAAAAATATTGATATCTATTTCTAGGATACGTTTCTTACACCTTTATGATGTGTGGCATGGTGCAAAGATATGTTTCAGTGTCCCATCTCCATTTGGGAAATTCTGTAACTCAGAAACAATTCTGTGTCTCAGCACATAAGTATTTTTGTCAAAGTTTATCATTCCTGTAATCAGGACAATACAAGCCCACTGGAAGTAAAAATATTCCCATAACAATTTTGGGATATATTACAGACTGATGGTGATTTCTGAATCTTACATGCTCACTTAAACTTTATCTGAAAATGATTTTGACATAGCTTTGAATTAAAAAAGTGAGCTTTTATCAGTAAAAACTACTTTTTCCCATACTCTACTACCCCAGTCCTTATATTGTCATGAAAATAAGTGTTTTTTCTTCTTAGCAATGGTTACGAGGTATTTTTTTTACTGACCGTCCAACTTCAGGAAACCTATGCTGAACTGGGAGGAATCCATAAATACACCTAGACCTTCCAAGTTCCTCTTAAAGTATTTGCTTTTTTTATCTGCTAAGGATTAGTTGGGTAATTCCACAACAGTAGTTTGTCATTTCTTGGCATCATTTTTCAATTCTGAAGGCACTTGCCTTTGGGCTGGGGTACAATTGATCCTGTTTCATTGTGGTCTTTAATGTTCCTTGAAATAATTAACTTCTCTACAATAGCAGCAACTATAGTATCTCTAACAGTCATGGAAGTGTGCTCTTTAATAGCTACAATTTTTCCATGTTTCCATGGAATAACATCTGTTCTTAAAAAACTATTGAATTTAAAATAGAGCAATGAAGCATATAAATATGGCTTGAAATCAAGCACTCAACAATCAGAGAACTAACTAAAGGTATGAAAACTGATGATCTGATTCGATATGATCAAGGTCAGATTTTCTGAGTTGTTCTAGTATTAATAGAAACACACACAATATAACCATTGTTGTCACAAAATTAAATCAAATCAAAATGACTGTTTATCCCAAGTAATTCACAATTGACTGTACATGCTTATTTGAGTAAGGAGAGACTACTATAACTAGGGTGATCAGGAAAGGCTTCCCTTGAAATGTAGCACATAAGCTGAGTTTTAAGGGAAGCTAGGGATTCCAAGAGAAGGAGATAAGAACAAAAGGCAGGTATGTTGTAGAAGTAGAATCAACAAGCCTTGTCAGTTGATTGCATATAGGGGTAAGGTAAAAGGTAAAATTGAAGATGACTCTGAAATTGGGAACTTGACTCCCTAGTGGTACCCACAATAGGAATGAAGATGTTTGGATGAGAGATGAGTTGAGCGGGATTCTGTTTTTGGAAATGTAGAACTTAGGTTGTTTACAGTCCATTCACTCGATGATATTTATTAGGTAGTTGTTGATAGAAGATCAGGAATGAGAACAGTGTTGTAGATATATAAATATCTTAAAATCATCTGTATAAAGACAATAATTGTACCTATAGGAGCTGATGAGTTCTCCAAGGAAGAGTATAGAATTGGCAAGAGGGCACAGGATGGAGCTTTGGGAAACATTTATGGTAAGGAAGAAGGACATAGGTGATAATCCAACAAGGACAGAGTAGTGGATAGATAATTAGGAGGAGATCCAGGAGAGAGAGAGAAGCAGCATGAAAACCTTTTGAGGAGAAAGTATCCAAGAAAGTATCTGTCAAATGGTGCAGATAGGTCAAGAAAGATGATGATTAGGAAGAGGTATTTGGAATGTCTCCCAGGATGCTGTCAATTGACCCCAAGGGGTGATTAACCAATCAGAGGATGAGAAGATGAGTTGCACCCTACCCTCTTCAAACCCAGGCACATGCAGCATATAGGTAGGAAAATGTTGACACATTCCTCCATATCCTGATATCCTATCACCACAGTGGCAGGCTCTGTGCTCCAGAGCAGTGGTCATTAAAGAACATTCTTACCTTCCTCCCCCTCTCCCATTCTTTTCATTCAATGAGAATGAGGAGCTCTTTCATTTTGTCACTTTTACCCAGTACTGTTAGCCAGACCAGAATGATAGAGCTATATAAGAAGATAAAGTATAAAGGGGGAAAATGAAAAGTACTACATTTGGTCTAAGTACAAGTTCTATATGGAGATATCATGACTAGGCAACTTTTCATGTGAGAAAGTTCTAGAAGTATTAGTAGACTATAAATTCAATGTGAGGCAAGAATGATACGTCAAACAAAAGAATAAGTTAATCTTGGGCTACATTAAGAGAAGCATAGTTTCAAGAACTAAGAATGAGATATTTACATTGTGTGCTGCTGTGGTCAGACCATATTTGGAGTATTTTTATGAGCACCACATTTTAGGAATAATATTGGCAAGCTAGAGCTGGTACAAAGGAAGGAAACCAGTATGATGACAGCACTTGAAACTATGACATGAGATCAGCTGAAGGAAGGAATCACCAAAGAAAGAAACTCCTAGTACTAATGTATTTACAGGAGAATTCTATAAAACTTTAGAAGAACAATTAATAACAGTATCGTACAATATATTCTCAGATATTGAAAAAGTACTCTATTAAATTACTTTTATGGACAAATATAATCCCAATATTTAAAATAGTAAAGGATAAAGCAAAGAAAGAGAACTGTAACTCAATATAATTGATAAATATCAATTCAAAAATCCTAAATAATGTCATATCAGACCATAGCAATTCAGTCAAAAAAATGATTCATTATGACCAAATTGGATTTATATCATGGTGAGGAAAAAATGGTTCAACATTAGGGAAAAAAATAACAGTCATATTAAAAGTAAAAAATCCCAAAACACATTGATCAATGTAGAAAAGGCCTTTGGGCAAATTAAAATATTCATTTATACAAAATACTCCACAAAGTATAGATATAGTGGGATCTTTTTTAATAGCATAAACATTTTCCATCTGAGATCTCTTCCAACTCTGAGATTCTGTGATTTCATAGAACACAGTAGTTAAAAAGATAGAAATGATCATGGGGGACAACAACCTAAAGATCAACCTTATTGACTGATAAGAAATTAGTAGATTTAAAGAAGATGAATATTTGATGACTTGTTAAAAACTTTTTGCACATCTTTGACTCTAATGTAACAGTTGACTAACCAATGAGGGCTCAGTTCTTGAAGCATACAGCTTTTCCTGCTGCAAATCCATATGGAAGCTTAGAGAGTTTGCTTCCAGGCATCAGAAGGGCCTTTCTCTAATTTAGAGCATATGTAAGTATTCTGATGGTTTCTTGTCAGTATGTTTTACAACATTTTAATTGGCTGTGGAGCTGGAACTCATTTTGTATGCATAAGGCATGAATGGACAAAATATCTTTCCCCAGGGCTGTTCAAATGATGAAGAAGAAATGCCATAAGCTTCCAGATGTGGGCACAAGTAGTAGTAATGTCCTGCTCATGTTAGCAGCCCATCTCCCCACTCAGACCTCCATGTGGCCATGAACACATAGGACCACTCTTTCTGTATCTTTCATATTTGTTTTTCTTAGATCTTAAGTGACCAACTATCAGAGATGAAATCGACTAGGTCATAACTTTGTGAGCTTCAAAAGATCAGAAAAAACTATCAGTGGGTTAGCAACTTAAGTTCATAGCACAATATTCTTTGAGTCACACCAGCTGATCCAGATAAGGAACCTACAAAACCCTTTAAAATTCATCTTCTGTGTTGAAAATCCATTTAGATAACTACTCTGTGACTACATTTAAATTCACCTATTCTAACTTCTCTGACTGTTGCTTGTCATAAGGATATATCATAGAAAGCATAGAGAAATATTTTTTTTCTTTAGGATCTAATTTAATTCCTTTAAAGATTGAATATTCTCCTTAAACTTTGTCATACACCTTTTGTTCTAACATTTTTCATTCTGTCTTTTTATATACTTGATTATAGCAAAGCAAAATTTATTATTTGAAAAAATGGTGCAGTATATATAAGCTTTAACTTTTGTACCAGAAATCCATGCATCAATAGCTTTTAAATTTTTTTTCTTTGGAAAAAAATGTTTTATTGAAATATTTTTCTTTAAATTTCCAGCCATGTATCTTTTTAAGAGGGGCTAGGGAAGAATTCCTGTAGCAGGTAGGATTTTATTTAGGACTTAAAGAAACCAAGAAGGTCAGTAGTCTGAGTGCAAGAATGGGAGACACAAGAGAAAATGCTTGTAGCCAAGAGATAGAGTATCTTATTCATGGTACAGCCAGGAGATCAATGTCATTGGAATGAAGAGTATATATCAACAAATAAGGTATAAGAAGACTGGAAATGTGAGAAGGGATGGTAGATTATGAAGGATTTTGCAAACAAAGAATTTTGTATTTGATCCTAGAAGCAAGAAAAAGAGATAAAGTGAGAGATGAATATGATAGTCATGTAAAGGAACACTGGTAATGAAGGATCATAAATCTAACATTATAAAGGACCTCAGAGGTGTGCTAATCTAACTTGCTCATTTTATAGCTAAGGAAACTGGGGCCCTGGAAAGTTAAGTGACTTGCCCAGTGTCAAACAGGTAATTAAATAACAGTCAAGATTTTAAGACTGGGTCATCTAACTCCAGAACCAGTGTTCTTTCTATCTTTTTTTTTTTTTTTTGCTTTGTGTGTGTGTGTGTGTGTGTGTGTGTGTGTGAGGCAATTGAGGTTAAGTGACTTGCCCAGGGTCACACAGCTAGTAAGTGTGTAAAGTGACTGGGGCTGGATTTGAACTCAGGTCCTCCTGAATCCAGGGCCGGTGCTCTATCCACTGCGCCACCTAGCTGCCCCAGTTCTTTCTATCTTACCACACATCTATACCCAAACAAAAAAAGTAGATTGTTTGATGGCAAACCTTTCAAGAATAAAAGCATCTACTTTATAGCGTTGTTCTAAGTATCTAAGATAATGAATGTAAAGCACTTTGAAGACCTTAAAAGTATTTATAAATGTGAGGTAGCAATAGTAGCAGCAACAGCAGCTGTTAGCTGATAGTTAACCATCTACGTACAGGTAAGGCTATGACAATGAGGCATCTTTTGTTATATAAGTAATGTCACAGTTGGATGAGATTCTCTCCTATTAACCACAGGGCATGTCTGAGAGCCTGGTACATAATATAGTTTTCTATTTGTGTCTCCGTAATCTACAACTCAACCAGTCTATCAAAGAACATGGTATATTGAAGGCTGGAAAGAGTTAGCCTAAGACCTCTATTCTAAGATATATCATGATTCTATCTTCCCTTCTCTTAGAAGTATGGGGGGGGGAAGGGAGGATAGGCACACATATGCAAACACACATGTGAATTACATATAAGTACATATACGTAAATTATTATGTAATATATAATTATATGCACATGTGCATATATACTTTTATTAATCCAGTGGGAGCTTAACTCACTTATAGCATACTCCAGGGCATAATCAACCAAATAAGAAGAAGTTAGCTTTTAAAGCTCCTCTTTTTGTGCCTAGCAGAGTGTATTGCACTTGGTAGGAACTTAGAAGTTCAGGTCTTCATCACCCCTCACCTGGACTATTGAAATAGCCTAATCAGCCTCTTTTTTTTTTTCTCCCATGTCCAATCCACCCAGTATAGCTGCTAAATTGACATTCCTAAAGCACAGGACTGACTATGTTGCTTCCCTGCTCAAGAAGCTCCAGTGGCTCCCTATTGCCTCTACAACAAAATACAAACTCCAATCTATCTTTCTAAATTTCACATTACTCATACTGCATGTTCCAGACAAATTGGCCAACTTTTTGTTCACTATAAATGAAGTCCCATTGCCTGCCTTTGTGCCTTTGTGCAAACTCTCCTATATAGCTCCTCAATTCTCTCCCTCCTCAACTTTGTGTCTTGAAATCCCTAGCTCACTTCAAAACTCAGCACAAGTGTTTTCTCCTATACCAGGCCTTTCCCAATCCCAGGAGAATATAAGCTGTTTGAGGGTAGAGAATGACTTGCTTTTATTCATTTATCTATCTATCTATCTATCTATCTATCTATCTATCTATCTATCTATCTATTTATTTTTGGTGAGGCAATCGGGGTTGTTACTTGCCCAGGGTCATACAGCTATTAAGTGTCAAGTGTCTGAGGCCAGATTTGAACTCAGATCCTCCTGACTCCAGGGCAGGTGCTCTATACACTGCGCCACCTAGCTGCCCGTTCGACTTGCTTTTAAATTTCACCCCTCCCCCAATTTCTAACATAGTGTCTAGCACTTAATAGATACTGTCAATTCCCCCTAGTTAATATTCTCCACCCACCCACCAAATGACTTTATATATAAATATATGTATGTATATATACTTATATACACACATGCATGTTCACATATGTGTGTATATACCAGCTTATTATACATATATATGTATATATAAATACAAATGTGTGTATAAAATCTTTGTGTTTAGCATCTAGGCCACCTTGTTCCCTACAGAGTGGGTCCCTCAGACAAAACTACTTTAGGTTCAAGGCATCCTATGACTCTGCAAGTATTCGAAACCATAATTCATGAGCCTCCACTGATATGTTTACTTTTATTTGTCAGGCAGAAAATGCAATTAGTTCAAAGCAAAAGCAGTTAATAGAATAGCTTAGCAAGAAAAGTAGTGGTAAAATCTGGGGTACACCATCTCACAAATACATACCTCAAAAGTGAGAAGAGTAGCCATGTACCTTGAGGGCATTGACAGGCCTCCAGTTCTAGTTAGGAGGGAGACAGCTGGCCACTGTTAGAGAAGCAAATGCTGGCGAGTCTTTCTTCCTACCCCAATGATAGCGAGCAGCCGGTTGCAACTTGACTTTAAATGTTTGGTGGTCCCATCAAGGACAAAGTGCTTTCCACACTGAAAAGTTCCTGCTGATAATAGCCATTGCATTGTGCCCTCTACAGTACTGAATAGTTTCCTAGTAGCTTGAAAGAGTTAATGTAATCTTCTTAAGCATCTTACTTTCTACTAGGGAGTGACTTGGGCACCAGAGAGAATCAAGCCTCCTGTTATAACATCTGTTTATTGCCTATTTAAAGTAATTTTATATTCTTTGATGCTGCTGGCCAATGGTTTCATGGTTTTATGTTAGCACTTTGATATACAGCTTAGTTAATATTCACAGATACTGTTAGTAAGGAATTCCAAGGCCCACGTTCTGATCAGGTAACCATTTTCTGGATGAAAAAAATGAATTTTTGAAAACAATGCCAATGCCTTTTTCCAGAAGATAACAAATTCATTGCTGGCTTTAGAGCACCCACATAAAGAAAGATTATGGACCATGATAAATATTTGGAAGGCACAAACAGAAGAGATCAAATGTTATATAATATCACAGAGAACACATGCCCAAATTGCCTTGATATTAAAAGGGAGCATTTATACGTTGCAGCTGGCTGAGGATAATACCTTGGTCATTTACAATGTTAGAACATTTGGTCCTGTGCAATATTTTAAGACTCATTTGGAAATACAGGTCTTTGTGATGTGAACAAACAAATAAAGAATGCTTATAGGGATAGGAGCAGCTAAGTAATGCAATGATTAGAGTGCTTGGCCTGAAGTCAGGAAGACCTGAATTCAAATCCAGCCTCAGATACTACCAGCTGTGTGACCCTGGACAAGTCACTTAACCCCCATTTGTCTCAGGTTCGCCATTAGTAAAATGGGGATGATAATAGAACCCCCATTTTGTGAGTATCAAATGAGAAAAAAAATAATAAAGTACTTAGCATAATGCCTGGTACATAGTGAGTGATATATAAATGTGTTGGTGATGGTGGTTGTTGTTTGTTGTTGTGAGGGTTTGTAGAAAGGCAGAAAACTCAAAATCATTCATCAGGCCTCTCTGGCTATTCAGCCAGGACTGATCCACTTACAAATGTGGTTATACAATAATTTCTTAAATGCTAAGATGATTGCTTCTCATTCTCAGTTAAGGGTAATTTCAATGTATCTATTGTGATTTCCTCCCTTCTCCGGATCCCATTTGCCTGAGAGAGTTGAAAACTCTGGAAAGTAAGTATCTATAGTATAAGGAACACAAAGGGAATCATAATGGTATCAAGACTCCTATTTTCTTTGGAAAAAGCAGAAGAAAAACATCTATGCTAAAGCCCAGTTGATTCAGGAGAAAGAGCCCTGAATCTAGATCTGGATCTGGATCTGGATCAGAGAAAAAGCAGGGTACTGTGAAAACAGCATTGGATTTAGATGTCAGATGGCCTGGGTTCCAATCTCAGCTCTAACATTATCGTGGGAGACCTTGGGCAAGTCATTTCACCTCTCTGGACCTGTTTCCTCATCTGTAAAATGAAGTGGTTAGACTAGATGACCTCTAAAGTCCTTTCCAACTCTAAATATGTGGAGCTGTTAAATAATAAACTTTTTTTCTCATTTCACTTTCTGTAAATCTTTCTTTACTCAACAGAGATGACACATCAACTGAACTGGTATTAAAAGATGAATGGGTTGTCTAATGGGGGCTGTCTAAACCATTAGAAATATTCAGATTCTGAATGTATGTAGATACGACACTGATGAAAGAACTTTCAGAAGGGAAATTTTCTTAGTGAACCTACTGTGAGTAATCAGTCAGTTACTTTTTAAAGGGGTAGGAAGGAAAAAAGCATTTCTTAAGTAGCTGCTTTATACATATTACCCCCTTTGATCATCAAAACAACCCTGTGAGGTATATGCTATTAAAATCCTTAATTTACACTTGAGGAAACTGAGGCAGACAGAAATTAAGTAACTTGTTCAGAAGTCACTCAGGTAGTAAATATCTATGGCAAATTTTGAACTCCCAAGCTCAATGCTCTATCTGCTATGTCTTCTAGCTGGTTTTAAAAACACACAGTTTTGTTGTGTTTTTTTAAAGTGGTTCCCTGGGATTAATAAGTATGAAATTTCTTTTCCCATTGGGCAGAGGGGCTACCAAGACAGGTACAAAGTTCTGTAGAAAAGATTTCCTTGCAAACTAGAAATGAATGGCAAATAAAGAGGTCAACATTTTACCATACTTTCCCAGAGACAAAGTACTTTGATTTCTCTCCCTATTCTCCATATATGCATTAGAAGGGGAAAATTTTTTTTTGAAAAAAAAAATCCTTCAGAGAATATTATACTTCTTTTTCCAGGCTTGAAATCTGTAGTATTTGACTCCTTCCTTTTCTTTAGACTACACATCTAATTATTCAACAAGTCCTTTTCATTGTGATTTGAAATGTTGCTTCATAGAAAAGCTTCTTTCCCTGTTCCATTCTTGCTATCACTATCTTGGTCCATTATATTAAATTATTTGAGAGTGGGGGTGAACTATTTCTCACAGCACCTAAAACATACTTAATAGATAGAAAATATTTGTTGAATTAAATAGATAAATTAAACTAATATTAGTAAATATACAATATTGAAATAGATACTATTAAAACATGGGATTGATAAATTAAAATTAATAAATGTAAGGAATGTTTTTGAATTAATTATAAATCTTTATAAAATCATGTCACCTGCTCAACTCTTTCAATGATTCAAAAGTATCTATAGGATAAAATCTAAATTTCTTACTATGGTACCATGTAAGAAAAGATACTCCCTCCCACCTCCCCTTCTCAAACACACACACACACACCCACACACACACACAAAATTAGTTCACAATTTACCTTTCTTATCTTACCAACCAACAAGTATTTATGTAGCAATTAGGTGGTGCTGTACAAAGAGTGCTGGGCTTGGGGTCAGGAAGACTTGTCTTACTAACAGCATGAACCTAGACAAGTCATTCAACTTCTCTTTGCCTCAGTTTCCTCAACTGTAAAATGGAGATAATGCAGCCACTACATTGAAGGGTTGCTGTGAGGATCAAATGAGATATTTTTAAAAGCACTTAGCACTGGTATATATCAGGTGCTATATAAATGCTAATTTCCTCCCTTCCTTCCCTTATTAAGTGCTTACTATGCACTCAGGAACTGTCCACACAGGAACTGAGGAACTGCAATAAGGGCTGGGGATGCAGAAAAAAGCCAAAATAGGTCCTGCCCTCAAGGAACTCAAATTCTAATGGGGAAGATAACATTGTATTTTATTTATAATTTTTAAAAATTTTGCATGTTACTATAGAAAATTCTATACAGGAAATATATGATGTATAATATTGGACATAATTTTATTTTACAAGATTCTTATAAAATAATTTTGTAAAAAATTATGCACATGCAAGATAAATACGAGTAAAGAAGCAATCTCAGAGGAAAAGGATCTTCAGTGGTAGTGGTGGTGATGGTGCAGAGACAAAAAAAAGGCCTCCTGCAGAAGATAAGACAGTGAAAAATCTTTTCCCATGATTCATGTTTATTAACTGTCCCCTGAACAATTTTAGTTCATTCTCACCTCCAAGCCTTTGCTCATTCAATTCTCTCCTACTCAAATATCTTCCTCATTCCTTACCATGTATCTAATCAATTGTACAAATACTTATTAAGGGCCTACCATGTGTAGGCACCACAATAGATGCTGGGTACTGGGTAAAATATTGTTATATTCTATCCATCATTTGAGACCCAGTGCAAATCCCACCTCTTTCAGACTTTCCATAGCTATGTCACAGATTAAGAGAATCTTGGAGGACACTAAATCTAATGCATACCTGGATAATATTGTTCTTTAGAGCATACCCAACAAATGGATATTTAACCTCTGCTTGAAGACATTCAGTGAAGGGAAATCCTCTCCAACTTGATCTCTATCCTACTTTGGAATGGCTTTAATTATTGGAAAATTTCTCATTAAATTAAATCTAAATTTGCCCTTTTTGCACTTTCCATCCACTTCTAGTAGTTATGTCATTTGGGACTAGGCAAAATAAATTAATCTCTCTTCCATATGACTGTCAACACAAACTTGGGAAGATTTAGGATACCCATGTCTCATACAACCAGATTGTAAAATCCTGTGTAGGAACCATATTTTCAATTCTTTGTATCTCTTCCACTCTCCAATGCCTTGAGTAGTACTATGCACATAGTTTGAAATGTCAGTGGGTTTGTGACTTTATCAAAGTAGGTACTCTCTCCAATGAAGTAAAGCATAATTCATTTGTGCCTGCTCATCTGGTGTAACTCTTGCCCATGTCCTTCCATATATACTCATAGAGTCCTCTCAAAATACTAGGAGACTCCTAGATCCCTTGACATTTTGGAAATTCATATGTATACATGGTATCATAGTTCTTATCTTCTCAGTAGGTATAGAAAGGGAAAGGGGAGGGAGAGGGAGAAAATTTGGAAATTAAAATTTACAAAAATTTTTGAGTGTTAAGACATTACATAAATGCCAATGCAGCATGCATGCTGTCCATCAATTTTTTAGTTAATGACAAACCCAATTCTTTTTCCATTTCTCTGATGACATCCTTTATGCTGCTTTTCCTGAACAAATCTTTGTTGATAGTATGTTGCATCATCAACTAGTCATACCCATCCCATACCTACCACTTCATTGTCTTTTTGGGTAATCCTGAAATTTACTTCTTTAGAGTATTTGAAATGGCATTCCATTAGGTATTCTAGTGTTATTGCATGATATTCCATATGGAAGCATTGGAAGAATAAAGTTTTTTTTTTAAATGAGTCTTTGTTTTTAGGCATAATTTAGGTATAGCTTTGGTAAGATCACACAATTCCCCCTTCCTTTCCATTTCTGGATTTAGTTCCTTTGTCTGTATATAATGTATAACAGTGGCACACATACTTATTAATGAGCTCATCGATTGTTGTTCATCCAAAAATTTATCAGAGTTTGGACAATAGGCATTCTTTATCCACTTGGTTTTTCCACTGTGGATGAATATGCTGAATCCTTTTGAGTGATCATGGCAGCCAGGTGACACAATGAATAGAGTGGTAGGCCTGGAATCAGGAAGACCTGAGTTCAAACTGAACCGTAGACATTTAGTAGCCCTGTGATCCTGGGAAAGTCATTTAACCTCTTTCTGCCTCAATTTTCTCAACTCTAAAATTATGATGATAATAGTTCCACTTCTCAGGGCTGTTGTGAGGATCCAAAAAGATAATATGTGTACCACACTTGAGGCAGCTAAGTGGCACAGTGGATAGAGTGTTGGGCCTGGAGTCATAAAGACTTGTGTTCAAATACAGCCTTAGATACTTACTACTCATGCAACCCTGAACAAGTGACTTGATCCTGTTTTCCACAGCTTCCTCATCTTTAAAATCAACTGGAGAAAAAATTGCAAAGCAATCCATTATCTTTGCCAGGAAAATCCAAATGAAGTCTCAAAGAGTCAGACAAGACTGAAATGACTAAACAACAAAAAAGTACTTAGTGTAATGCCTGGCATATAGTAGGTACTTAATAAATGCTTGTTTCCTTCCTTCAGTATGTGGTAGATTATGCAAAATGGATTATTTAGGTAATAACTACAATGTTGTCTTCAATAAAAGCATCTATAGGACCTCACAAGCTATAGGGAATCCCTCTTCCATTTGAACTCTGCTCTCAATCTCCTCTATGATGACCATGAACATCTTTAGTGAACATCTTATCCCTGTTTTATGCCTCACTTAATATTAATAATCAAAATTGTCCAATTTATCACTGTTGTTATGAACATATTAGGCACTTGACAACTATTTGTTAAATGAATGACCCAATATTTTCCTCTTGTGTTCTTTTTTCTTCTCCTTTCTCATATTTGAGTTAAAAAATCTTTGGATGTAGGAAAGAAATTACAAAGAATTTTAAGCATATGAAAAATTCCTTATTGTACACGGTATTTATGTTCATGTGTGTAAGCTCTGTAACCAGATGGCTATGCTCCATCTCCATGGGACCTGTGGAAAAACATTTTGCAAGAAATTTTAAAAGAAAATAGTCTTAGCCAGAACTGAATATGTCTTTTTGCTACTAATAACTGATCTTCAGATTCAGAAGAGAACTTAGATATGATTTAGTCCAATCCCCTTATTTTAGAGATGAGGAAAGTTATATCCATAAAAGTAAAATGGCTTGCCCAAGGTAAAAAAGTGAATTAGTGTCAATGCCAGAGATGGACCTAGGTTTCCTGTCCCAATGATCTTTCTACACAAAAATAAAACCTTTAAAAATATACTTTTTTGTTGTTTTCACTGTTTTGGGATGATGTTTTATTTAATTCACAAGATCATCGGAGATAGAGTATATTTAGATCCAGAATGTATCTTAGAGGCCATCTTGTTCAGTGATATCACTTTACCAATAAGAAAAAGTCTATTTGGGGGCAGCTAGGTGGCGCAGTGGATAGAGCACCGGCCCTGGAGTCAGGAGTACCTGAGTTCAAATCCGGCCTCAGACACTTAATACTTACTAGCTGTGTGACCCTGGGCAAGTCACTTAACCCCAATTGCCTCACTAAAAAAAGAAAAAAAAAAAAAGAAAAAAAAAGAAAAAGTCTATTTGCCCATAGTGAAACAGATAATAGAATGAAGACTACCAATATCTTCTCACTCAAAATCAAATTATCTTTCACTATGCCACTTTGTCTCTTTATAGAGTGCTCAGAAAAGCCTTTCAGGGGGACCTCTTTTTTATATTTTTTTGCAGATATGGTCATCCAGCTACAAGATGATCATTCCATGTGAGTTAATGGAACTTGTAAGGTCACCAAATGCCCTCTCCTTTGGACTAGCATCCCATACTGTCATTCTAAAAGTCCAAGGGACAACCTGTTGTATTTCTCGCTGATGACTATGACACCAGGAATGTACAATCTTTAAGGGAAACAAGAAGTATGTACATCAGTGGGAAAGACAGGAAAATGGAATATCCTACAAATATTATAATTTTTCCATAACAGTAAATGCTGCCTGTCATTGAATAGAAGAAAAAGTGATATCTTCAGAATTCCTGTTTTCTTTCTGCCAATCTGAGACTTCAGATACAGACTACATATATATATATATATATATATAAGTTTAAAAATAGATATATAGATATACTTCATCTGAACTTTTCTATTTACTTCTGTTTCTGGTTGCCCTGTCATTTCAGTCTAATGTCATTTGAGGAAAGAACTGAAGTTCTTAAGGACATTTGCTCAAATATTAAAGTAAAACACCAAAGGCAATCAGTAGAGGAAATATAACAATCTGGTGAATAAATTTCACCTAATTCTTATAAGAACTAATTTATTGCTTTCCATGTAAGTTAACTACAATGGATCATCCCCTTTGTGGGTCATAACAGCATCATTTTCATAACCTATATTTAGATTTACAAATGTACATTTTATAGGTCATTGTTGCTTATATAGCACCTATAATCACACAGTTATTGTGATAAACAAATGAGGTGATACATTTAAAACTCTTTGCAAACCTTTAAGTGCCATATAAATTTTAGCTACTACTATTATTATTATTGCAATTTTTGTTGGAGAAAATTTAAATTGTTCTATAATTGATTTTATAATAACCAGCCTCTCATCAGTGAGTTCCTCTCAAAAGCTCCATTTGAGAAAGCACACATTTCAGACACCATGCTCTCTTCAAACCTTGGACCAGCCCATGTTGTTCCAAGCAAACTCTCCACCTTTTCTCTTGTGTAGGTACCCCTTCCCCCTCATCAATTCCTTATTTTGTGTTGTCTTCCTTCAGTATGTTGTAAACTTCTTAAGGGTAGGGACTGTCTTTCTTTTTACTTATATTTGTATTCCCAGCACTTAACTCAGTGTCTGGAAAATAGTAAAAATTTATTAAATGGTTTATTTATCATTTATATTATCTAGGAATCTCTATCCATTCATGTATCTGTATTTCCATTTATCATCTACTTTTGCATGTACCTTTATATCATCCATCTATCTTCCCAGAGTTTACTAAATTGTGGGGCAAAGAACATGACAATCCTGGATCTGGGGAAGGTATCAGGGCACAAAGCAATGGCCAAGATTATTTAATATTTTCAAGTAAAATTTTTTGAAGTAATAAACATTTTATTTATAGTTTTAGTTCCAATTTTTATCCCTCCTTCCCTCCCTTCCCTCCCATCTCCCTGAGGCAATAAGCAATCAGATATGGGTTATACATGTATGATTATATAAAACATTACCATATTAGTCATTTTGTACAAGAAAACTTGAATAAAAGAAAAATGAAAAAGGGAAAAATAGCATGCTTCAGTCTGTTCCATCAATATAAGTTCTTTCTTTGGAGGTTGATAGTATGTTTCATGAATAGTCCTTTGGTATTGTCTTGGATCATTGTATTGTTGAGAATAAAGTCATCCATAGTTCTTCATCAAACAATATTGCTGTCACTGTGTACATTGTTCTTTTGCTTCTACTGAATTCATTGTATATCAGTTCACACAAGTCTTTCCAGGCCTTTCTGAAATCATACTGTTTATCATTTCTTATAGCACAATAATATTCCATCACCATTATATACCATAGCTTCCCCAATTTCCCAATTGATAAGCATTTCTTTGATTCCCAATTCTTAGCCTCAAGTAAAATTCTTAAATAACTCACCTTCAATAAAAAAAGTTGAAATGAAAGTCAACAAATGTAGGAATCATCAGTGAATTCCTTCCTACTATCAGTGAATACAGTACAAGAATTATTTAATATGGTTATATACAAGTTAAAAATAAATTTGAGTTAGTACATGTGGGATCTTCAATGGCCATTATCATTCTCAAAATAGACTCCTGACAAAATGGACTGTGCTATTTCATTGCTTCCTTTTATATGAATACAAAACATTGAAATTTGAAGGTAAGGGGGCAGCTAGGTGGTGCATTGGATAAAACACTAGCCCTGGATTCAGGAAGAATTGAGTTCAAATCTGGCCTCAGATACTTGACACTTACTAGCTGTGCGACCCTGGGCAAGTCACTTAACCCCCATTGCCCAGGAAAAAATTAAATTAAATTTAAAAAAAAGAAATTTGAAGTTAAATAGTCTTTGTATGGAAATTAAAATAGAATAGTATCTGTTATATGTCTCCACATAATTCGTTTTGGCAAGAATAATAAATATAAAATATCTCCCCACAAATACATATGCAACTTTTTAAAAAATGAAGCAACCAAAGAACAGTTAAAGTTAATGTTTCAAACTTACCACCAATCATATTTATATTTAATGTTTTTAAATTTTTACTGTCTTTATTTTTTAAAGAATTTAAAAGAAAATATTTTTTAAAGAAAATAATATCTTTTCACAATGGATAAATACATAGCTGGCTAGGATAGAAAGTCCCCTACAGAAGTTGCTATAGGGAATGCAGCTAAAGCTAATAAGCAAAATGACAAAGAGATAGCATAAGCAGTAGGAATAAAGTAATAAAAGTAAAAAGCCCAAGTAAAGAAAATAAGACATATAATATTTATCATTGAGATTTACAAGTTCTGCTTTTGAAGGAAAGACAACTATCTTTGCCCTGTGCAAATATTTTAGCTCCATATAGTGTGAAACTTAATAAATGGAAAAATCTTCAAAATGTATATGCAAAATACATTGGCAAAATGTGGGAATTTTTCCAGAGAAATTAGATGCTTTTAATATGCAAAATATGCTTTTAAAAACACTGTAACATCAGGATTTTTTGCATCATACTAAGTGCAAAAAGCCCCATTTGATAGTAGAAACATTGCTGCTACCAAATCTATGGACATGTTAAGAACAAATCCTGGTAAATAATATGTAAAGGATTTTCAAATGGTTTCATTGGAAAACAGTATGGCAGTAAATATTGCCTATATTAATGAAGAAATACCTTTGGAATTAATTAATTGAAAAACTACACTTTTCTATTTTGTGCCAAAAGTGCATGAAAAAATGTAGTTAAAAATAAAAATGTATCATTACATATGTAAGATATGTTGTTAAAACTGACAAAAAAGAAAATTTGATGCTTTGTAAGCCTATTGATGGCAATGCCATATTAAGAGAAATTTCCAATATAATTGACATTTTAAAAAAATGAAAATTACATAATGTAGGAAAATTGTATTGGAGTTTTCAGTTCAAAAGCTGAATTGATATCAAGATGAAATGTAGTTCTACTGACCTCTTATCCAATTTGGGCAGATTCTGTGCTTCATATACAATCACTTGTATTGAGAAATATGAATAAACAGCTACATGCATTTTTCCATTTATTACAAGAGTAATCAACTTTATTTTTTTAAATCCATTAAAAGGAAGGCTTTGTGCAAAATAGGGTAACAATGTGAGGGCAGGGTAGTGGGTACTTATATAAAACTACAAAACATTCTGGCTTTCCTGTGGCTTGAAGAGAATTTGAACTAAAAAAGAAAAGTAATTGTCATCTTTCTTAGTAATAACAACAAAGATGAAATAAAATAATTTCATAATGAAAAATTTCTCCTGACATATATATATACATATATATATATATATACATATATATATATATATATAGGATATATTTAAGAAACTGACTACTCAACATATCAATGCAAAATCATACCCTGATCTAGAAAGATAAAATGGCTGTATGAATACTAAATTTACAGAAAAATATTTGTATATGTTCATCTCATTAAAAAATACCTGTACCACAAATTAAATAGAAGAAAGTAAAGTTCTATTTGCTAGTCACTTAACTGGTTTACAGAAATAATTTTCATTTAAAAAATGTAAATATTTATACATGAATACATAGGAAACACTTTTGTGACTAATAAAAATGTTTATTTAGGCTGATTCCACCTGAAAAATCAATTGTTCAATTAAAAATATTTACTAAGCAACTGCCAAACCCTATACAACAACAAAAAATTAAAATAATTCCTGCCCTAAAGGAGCATAGATGCTATCAGGAAATATAGCATACATTTATAAGTATTTACAGAATAAATACAAAATAAATTCAAAGTAATAAAATACAAGGAGGTTAGAGAGGGAATAGCACTAGCAGTTGGGAAGATCAGCAAAGGCTTCATGTGAAAGGTAGTGTTTGAACTGTCTTGAAGGATCTGTGAGGCAAGGGTAAGAAAAAAAGTGTACTCCTGGCTTGGGAAACAGGTACAAAGGCATAGAAATGGGAGATGATGTGTTTAGATGTGAAGAACAGAGAGAAGGCCAGAGTTTGGAAGAACCATAGAGTGTGGAAAAGGAAGTAGTATATAATAAGGTTGGAAAGCTAGGTTGATGGCAGATTGTGAAGAGCTTTAAATACCAAACAGAGGAATTTATATTTTATCCTAGAAGCACTAGGGAATCAATGGAGTTTATTGAGTAGGGGAGTGGCATGGATTGATTCAAGCTGAAGGAAAATCATGTTGGCCTCTGTGTGGGGAATTGACTCAATAAAACTCTTAAATAAATACATCCCCTCTGTTCAATAAAAACAAAGTTCAAATGAGTCGACAAATGCAGGAATCATCAGTGAATTCCTTCTATTGTCAGCAAATGTGACATAATAATTATTAAATACAGCTATATGCAAGTGAATACAAATTTGAGTCAGTGGGAAGAGATTTAAGACAAAGCCAATTAGGAAATAATTGTAGCAGTCCAGGTGAGAGGTGATGAGGGCCTGAACTAAAGCTGGCTGAAATAGTAAAGAAAAGGAGTTGAATAGGAGTGAGACTGTGAAATGAGGAATGGCAAGATGATGGGTAGGGGTGGGGCAGGAGGAAGAGAGAAAATTCATAACTTTAAATTTTTTTAAATGAATGTTAAAAACAAACAAATAATACATTTATTCAAAAGAAAGGAAGGAAGGGAGGAAGGAAGGAAGGAAGGAAGGAAGGAAGGAAGGAAGGAAGGAAGGAAGGAAGGGAGGAAGGAAGGAAGGAAGGAAGGAAGAAAGGAAGGAAGGAAGGAAGGAAGGAAGGAAGGAAGGAAGGAAGGAAGGAAGGAAGGAAGGAAGGAAGGAAGGAAGGAAGGAAGGAAGGAAGGAAAGAAGGAAGGAAGGAAGGAAGGAAGAAAGGAAGGAAGGGCAACATGTGGCAACTGGCCTGTTATTTAGGATAACGGAGAGTGCCTGGTCAAGAATAACACCAGGCTCACAAATGGGGGAAACTGAATAGGAAAAAGGAAGTTCTATAGAAGGATAGCTTTGGCAGGAATGTAATGAGTTCTATTTTTAAAATATTGAGTTTGGGATGTATCCAAGATATCCTATTTGAAATATATGGGACCGGGGCAGCTAGGTGGACCAGTGGATAGAGCACCGGCCCTGGAGTCAGGAGGACCTGAGTTCAAATCTGGCCTCAGACACTTAACACTTACTAGCTGTGTGACCCTGGGCAAGTCACTTAACCTCAATTGCCTCAGCAAAAAAGAAAGAAAGAAAAAGAAAGAAAGGAAATATATGGGACCACAGGAGGCCCTGAAGTCAGGAGGACCTGAGTTCAAATCCAGTCTCAGACACTTGACACTTACTAGCTGTATGATCCTGGGCAAGTCACTTAAACCCAATTGCCTCACCAAAATAGAAAGAAAGAAAGAAAGAAAGAAAGAAAGAAAGAAAGAAAGAAAGAAAGAAAGAAAGAAAGAAAGAAAGAAAGAAAGAAAGAAAGAAAGAAAGAGAGAAAGAGAGAAAGAAAGAAAGAAAGAAAGAAAGAAAGAAAGAAAGAAAGAAAGAAAGAAAGAAAGAAAGAAAGAAAGAAAGAAATATATGGGACCAGAACTCAGGAGAAAGGCTAGGAATATAGATATATGAGTCATCTTCATACATATAATAACTAAACCCTTATGAGCTAGTGAAGTATAGAGGATCCAGGACAGAGCCTTAGGATACACACATAGTTTGTTCAGTCTTTTTTCAGTCATTTTCAAGTCATTGTAACCCCATTTGGGGTTTTCTTGATCCAGATCATTTTACAGATGAGGAAACTGAAGCAAACAGAGTTAAGTGACTTGCCAAGGATCTCACTGCTAGTAAGTGTCTGAAGCTGGATTTGAACTCAGGAAGATAAATCTTCCTGACTATGTCTGGCATCCTCTGTACCAAGTTGCTTCTTACTCACACACACACACACACACACACAGAGTTAGGATCATGAGTGAGCAAAGGAGCACAAGGAATGGTCAGATGGGTAGAAGAACCAGGAGAGGAGAAAATAGTAGAGGTAGGAAAACCCAGGAAGGACTGAGGGAGAATACAGGAGAAAATTATGGTCAATAGTGTAGGTTAATGTAGGAAAGAGGCCATGAAGTATGAAGACAGAAAAGGTCATCAGATATGGCACTAAGAGATCCTTGATAAGTTTGAAGAAAGTAATGACTACTAACTGTGACCCCAGGCAATTCACCTACCCTGTCAGCTTCTTTATCTGTATCTGTTTCTTTATCTGTAAAATGTGGACAGTAAGGAACCTTGTTGTTAAGTAGTGCCTGACTCCTCATAACCCCATTTGGTGTTTTCTTGGCAAAGATATTACAGTGGTTTTCCATTTCCTTCTCCAGCTTATTTTACAGATAAGGAAACTGAGGCAAACAGTTAAGTGACTTGCCATGGGTCACACATCTAGTGAGTGTCTGAGGATGGATTTGAACTCAGGACTTCAGGGCCAGCACTATCCACTGCATCACCTAGTTTCCCTAATAAGGCACCTACCTCAAAGGATTGTTGTCAGGATCAAATAAAATGACACATATAAGGTGTTTTGTAAATATTAACACACTATATAAATGCTAACTGGGATAAGGTCAAAAAGAACCAAAGATATGTTTCTGTAAGGAATCCTCATGATGAAACCCAGTTCGTGTAATCCTGCTCTTTGCTTCATGGATTATAAGAACCTGAAATAAGTCATGACTTTTCCCAGGTCACAAAGGAGTTAAGTTACTGAGCCAAGATTTGAACAGATGGCTTTTTTTTTTTCCTTTTTCTTCTTCTTTTTTTTTTTTTGCAAGGTAATTGGGGTTAAGTGGTTTGCCCAGGGTCACACAGCTAGTGTCAAATGTCTGAGGCTGGATTTGAACTCAAGTCCTTCTGAATCCAGGGCCAGTACTCTCTCTGCTGTGCCACCTTGCTGCCCAAACAAAGGGTTTCCGAATCCAAATCTGGAACTATTTTCATCATACCATAGCAATACTCTCTGGTGATCTTTCTAGTCTGTAATCTTTTCCTCTTTGAGATATCCTCAAAACCAATCCCCAAATGCCCTTAAAATTGTATTGCCTTCATCATTGATCATTGGTTGATTCCAGCCACTCTTCTTGACCTCATTTTCTTGAGTGTCATTTCTACTTCCTCATATAACACATTGGGGAATGAGGTGAATGAGTCCAAATGTAGTGGTTTCATCAACTGTCAGTAGGGATGAAAATAGACTGCTATAGAAATACTGCTTGACCTATACCATTTCTCATCTCTATAATACCTTTATGAGAATTCTTGTTGTCCTTCCAGTTTCATCTATAAATCATCTCCGAATGACCTGGATCACATGAGGAGCCTTCTACGTTCTCATTTTCTCCTTTCTTCCTTTTCATTGTTTTGTGACACAATACTGTCAATAATCTTCCATCACATTCCATAATAATTTTTAAATTTGTATTGACACTTGGTTTTATGCCAACTTAATATCTGAATATGTATTTGTTCCTGTGACCATCCACCCATCCCATGTAATAAAAAAGAAAGAGGAAAAAAAGCAATTTATCTAAACCAACAAATCAAGTTTGATAATATATACAATGTTTTACTTAAAAGTAAACCTGTACTCTAAATAAGCACTGACCTTGACTGCTCTACCTTTCTGCTTGTCAAGAACATCAAGTGTTCATTAGCTAAAATGATTTATATGCTAGACTGCCCTCATTATAGTGACTGTTTTACATTAGCTAAATTTTCTAATAAATAATCATAATCAGAGTCAATGTCTTTACCTTTATCCAGTTCTTTTGTCAGAGTCAGCAGTTTATATAAATATGTCTGCTTGGAGCTGTTATAATTGTATACAACGGCATCTATCTTTATCCTTCCTTCTAATTTGATACTAGCATTGACCAAATCAGTTAATAAATTAAATTGACCCTAATTAGTTAATTACTACACACAGACAGATGACTTTGAAATTATTTCCATGTTAGAACTAGTCTTTTCTAGTATTGTGAAATATATAGTCATTGTTTTTTGATGATATTGTTCAGTCCCAAGTAGGTATTCCACTAAAGTCCTACTCAAGGTGCTTCAAACACAATGTGGAGGTCATTCTATGTTCTTGAAAGCTATGCTAATGGAAAACAAACTCTGACATGTTCTATATAAGTCAGAAAGGCTTTGGCGATTGGCCCTATGCTGTCATAGGACAACTGCCTGTTGTCTGAGGATCAAATAAAATGAATACAGAGAAATACACCATTGATAGATTAAATGCTAAATGGTCAGTGGTTCTTAACTTTTTTGTGCATTGGATCCCTTTGGCAATCTGATGAAGCCTATGGATTCCTTCTCAGAATCTTGTTTTTTAAATAAAATTCATAGGATTACAAAGGAAATCAATTATATTGAAAGTTATATGTCTCTCTATATACAATATATGCATGTGTATGTATATATAGACATATATCCATATACATATGTGTATGTGTACATATATATGTGTGTGTGTGGTTCCCATTCCTAAGTTAAGAATTCCTGATTTAGGTGACAAATTATTTTTTTCCCCAATTTTTTCCCATTTATTTAGAATTTTAGGGGCAGCTAGATGGCACAGTAGATAGAGCACTGGCCCTGGATTCAGGAGTACCTGACTTCAAATCCGGCCTGACACTTGACACTTACTAGCTGTGTGACCCTGGGCAAGTCACTGAATTTACCAAATAAAAATTTAGAATTTAGAATTTTAATTTTTTCCCAAATTACAAGTAAAAACAATTTTTAAGGTTGACTTTTAAAACTTTGTGTTCCAAATTCTCTTCTCCCCTCCCCCCCTTAAGAATTCAAGCAATTCAATATAAGTTATACATGTGTAGTCATGGAAAAAATTTCCACATTAGTCAGGTTGTGAAAGAAAACAGACAAAAAACTTAAGAAAAAGAAACTAAAAAAAAATTATGCTTCAGTCTGCATTCAGGTGACAAATTCTTTAGCCGTGCATATAACCCCATGAAATAGATAAAAATATAAAGTTCTACTCAGGCTTGTATAATGCCTTAAGTGGCAGAGTAGCAGAAAAGGGAGAAAAGGGTGCCAAGTGAACCAATGTGAGCCGTAAAAAACATTTTTCTCATCTTTCTTGACATATAAGAAAATGTAAAATAAGTTATTTCAAAAATATCTCCATTTTTCTTTCTCATATTTTTATTAGGTTACTGGCAAACAGGTCAGAGGATTATAGATTTGCAGGTTGAAAGGGGCCTCAGATGTCATTGAGTACAACCCTTTCATTTTCATAGATGAGGAAAATGAGGCTCGGAGAAATTAAATAATTTGCTCGATGCCACAAATCTTGTACCTGGATCAGGATTTGAACCAAGATCTTCCATACTTCAAGTCCAGTGCTCTATCCACTATACCATATTGCATCTATGTCTTTAGGCAAATCTTGCTGTTCAATGTATTAAAATTCTTTCAAGTTATTCAATCTCTCTCTCTCTCTCTCTCTCTCTCTCTCTCTCTCTCTCTCTCTCTCTCTCTCTCTCTCTCTCTCTTCTCCCCATTACAGCTAGAGAATAGTTTAATAGTCCAATAGTAATTTCTGAAGTACTTTTTAAAGATTGAAAGAAGTGATAATTGTATTTACTAGATTACAAATTTCTTAAGGGAAGATATCAAATCTTACACATTATAGTATTATATTTTCCATAGTGCCTAGCACAGAACATTACAGAAATCTCTAAATGAATTTCATAATTACTCAGAAGAGTTCTGCATTTTTATAGGAAAAACCAAGTAGATGAAGAATGTCTATTGTCTAGACTATGATATGCAGTTTGATGGACAACCCATACATCTTGTCCATCACGATAAATATCTTACTCAGACACTGTGGATAGACGATGAGTTGTGCCCAGAATTGAGAAGAACCAAGAACGTACATTGGATTGCCTTTGGGAAATTGTAGTGTTTTTAATGACCTCTTTTAATGAACAACCTCCTTTCCAAAACAAAGACTCGTCTTTTCTTTTTTCTTTCTTTTTTTAAGCAACAGTATTGTTCCAGTAATATTGTATGACTGAGAGTCAGGGAACACTACAGTTTCTAAAAATTCAAATCAAAAGTTACTCGGTGGACTCAGAACAGAGGGACACAGAGGCATAAATAGGCTGTAACATATTACCAGTGAATAATTGAACGGGAGACGAGCAAAAAAGATGCATTCAAGTAGAAACATGATTGAAAAGGTAATTATGTAACAATAATGACACAGCATTTATATGATGCTTCAAAGTTTTGCAAAGCACTTTTCATATGCTGTCTCATTTGATCAGCCTGCAGGTTCCATTGTTATCCATCCATCCTCTTGTTGTCAAGAGATCTAGAGAAGTTGTCTCCAAAGTGGTGTGCATGCACCCTGGGGATGCACAACAACCCATTAAAATATAAGAAGTAAATAGTAGAACTTCTACTTTTTAATCTAAAAGAAAGACATTAAACTTTACTAATATTTAATATATGGGTTGACAATGGAAATCCCTCACTCACTATGTCATATGGTCTCATGTCATGCATGCCAAAATATCTTGAGGACAGTATGTTTCTTGGGCTTATAGATTTCAAGATGGAAAGGACCATATTCAATGAATCCAACTCATTTTACATATGGAGAAACTGGGTCCAAAGCAATTAAGTTTCTTGTCATATAACTGGTAAGTATCTGAGGTTGGATTAAAAATCCTGGTCTTACTGTCTCCAGGTCCAGCATGCTATCCAGTATGCCACACTGTCTCTTAGTTCCACAACAAAGAGGTATTACAGTGGCACCATCATTTGTTCATTCACTTAATTTTTTAAAATACTATTTTCAGTCATCAAAAACTTGCCTCCTTACCCTCTTAACACACACACACACACACACACACTTAAAAACTAAAGAAAAACAAAATTGTTACAAACACGTATCATTCATTAAAACAAATTTCCACATTGGATACACCCTACCCTGCAAAATTATCTCATTCTGTAATCTAAGTCCTTCATTTCTCTATCTAGAGGATGGTCACATGCTTCATCCTAAGTCTTCTGAAATCATAATTGGTTATTATGCTGATAACAAATCCTACTTCTTTCAAAATTGTTTGCCTTTACCATATTGCTGTCACTATGAATTGTTCTCCTGGTTCTGTTCACTTCAGTTTTCATTAGTTCATATAGGTCTTCCCAGGTTTATCCAAAACCATTTCCTTCATCATTTCTTACATTACAACAGTATTCCAACACATTTATGCACCAAAAATTGTTCATCCATTCCTGAATTTATGAGTAGCCCCTCTGATTTATATTCTTTGCCACCTCCAAAGATCTATAAATATTTTTGTTCATCCTTAGAGTTGTTTGGTTTAGGATTAATCCCCCTATTAATCTACCCTTTCCCCCTCCTCTTTTCTCCCCTGTCCCTTCTATTTTGTTGTTGAATGAAATATATTTCTTTTTAAAAAAATAATAAACATTTTTATTTAAAGTTTTGAGTTTCAAATTTTATCCCTCCCTTCTCCCCCCATTCCCTGAGGTTGTAAATAATCAGATGTGGGATAAACATGTGTGATTATGTAAAACATTACCAGATTAGTCATTTTGTATAAGCAAATTTGAATAAAAGAAAAAATGAAAGAAAGTGAAAATAGCATGCTTCAGTCTATGTTCAATCAATATCAGTTCTTTCTTTGGAGGTGGATAGTATGCTTCATCATTAGACCTTTGGAATTGTCTTGGATCATTTTATTGCTGAGAATAAAGTCATTCATACTTCTTCATTAAACAATATTGCCGTCACTGTGCATAATGTTCTCCTGGTTTTGCTCACTTCGCTATACATCAGTCCATACAAGTCTTTCCAGGTCTTTCTGAAATCATTCTGTTTGTCATTTCTTATAGCAATATAATATTCTATCACAATCATATGCCACAATTTGTTTAGCCATTCCCCAATTGATGGGAATTGCCTTGATTTCTAATTCTTAGCCACCATGAAAAGAGCTATTATACATATTTTTTGTACAAATAGGCCTATTTATCTTTTTTGGGATGTCTTTGGAATATAAACCTAGCAGTGGTATTGCTGGATCAAAGGGTATGCACAGTTCTGTAGGCCTTTGGGCATAGTTCCAAATTGCTCTTCAGAATGGTTGGATCCATTCACAACTCTACTAACAGTGGATTAGCATTCCAGTTTTCCCATATTCCCTCCAACAAGCAACATTTTCCTTTTTTAAATCATAGTAGCCAATCTGATATGTTTCAGGTGGTACCTCAGAGTTGTTTTCATTTGTGTTTCTCTGATAAATAGTGGTCTAGAGCATTTTTTCATCTGACTATAGATAACTTTGATTTCTTTGTCTGAAAACTGCCTGTTCATAACCTTTGACCATTTATCAATTGGGGAATGACTTGTATTTTTATAAATTTGACTCGATTCTTTATAGAAATAGATTTCTTCTTAAAAATATTTATTTTAAGGGCAGCTAGGTGGCTCAGTGGATAGAGCACCTGCCTTGGAGTCAGGAGGAACTGAGTTCAAATCCGTCCTCAGACAGTTAACACTTAATAGCTGTGTGACCCTGGGCAAGTCACTTAACCCCAATTGCCTCACCCCCCAAAAAATATTTATTTTAAATGAAATATATTTCTGTATCTAACTGTATATTATTCTTTCCTTTAACCAATTCAGATAAAAGCAAGGTTCAAGTGTTATCTGCTCCTCCTAACCTTTTTTTCTTGTTTGTATAGATGTCTACTTGTGCACCTTGATTGAAATAGCTTTCCCTAACCTTTCTTTTCTTCATCCACCTCCCCCTGCTCATTGTATACCTCTTCTCTTCTTTCCATTCTGCATTTAGATCATTAAGACATAATAGAGCCAATCCCAGGCCTTATGTAACTATATTCTCTCTATTGACCCCCGATGGTGATAGGGCTCAGCAATGACATGTGTTTCATCTCCCTATGTTAGAAAGAAAGCAGTTTACTGCTTTAATCAATTATTACTCTTTGTTTATCTTTTTGTTTCTCTTAACTGCTGTGTTTAAACTTCAAATTTTCTATGCAGCTCTGGTCTTTTCATTAGGAATGATGATGGGCTCTATTTCATTAAAGAACAATTTTTCCTCCTTAATCAATATACTTAGTTTTGTTAGACAAATTATTCTTATTACAAGCCCATATTTTTTCCTTCTGAAATATTGTGTCAAATTCTCCACCCCTTTATAGTTGTGGCTTCTAAATCATATGTGAATCTGTCCATGGCTCCATATTACAATTCTTTCTTTCTGGCTGCTTACAGTATTTTTAGTCTGACTTGGAAGCTCCAGATTTGGGCTATAATGTTCTTTGGAGGTTTCATTTTGTGGGTTATTTCAGGAGGTGGCATGGATGAATTTTATTTACACTCTACCCTCTGGGAATAGCGAGAGGACTTGGGAGAGTCTAGGAGATCTGCGCAGTTTTCTTTTAAGATTTCTTGAAATATCTTGCCGAGGCCCTTTAAAAATGTTTTTTTTTGGTTATGGCATTCAGATGATCCAATGAATCTTAATTTTTTCTCTTTGATCTGTTTTCCAGGTCAGTTCTTTTTGCTATGAGATGCCTGATATTTTTTCTTAATCTTTTGACTTTGTTTTAATATTTCTTGTTGCCTCATGGAGTTATTAGCTTCTACTTGGTCCATTTTACTTTTCAGGGACTTTATTGCTAGGGCAAGGTTTTATAGCTCTCATAACAAGCCATTAATTCTCTTTCAAATTCTTTCTTCCACAACACTAATTTATTTTTCCATTTATTCCTTCAGTACTCTAATTCAATTTATAAAAATATTTTAACTCCTGTTTCATCTCTTCTAAGAATTCTAGTTTAGTTTGTGCTTGTGATGAAATAATGGGATTTTAGGAGATACTCAAAGACCCACCTGTAGATTAATCTATACTGATTGAATCAAGTGAGAGTGATTGACTGCTGATTAAGTCTACTTCAAGTTAATTGGATTGTATCAAGTTAATTGGATTGTAATCACACCTGGCTATCCCTTAAGAAGGTATTGTTCTCAGAAACTAGACTGTGAACTCAACTTGAGAACACCTTCAAAGACAATGGATTTGGATGACGCCAACCAATCACCTTGAAGCAGGGTGTAAGGACCGCCTCTGTTCCAGATGTATAAAAAAGCTTCCACAAACAGCTTTTGAAAGGGTGTTCCTGATTAAAGCAGGCTCGTGGAGGAGGACTTCAGGAAGAACCCAACCAGGCTGGAACTCTAGGCTAGACTGGAGCTGAAGCTTCTGATTTAAGGTGACCACAATTTAGATTTTAAATATCACATGCTCAAGCCGTATTTTTTCTCTAAGGCACTGTTTGTAGAGGTTTTTTCTCTTCTGCACTTGTATCTTAAGCATCCCTGCCACCATAATAGTATAATATAGTGGAGAAAGAGTAGAATTCTGCTGAAGTCAGCCCTATAAGTCACCTGGGAAGTTCTACTGGTTCAGACCGACAGAACTGCAAAGTTAGAAATGGGAACTTAGGTCCTACTCTGCTGGCTTTTTAAATTCCTCCTTTCTTAGTTCACTCCCCAGACTCTTCCTACCCTGAATATGGAGAAGTCCTCCTCTTAGTCTGCCATGGATCTGTGACCCAGATCTGGGTAGTAGGCAACAAAGCTGGCTGTTGGGTCATGTCCCTGTTTCAGTGCCTTGTATGTATCTGAGGGTAGCTGGGTATGGATCTGGGACTTCCTCTTGCACTGCTGCACAGCTTCTCCCTGGTGCTAGAGTGCTCTATATGCTCCATACTCCTTTCCTGGTCCACTTATCAATATCTATAGACTTCTCTGTCTCTATAAGCCAACCTGAGCTGGATCAAGGACTCACTGTGACTTTTTCATTATTATCAGTTACCTACCAGGAGTCAATCTGGTGATTTTTCTAGAGCTGTTTTGAGGAATTTCTAGTAAGGGGTTCAGGTATATTTCTCCCTGCCACTCTGCCATCTTGGCTCTGATCCATCATGATTATTAACTTTCAATATACTACAATACATTGTAGATTATGTTCTTGGAAAGTGGATTTATAGATCATATCACCTAGCTTTGAGAAAACTATACCTCACAAACTGACACTTAAAAGACACAATAAAGATAATACTTATAATGAGAACACAAACAAGCAACACAAAATCTAGGAATGACACTTTTCCTATCTCTATTATGGAGGTTCGTAAACTATTTTATGTCATGGACCCTTTTTCCAGTCTGGTGAAGCCTATGACCCCTTCTCAGAATCATGTTTTTAAATATATACAATAAAATACATAGGAGTCAAAGGAAACCAATTATATTGAAATACAGTTAGAATTTTTTTAAAGTTCATGAACTCCAAGTTAAGAACCCAGCCTGCTAGTACAAGTCCCTCAGCTAGTACAAGTTGCCAGTTGAAAAAAAAAATATGTAGAGAAATTATGGTCTAATTAATCTTATAGGCTTAGCAAAAAACATCAGAATTATTAATATTATTTAAAATATAGATCCACATCTACTATTGATAATGATGAACATTGTATTATTATATAGTACCTTGACATATTAGACAATGATCATTTGAAACCATAAAAATTAGTAGACATTTTAACATTATGCTTGTTTCCAAAAGTAATGTAAGCACCCCACCTATAACAAATATCTACATGCTTTTACAACTTGAAAACCATTTTCTAACCTGTTGAAAAATTTTCTCATTAGGTTTCAGTGGGTTTTAAACCTATTAAAAATCTAAAAATACAACATCTATGGATTAGTTTGCAAGAACAACTGATCAACTTTGGAAAGATGGAAATTTCCTAGCCTAATAACAACAAAATTGCATAATTGATGAATGGAATTTAAAAATTAATATTATAATTTAGAAGATGCACTTCATGGTGTTGATACCAAAACCAGGCAGAGACAAAACAGAGAAAGAAAATTATAAACCAATTTCCCTAATGAATATTGATGCAAAAATCTTGAATAAGATATTAGCAAGGAGATTACAGCAAGTGATCACCAGGATATATACACTGTGACCAGGTAGAATTTGTACCAGGAATGCAGGGCTGGTTCAACATAGGAAAACTATCAACATAATCAACCACATCAGTAAGAAAACTAACCAAAATCATATGATTATCTCAATAGATGCAGAGAAAGCTTTTGACAAAATACAGCACTCATTCCTAATAAAAACACTAGAGAGCATAGGAATAGGTGGATCTTTCCTTAAAATAATAAACAGTATCTACCTAAAACAATCAGCAAACATTATATGTAATGGGGGCAGGTAGGTGGCGCAGTGGACAAAGCACTAGCCTTGGATTCAGAAGAACTTGAGTTCAAATTCAGCCTCAGAATCTTGACACTTACTAGCTGTGTGACCCTAGGCAAGTCACTTAACCCTCATTGCCCTGCCAAAAAAAAAACCCCAATAACAACAACAACAACAACATTATATGTAATGGAGATAAGTTAGAGGCATTCCCTATAAGATCAGGGGTGAATTAGGGATGTCCATTATCACCTCTATTATTTAATATTATGTTAGTTTTAGCAATAAGAGAAGAGAAAAGGAATTAAAGGAATTAGAATAGGCAAAGGGGAAACAAAACTTTCACTCTTTGCAGATGATATGATGGTATACTTAGAGAATCCTAGAGAATCAACTAAAAATTACTTGAAACAATTAACAACTTTAGCAAAGTTGCAGGATATAAAATAAAACCACATAAATCATCAGCATTTCTATATATAACCAACAAAGTCCAGAAGCAAGAGATAGAAAGAGAAATTCCATTTAAAGTAAAGATGGACAATATAAAATACTTGGGAGTCTACTTGCCAAGACAAACCCAGGAACTCTATGAACACAATTACAAAACACTTTTCACACAAATCAAATCAGATCTAAATAATTGGAAAATATCAATTGCTCATGGATAGGCCAAGATAATATAATAAAAATGACAATTCTACCTAAGTTAATTTACTTATTCAATGTCATACCAATCAGACAACCTAAAAATTATTTTAAGGAGCTAGAAAAAATAATAACAAAATTCATCTGGAATAACGAAGAATGTCAAGGGAACTGACAAAAAAATGCACAGGGTTAACAAATCTGAAGCTTTACTATAAAGCTGCAGTCATCAAAACTATATGGTACTGGCTAAGAAATAGAGTGGAGGATCAATGGAATAGGTTAGGCACAGGAGACACAGTAGTAAATGACTTTAGTAATGTACTGTTTGATAAACCCAAAGGCTTCAGCTTCTGGGATAGGAACTCAGTATTTGACAAAAACTGCTGGGAAAACTGGAAGATAGTATGGCAGAAACTAGGCATAGACCAACATCTTACTCCTTATACTAAAATAAGGTCAAAATGGGTACATGGTTTAGACATAAAAGGTGATACCACAGGTAAATTAGGAGAGAAAGGAATAGTTTACCTCTCAGATCTTTGGAAAGGAGAGCAGTTTATGACCAAACAAGAGACAGAGAATATTATGAAATGCAAAATGGATGATTTTGATTACATTAAATTAAAAAGTTTTGTATAAACAGAAGCAATGCATCCAGAATTAGAAGGGAGACAGAAAACTGGGAAACAAATTTTATAGCCAGTACTTCTGATAAAGGCCTCATTTCTAAAATCTATAGGGAACTAAATCAAATTTATAAGAATCCAAGTCATTCCCCAATTGAGAAATGGTGAAAAGATATGAACAGGCAGTTTTCTGATGAAAAAGTCAAAGCTATCTATTGCCATATGAAAAAATGCTCTAAATCACTATTGATTAGAGAGATATAAATTAAAACAACTCTGAAGTACCACCTCACACCTACCAGATTGGCTAATATGACAAAAAGGGAAAATAATAAATGTTGGAGAAGATGTGGAAAAATTGGAACACTAATGCATTGTTGGTAGAGCTGTTAACTGATCCAACCATTCTGGAGAGCAGTTTGGAACTATGCCCAAAGGGCTATAAAGCTTTGCATACCCTTAGACCCAGCAGTACCACTTTGGGGTCTTTTTCTGAAAGAGATCATAAAAAAGGGAAAGGGACCCACATGTACAAAAATATTTATAGCTGCTCTTTTTGTGGTGGCAAGGAATTGGAAATTGAGGGGATGCCCATCAACTGGGGAATGGCTGAACAAGTTGTAATATATGAATGTAATGGAATACTATTGTGCTGTAAGAAACTATGAGTAGGCAGATTTCAGAAAAACCTGGAAGGACTGTTCTGATGCTGATTGAGATGAGCGGAACCAGAAGAACATTGTATACAGTATCAACAACGTTGTGTGTTGATCAACTGTGATAGACTTGACCCTTCTCAGCAATACAATGGTTCAAAAGAGAACTATGGAATCTAGATGCAGATTGGACCATACTTTTTCTATATTTTTTGTTTTTCTTTTTTTAGGTTTTTCCTTTTTGTTCTGATTCTTCTTTCACAGCATGACTAATGCAGAAATATGTTTAATGTGATTGTACATATATAACCTATATCAGATTGCTTGCTGTCTTGGGGAGGGGGGAGGAAGGGGAAGGAAGGAAAAAAATTTGAAACTAGAAATCTTATAAAAATAAATATTGAAAACTATCTCTACATGTAACTGGAAAATAAGAAAATACTTTTATGAAAAAAGAAGATGCTCTTCATCCATTTGGTTCTTTTTCAGCTATTACAGTCATTAAATTAAGTATCAGAATAAACAGATCTTAGAAGTAAAGTGTCAAATCATTGTATCACAAAGTATTAAAACAAGATTTCTTAAAATAAACCTGCAAACATATTGCCTTCACTAAAGTATTATACTTAAAATAGTTTAGTGAGATCAAAAAGTGTTTTCTAATATTAATGATTAAAATAGAAAATTTATTTTATCCTATAATTTATTTCATATTTTCTCATCTTTTCAATTTCTATTTTTATATTTTATAATGGGAATAAGCATTTATATAGCACTTACTATGTGCCAGGCACTGTGCTAAGTGCTTTACAAACATTATCTCATTTGATCTTCATACAATTTTGCAAGGCAGATGTGGTAATTATCCACATTTTACAGTTGATTAAATTGAGGCAAACAAAGGTTAAATGGCTTGCCAAGCTTATTAAGTGACTGAAACTGGATTTGAACTTTTTTTCCTACTATGAGCATGCAATTAAAAAAAAGTTTTAGATAGAGGAAGGCATCTGTCTTGTTGGTTGAACTCCTTATGGAGGATTTATGGGGCGATATATACAAGAGGTACACAAGATAATAATGTGGGGAGGGGTTGCAGTATAGATGAGACCACAAGTCCAATAAAGTTTCAAGTTTCCTAATATAGAACCTTTTGTACTTTAGGTGCTCAGTAAATATTCATTGGATGAATTATATCACTTAACCTTTTCTGTGGGTTAAATAATTATGATTCTTTTACTCATTCCTGATAGAACCGATTTTATAATTTTCTAACCATTTCCATTACTCTCTTACAAATCTCTTTGAGTTTGCAACATCTCAAGTCTAAATCATTAATCTCTATAGGGGCAATCTCCAACATAGAGAAAACACAACAGAAATATTATGTGGACTGATTCTTATCACTCATTTCCCATTGTTGGGGAAGCTATTGCTGGCCATTTCCACCCAGGACCATGTCCATGAGATGGTTGATTTAGAGGTGAAAGAAACCTAAACTCTAGTAATCTAGTCTCACTACTTTATTTTTACAGATGAGAAAAATGAAGCCCAGGGAGATTAAATTATTTGTTCAAAGTTACACAATAAGCAATAATAATAGTAATAAGTTAACAATAATAATAAGTTACACAATAAGCAATAGGGATGGGATTTGAACTCATATCCTTTGATTCCAAAACCAGTGTTTTTTCTACTGTACCAATGGCTAGTTCAAAAGTCAAATACCTCTATTCTTCTGAATAGTCACATGTAGCACACATCTGCACATACAAACATACAAATACATCCAAGTCATCAATTGTTTAAAGCCCCTTCATCCTCTACTCCTCCACTGTTTGGAAGAATCTACTTCCCACACTACCTTCACTGCCTTTATCACTTCCCTTCTAAGGCTCAACAAATGTTCAACACCCCACTTCTCAAGAATAAAAATATGAATATGTGCAGATCCTTGCTGTCCACACCAAAAGGGAAAGGATCAGAACCTTGGCACATCATTTTTTTAAAAAAAGTTTGCTGGCCTTGCTGTTTAAGTTTCCTGCATGCCCAATCTCTCTTCATACAGTAAAATTTACCCTTTAAAAAACCCTAAATATATAAATGTGGCTGACTCATCATAAGCTTTACAAATAGTCACTCACCTGCTCTCCTGGAATAAGTACACCCTGGCATGGTGAGCAGTTATTTTAGAGCCCAGATTCTTGCTGCAGCATAACT
Organism: Dromiciops gliroides; assembly: GCF_019393635.1. Classification (NCBI taxonomy): domain Eukaryota; kingdom Metazoa; phylum Chordata; class Mammalia; order Microbiotheria; family Microbiotheriidae; genus Dromiciops; species Dromiciops gliroides. Next base: position 289,650,820 of record NC_057864.1, on the reverse strand, counting down.
GTGCCTACACACATCTGCTGCTCATAGATAGAAATGGAGAAAAAAGTGAGGGAATCGAGTGAGACTAAAGAGGGAAGAAATAGAAGTGATGAAATCGAGACAAAACTAATTTTAAAATAGGGGAGGGGAGGACTGAAAGGGATAAAGAAAAAGGCTCAAAAATAAAATTAGAGAACAACATTAAAGGGAAAATAGAAATATGAAGAAAGAATGTGAAAAATGCCCCTCTAATCATATCTACACAGGGAACTCACAAGTCAAGGCAAATATTTACAGTTGCATTGAATATCGTGGTCCCAAATATTTTCCCCCTTATCCTTTCATTTGCCTTAACTACAGGCTATGAAGAGAAGTGGGTTAAGAATAATTTGACATGTCAATGGGTCCATCACTTTATCAGTGAGGTAACTCCTGCTGGTGTAGGTTGCAACTCAAGAACACCTTTTCGGGGCAGCTAGGTGGCACAGTGGATAAAGCACTAGCCCTCGATTCAGGAGGACCTGAGTTCAAATCTTACCTCAAACACTTGACACTTACTAGCTGTGTGACCCTGGGCAAGTCACTTAACCCTCATAGCCCTGAAAAAAAAAAAGTGCCTTCTCACCCAGAAGATTTTTAGTTCATATCCTCCCCACAAATTCCTTGATAGGGAATTTGCCCAGTGCAATAGGGGTTCCTTCTATATCATTTAGTACTTTTTGGATTCCAGTGCAGCACTCAAGCTGTCTGTCATCTGTTAATCCTTCCTTTTGTTCATGACCAACCCACTTTCTTCTCCAATTATGTATCACCCTCACGATGTCTTTTATGGCATTTCTTATTTGGCACTGACAATATGCTGCCACCTACTTACACTAGGACAATGAGAATAACGTCAAAGTTGATGTGGTACTTTTCCACAACAATCATGAGAGGTAGGGAGTGAAGGAATTATCTCATTTTTTCAGACACCTATGGTCTCTATTGATTTCCAACTACACAAGAACCAGGGAGTGACCAGGCAGCAAAGGGCACATGCTCGGACCACGGGTACGTGGTCGAGGAGGGCAGGCGCTCAGGCAAAGGTGGGCCTGTTCCAGCTCACATTGGTTGCGTTCTCTGAGAGTAAGAAAAGTTTTTATGCCCTTTCTTGTACTCCATGTTCCAGCCAAAGTGACCTATTAACTGTATCCAAATTTGATGTTCTTTCTCGCATGTTTGTATGTTTGCATAAGCTAGTCCTCATACCTGAGACACACACATCCTCATATTATCCATTTATAATCCTTAGCTTCACTGAAGGCTCATCTTAAGTATTGTTTGTCCTTCGTTTTTGAATAGGACCAGTGACATCACAGGTGATATCTTTACTTGAATGTGAATTGGATTTAAGTGAGGCATAATTGCACAAAGTCTTCAGCCTCACTCTCTTTTCCATTGTCATTGAAACCCAGTGGCAAGACAAAGGTCAGGACAATTGGCAATGGTCCAGGATGCAGTGGATGACCTTGGCATCTTCAATGTTTGACCAAGCTCTAAGCACTCCACAGCACCTGCTTCAGCTGCCTTCATGGCCATTGGAACAATTTGTTCTCATCCACCCATTCTGCAGGAGAAAGTCTTCATGTGCTTGAGGAGGACACCCCACTACATAACCAACAGGTTTGAGGTCCTTCAACCTGGTTTAGCTCATCTGCCGATGTTTACTGTGGTGTGGCCACTGCACATGCTGTTGCTTCTAATGCCACAGGTGAGAGTTGAATACAAGGTAAACACCAAAGAAGAATGAAAAGCCCTGAAACGGTATCACCAAACCCTCATACCAGAGGTGTTAGTCCTCCTTGAATACTCCATACCCCCTCTTAAGTGTAACCTTCTAACCAAAGCCTTTCCTGATTCCACAAATTGTTAGTGTTCTCTCCCTCCTCATTTTATCTTGTACATACTTAATCTGTATATGTATCCCATGATCCAGGGCCCTCGAATCTCTGGGTTTACATGTACCAGATTTGATCTCTGTGACTAACCTAAAAGATAACATTCTTTATGCTCTATATTCCCCTTCCCAGAGTTTACACAGGGAATAAGTTTGTGTCTAGGTTTCTGCAAATGTAGGTAATAAAATCTTCATATTCTGACAAGTACCTAAGGTAACTAATGCAGAAGTTTTGAAGGACTTGTAGGGGAAGAGAAACATAAAACATTGACAAAAGCTCATAAGCTCCCCTTAGAAGGACATTGAATTTTGAGTTTTCAACAAGACAATACTGACATTCTGGTGAATCTCTGGCTCAACTAGAGTTCTATGCAGTCCATCCCAGATTCATTGGGTCCATTTTTCTTTGGATTCCCTGAGTAAGGCAAACAAACTATAGAAAAAGGTGAAGAAATTGGATCTTAGGCAACACTGAAAAATAGATTTTAGGATATTTCCTCATGGAATTTCTGACAGGATTGCACAAAGGATTTTGAAACTCAACATGAATAACTTGGACTTTATCTTTCCTTCCTTCCTTCCTTCCTTTGGATTAGACCTGCATTTTCATTGGTATAGGAAACTTCCAGTGAGGAAACACTCCCACCCATACCAATCAGGACAAGTTGTCTAGGGCATTGATGTGGACTGGCAGGAGTGTTTTTCAGAAGAATTTATGCAAGAAAAATGGAGAGATTCAGACAAAGAGGGGGAGCCCCTCCAAGTGATGGGTAGGTGAGAAAGCCAATTTACTGGTAACCTTTGGCACAAATTTAAAAACAGAAGCCAAAGAGTAGGTAGTTTTGTGAAAATCAGGTAGAAATGAGAGCAGGGCAGTTTCCAGCTCACACCAGACACAATGAGAAGGCGGAATAGCTCTAAAGATTCTGGGAAGGGAAAAGCCATCAGTTTCTACAACAGACTGTCTGTGGCAGACTGCTTACATTATGAAAATAGACACAAACAGTGAAGAGATAAGAAGGAGCTCATGGTAAAGAACAGTGACAGCATAGTTAAAAAAAAGTCTAGGGGCATAAAGTAGTAATACATCTGTAAGATATTGCTTCTAAGAAAGACCTAAACAAACTTATGGATTAATAGAAATGGCTTGGGAGGAGGTTTAAGAGACAAAAGTTTTAGTCCCAGCATGTTTACCAAAGGAGGTCCATTTTCCTAGGGAAATCACTCACCTCTCTATGCCTCAGTTTCCTCAATTATCAGATAGGTATAATTTCTGACATCCTATGAGCCCTCAAAGCTTTATTTTGAGGATAACTTAAGAAAACAAATGCAATATCATTTTGAAAAGTCAAAGATAGTGTACTATAGAAATTTTCATTTAAATTATTACATTAGGCACATTTCCTGGAGGGAAAAAAGGCTAAGCCAGGTTTATCTTTGGGATAGTGAAATAGCCAAGATGATGTTTCTACTGTTGTTCAATTGTGTTCAACTTTTCATGACCCCATTTTGGGTTTTCTTAACAAAGGTACTGGACTGGTTTGCCATTTCCTTCTCCAGCTCATTTTACAAATGAGGAGACTGAGGCAGACAGGGTTAAGTGACTTGCCCACAGTCACACAGCTAGTAAATGTCTGAGGCTTGATTTGAACTCAGGAAGAAGAGTCTTCTTGACTCCAGGCCCTACATTCTATCTTGTGCCCCACCCAGGTGCTCTTTAAAATAATGTACTAATAAACTAATGGACTCTGAAATGGTGAATTCAAATCCCCTACTGGGAACAGTCTCATTGCTGAGTCAACCCTGATCTCTTTGAACTCTAGAGTTTAGACTACTGGGGATCAACAACTGCATCAATAAGGTATTTATTTCTGTCAGGGTTTTGTTATCATAGTCACCATCACCACCACCTCCACTTGAAAATGCTATCATGGGGGCAGCTAGGTGGCGCAGTGGATAAAGCACCAGCCCTGGATTCAGGATGACCTGAGTTCAAATCCAGCCTCAAACACTTGACAATAGCTGTGTGACCCTGGGCAAGTCACTTAACTCTCAAAAACAAAACAAAACAAAAAAGAAAATGATATCTATCATCAATGAATCCTCCGAGTGTTAGAGGAGGCAAGGTGGCACAGTGGAGAGATTGCTGGTCAGGAAGGCTCAAGTTCAAATCCAGCATTAGATACTTACTAGCTGTGTAATCAAGTCACTTAACCTCTGCTCACTTCAGTTTCCTCAACTGTAAAATGGGCATAATAATAGTACCTTAGTGAGGGTCAAATGAGATCACTTAGCATAGTGCCTGATAAATAGTACATTAATAAAAATGTTTGTTTCCTCACAAATAAGAAAAAAGGTTGTTTCCTTCCTCCCCAAAATACATATATAGCCTCAGAGCACACAGAACTAATGAGTAAGGTCAGCTTCCATACAGCTCCAGTATATACCCTCACCATATCAATCCTCTGACCCTGAAAGGATAAGCACCCACTCTAACTGGAATGTGGCCCCAAAACTGCACCTGATACCAAAGGAAACATCACCCACACTATTCACAACAACCAACACTTCTCCTCTTCCAAATTGTTAACTTAATTACTCTATTTCAACATCGTCAAACAAACCAAAGGCTAACTCCTGTCTTACACACTAAAAACCTGCCCTAGGATTCATCCCTATCATCCAGGGACTGGTTTCCACCCACACCTACTCCACTACTTAAGCACATTTGTCTCTCTTAATGTGTAGGAGAAGGAGGGGGGAGAGAGTAAGGGGATAGAATTCACAACTTTGGGCAGCTGTGAGCCCTCTTCACCTTGGTACACAGCTGCTAACTCTTCAAAATCTATCTAATAGGAAAGGAATGAATTGGTTTAAATGGTAGCAGAAGAAATTTAGGTTTGACATTTGGAAGAGCTTCCTGACTAACACTTGTGAGACACTGAAAAAATGTGACCAAGGGATACATGAAGAGTTTTGAGTAAAGGCCATAGATGATTATTTTTCTGTGATAGTTTGAATGCAGTACTGACTGGAAGCAGTGAAACAGATTTTTCACATTTCTTCCCATGATACAGTCTGATTAAATGAGGATTAAATAAGGGGAGGAAGGAGGATTGGGGATGTATTAACAGAAGCAGTTATAATGCCTGGTGAATCCAATACCAAAAAAATTCTCTTAACCCTTATGTTTATCTTTATCTGACCTACTCATGTTTGGTACAAAGATGCTGGGGGTTAGGGGGTGGTCCACTTCAGGGGTGTGTGATAAATGTTTAACAACTGGCTGTCTGGGGGAAGGGGAGAAATGTACTTAAGACAAGATTTTAAGTTTAATCTGTTTTATTAACATTTTCTCCAATACCTTCTCAAGTCTAACTAACAGTCAACAGAACAAGAAATCAAGCCCTGATTTGTAGAAATTGATGATTTCCGAGGTATAAATGCTTACATTGAAAATTTAACAATCACCTCTAGCCAGCTAGTGTCAGCTGCTCCAGCCTACTACTGGTCTTCTTACTCTGGTTTGGAGGATTTGTGAAAAGCTCCAGATCCCTTTGTCCTCTTGAGTATGAAGTTATGCTGGCCCTAGGAACTAGACCATGCAAAACACAGCCTACAATTCTGGACAGAATTGTGATTACATGTTCAACTCATACCTGAATGCCAGAACAAGGCTGTGACCCAAGATAGCAATAATGTCTCCTTATATGCTTTTTATACTGAATATTCTAAAAGTGACCTGTTTGCTATTACTCCCCAAATTAGGAAGAGTGTGTAGCTTTATTGTTGCTCTTGAGGTCATGAACTAACAAAAAGATCACAGAGTGAGAGCTACAAGGGACCTCAGAGGTCATAGCATCTTATGCCAGTAATTTACAAATTAGGAAACTGAGGCTCAGGGTACTTAACTGACTTTCCTTTTTTTTGGTGAGGCAATTGGGGTTAAGTGACTTGCCCAGGGTCACACAGCTAGTAAATATTAAGTGTCTGAGGTCGAATTTTAACTCAGGTCCTCCTGACTCCAGGGCCGGTGCTCTACCCACTATATCACCTAGCTGCCCCTCTTAACTGATTTTCCTAACATGATACAGGTAATAAGCATCAGTGTTGAGATCCAGAGTAGCATATCTTTGTTCTAGAATTATACAATATATAAATCCAAACAATTAAAAAAATATTTGTAAATTTATACACCTACAAATGATACTTGAAGAAATTAATTCAGACTACTCATTGGAAGGATAAATACTGGAACTGAAGTTTAAATACTTTGGCCACATAATGAAAAGAAAGGGTTCATTAAAGAAGACATATATTAGAAAACACTGAAGGCAAAAGTTGTGGCAGAAGATGAGATGGACAGATAGTGTTATGGAAGCAATGAACATGAACTTGGACAGACTTCAGGATATAATAGAGGATAGATGGGCTTGGCATGCTATGATCCATGCTATGGTCCACAAAGAGTCAGACATGACTGAACAATTAAACAACAACACCTACAAATGTGTATGTAACTTTACTGGTAATTCACACTTGAATAAAATTCTTAAATTGATGAAGCATTTGCACATTCTTTTTTTCTTTTTTTTTTATTCTGGATCAAAATATTCCCTTGTTAATCAAATAACCAAGAATTTATAGTGTTCATGAAGTCTTTTATTTCTTCCCATCCTCAAAAAATATATAGTTGTTTTGCTTTGTTTTAAAGTTTATATTTTATCCTAGAAATGGATCACTGGAAGTTACTGAGTTGAGGAGTTACAAAGCAAAGGATATGATGTTTGTAACTTGAAGGATATATTATGAGAGTGGGGAGCCTTTTCTTTCTCTGATAAAGAGTGCTGTTTTGGATATGTTGGGTTTGAAATATCTATGGAAATCCAGCAGGAGATATCCAACAGAGTTGGACTAGAGTTCAGAAAGGGGATGAAGACAGCATATGTAGATTTGGAAATCATTTGTATGGAGATGATCACCTAGAAAAGAGGGTGTATCTATGGAGAGAAAGAAGATGGCCCCAGACAAAGCCCCAAGGTATATCTGTCTTTAAAGGTGGACTATAGATGATCATTCAGATAAGGGAACTGAAAAACAAAGGTGAGATAAGTAGGAAAAAAGTTGTGAAGGTGAGACTGTGAGATAGGCATGATTAACAATGTCAAACACTAAAGAAAGGTCACTAAAGATGAAATCTGAGAAATGGCTTTGAATTTAGCAATGAAGAGAACATTGGTCATCTTAGACAGCATTTCAGTTAGACAATGGGGTAAAAAGTAAACTTATAAGTGAAATGTAATGATGTAGCAACTATGAATATTGACAGATTTTTCTAAGGTTTTGGTCATGAAGATATGATAAGGTCAAATGAAAGGATTTTGTTTATTTTAAGAATGGACACTTTCTGTTCATGTTTATAGGCTGTAATGAAGAAGCCAACAGATAGAGAAAAACAGAAGGGATAATTAAAGAGTCCAGTTTGGAGAAAATGGTCTCCAAGGACACTGATAGAGTGATGGGGCTTAGCAATAAAAAGGATCACCTCTTGATCAGAAATTGGAACAAAGGAATAGTGGAGAACTAGGATCACATTGAGAAAATTTGAGGTCAAGAATTAGGGATAAGAGGGAGCTCATGATGGGTGGCCTCAATTTTCTCAGAAAAGTATGTTAAGGTCCTTTGCTGAGAGACAGGTAGGAGGAAATGATGTAAGGGGCTTGACAAGAGAAGAAGTTTGGAACAGAAACTATGAAGAGTCAATAAGTGAAGAGTAAATAGCCTTCCATGCAGCAGTGAGAGCCCACTTGAAATTAGGTAAGAGGGGGAGCAGAAGCAAGATGGCAGAGTAGGAGAAAGAAGTACAACAGGGCCTTTGCTGCATTATGTGAGACAGGGGTGGAGGAGGAGGTAGTGGCAAAAGGCATCTGGATGGTGTGAGAGGAGAAAGAGAGGAGAAGAAGAAGGTCTCACTAAACAGGCTCTTTTTTTTTTTTTTTTTAGTGAGGCAATTGGGGTTAAGTGACTTGCCCAGGGTCATACAGCTAGTAAGTGTTAAGTGTCTGAGGCTGGATTTGAACTCAGGTACTCCTGAATCCAGGGCCGGTGCTCTATCCACTGCACCACCTAGCTGCCCCAATTTTTTCAATAAAATATGAAGAAAGGTGCTCAACAGAGAGAGTGGGAGGAGAAGGAGCCATGAGAGGTTGGAGAAGAGATGAAAAGGAGTGGAAGAATGGCTATAGTGAGTGGGATAGTCACTTAATTAGAGAGTTTGTAAAAAGAATCACTTGCTGACATAAAAGGTGATACCATAGGTAAATTAGGAGAGGAAGGAATAGTTTACCTCTCAGATCTTTGGAAAGGAGAACAGTTTATAACCAAATGAAATAGAGAATATTATGAAATATAAAATGGGTGATTTTCATTACATTAAATTAAAAAGGTTTTGTACAAACAGAAGCAATGCATCCAAAATTAGAAGGGAGGCAGAAAATTGGGAAACAAATTTTATAGCCAGTACTTCTTCTTCTTCTTCTTCTTCTTCTTCTCCTTCTCCTTCTCCTTCTCCTTCTCCTCCTCCTCCTCCTTCTTCTTCTTCTTCTTCTTCTTCTTCTTCTTCTTCTTCTTCTTCTTCTTCTTCTTCTTCTTCTTTTGGTGAGGCAATTGGGGTTAAGTGACTTGCCCAGGGTCACACAGCTAGTAAGTGTTAAGTGTCTGAGGACAGATTGAACTCAGGTCCTCCTGACTCCAGGGTCAGTGCTCTATCCACTGCACCACCTAGCTGCCCCCAGTACTTCCGATAAAGGTCTCATTTCTAAAATATATAGGGAACGAAATCAAATTTATAAGAATCCAAGTCATTCCCCAGTGGAGAAATGTTCAAAGGATATGAACAGGCAATTTTCTGATGAAGAAATCAAAGCTATCTATTGCCATATGAAAAAATGCTCTAAATCACTTTTGATTAGAGAGATGCAAATTAAAAGAACTCTAAGGTATCACCTCACACCTATCAGATTGGCTAATATGACAAAAAAGGAAAATAATAAATGTTGGAGAAGATGTGGAAAAATTGGAACACTAATGCATTGTTGGTGGAGCTGTGAACTGATCCAACCATTCTGGAAAGCAATTTGGAATTATGCCCAAAGAGCTATAAAGCTGTGCATACCCTTTGACCCAGCAATACCACTATTAAGTCTTTTTTCTGAAAGAGATCATAAAAAAGGGAAAGGGACCCACATGTACAAAAATATTTATAGCTGCTCTTTTTGTTGTGGCAAGGAATTGGAAATTGAGGGGCTGCCTATCAATTGGGGAATGGCTGAACAAGTTGTGGTATATGAACATAATGGAATTCTATTATGCTGTAAGAAACGATGAGCAGGAGGAGTTCAGAGAAACCTAGAAGGACTTGCATGAACTGATGATGAGTGGGATGAGCAGAACCAGAAGAACATTGTACACAGTATCATCAACATTATGTATTGATTAACTGTGATAGACTAGATTCTTCTCACCAATCCAATGGTACAAGAAAGTTCTAAAGGACTCATGATGGAAAAGGCTCTCCAAATCCAGAAAAAAAAAAGGAACTGTGGAATATGGATGCCAATTGAACCATACTATTTTTTTGGTTTTGGTGGTGTTGTTTTTCTTTTTTGAGGTTTTTCCTTTTTGCTCTGATTCTTCTCTTATAACATGACTAATGCGGAAATATGTTTAATGTTATTGTACATATATAACCTATATCGGATTACCTGCCGCCTTGGGGAGAGGGGGAGGGAGGGAAAAAAATCTGATATTAAAAGGGGATTACTAGCCCCAATTTGTCTCCTTAAAAAAAAAAAAAAGAATGACTTGCAGTGGTTAAGGCCCAGGTGAAGTTATGTAGTATACATTTGTAGAGGACCCAGTCAGCATGGTTTCATGATTTTCTCCAGCCTTATCCAGCAGCATGTACATAAGAATGAAGGCAGCAAATTGTGAGAATGATTCAAGGTTGATGCTTTGCAAAGCAAGTGTGGCAATATGACAAGGGAGTAAGGAATTCCAGAGAAGGGGACAATATAGAGTTGAATGCCAAGGAGTCTGAGATGGGGAAGAGAGGAGAGCATAATTAATTCAGGAATGATGCCCTAGGAAAAACTGAGGGGTTGAGGAATTGGGAATCACTGCATGGACAAAGAATGGCAATAGATTGTGAACAGATAAGGAAATTTCAGAGTTGTGTTGTATTTGTAGATGATGGCAAGATCAAGGGTATGACTATCTTTTTTTATATCCTTATTGATAATTTTAGCTTATCCAGAAGCTAGAGGTTAGGGAGACTGTCAACTAAAACAGTGTTCCTTGAAGAAAGCAGGACCTATAAGCTAAGTACTTTTTCATTTTCCTCAATCATAGTGTATATATTTGTGGGAAAATGCACCCTAAGTTTATAGGTATAATGTTTCATGGTAAATGTAACTATGCTATTTCAATAAATGCCTTTGGTTTGAGTTAAATTTGTCCTCTGGCTGACATTGAGAGGGGCCTGTGAGCTATAGTTTTAGAGGAGTAGATTCACAGCTTATATACCTTGAGTCCAGTGAAAGTAGCCATACCTGTGGTAACCTGCCCTTTGAGTTGGGGGTGGGCTTTGGGTAGCTAGATCCCTAAAGTGTAGCATCCCCTTCGGCTAGAAACACTTCCAAGAGCACACTGTCTCTACCAAGGTCAGTTTCCACAATTTATAAACTCTTAGTCTCTCTCATTTGCCTGTATAAATAAGCCAGCAGAGAAAAGACACAGGAAGCAATCCATAGCCAGGTACAAGTCCACTGTTTCTGCCTCAGCTGAGCTTTATAAGTCTTTCATATGCAAATGGATCACGCAAAGTCTTGATCAATTGTAATTTCAACAAATGGATGGATTCAATTTATCAAGAACTTCCTGATCACATCTCCATACACACACACACAAGAATATACAAAATAAAATTGGCAGGGATAGGGGTTGAAGGAGAGAGTGGAAGGGAGGATAAATTAGTAACTAGGAAGATCAGGAAAAAATTAATATTTTAAGGAAATTGAGAATTCTAAAAAGTAGAAGTGAGGAAGAAGGGAGTAGATTAATTTAATTTATATTAACTTTATCTATTGAGCTCAATGAGTTAAAATCAGACAACAATATTCAGTTCCCTTTGTGGGCCAGTGAATTTTGTTCTCTTTACTGACCATAGACAGTAAGCTAAGTTTTATCCAAATATTTGTGTCATTGGTGATGAGAAAGACTAGATACAAAATGTGTATGATTTAAGACAAATCCATTGGCATTACTGGAAAAACAAATAAAAATATAAACCCTACTGATGGAGATGGGTCAGTTGTCATACTTCCTGTATGAAGACATTATATATTTATCCAGTATTTTAGCATGTACTTTGAGGTAATAGCTTAGGAGCACTCAGGGTTGTAAAGAATTAATTGTTATTTGAGGTTTTTATGACCCCCATCTTTTGGCTAGAATTTAAAAAAAAAAACAAAACTCAGCACACGCACTGGCCTCTGGGGCTCCACAAATGGCATGGTGCTCAACCCACTGGTTGTAGCTGTCCCCATGGCGCTGGCACCTCACGTCATCGTCATCACCACTCGCCGACGCCTACATGGGCCTGGCAAAATTATAATGATTGGAAGCCTAGTGACATCAGTCATGTGACTGTCAGGGCGGCCAGCCAATTGGCTGGGGGCTGTCTGGGGTCTGTGGGGAAGAAGGGAGGAGATTCGCCTTCAGGGTCATTTATTTGAATGTCAGCATCTGAATTAATCTACCTTTTTTTTAAATAGTCTGCTAAATTCCACTATAATAATATCACTGACAATAGCTTAGCAATCACATTTGCCACTTCTTTCCATAGGCAGTTAAGTCGTGCAGTGGATAGAGCATTGAGTCTAGAGTTAGGAAGACCTAAATTCAAATCCTACTTCGGATTATTAAAAACTGTGTGATCTTGGGCAAATCACTTAACCTCTCAGTTCCTCAGTTTCCTCAACTGTAAAATGGAGATAATAATAACTTCTGCCTCCCAGGGTTGTTGTAAGGATTAAATAAGATATTTGTATAGTGCTTAACACAATGTCTGGCACATAGTAGGTACTGAATAAATGCTTGTTTCCTTTATTCCTCTCAGTACACAAGGATGTTTTGCTCAGGTTTCCTGGTTTAAACAAATTAAAATCTCTGACTGTATCACATAGCAGAAAGGGGTCTGGATCTGGAGTCAAAGGATCCGAGTTTGAATCCTACCCCTCCCACTTACTATGTCATCTTGGATACATCAATTAACTTTTCTGGGATTAAGTTTTTCTCATCTATAAAATCGGGAGCGGGGGGTGAGGATTAGATGAACTCTAAGGTCCCTTTTCAGTTCTAAGTCTACGATCAGTGGGGAGATTATGATAAACTAAGAAAAAGAAAATTTCAAATCCACATTAAAAAAAAAAATTGAGAGGTTGTGTTGTTCCTCAGTGGACAGTGAACTGGCCTTGGAGTCAGGAAAGCCTGGGATCATATCCACTTCAGATACATACTAACTGTCTCTTACTACTCTTACATACTAACAAGTCTCTTAATCATTCCCTCAGTTTCATCTCAGGCACCTCTCTAATACTAAAACTAGCAGAATAGTTTATGATTTCCATTGGTAGAGGGATTGTTGTCACCAGAAAATCCCTATGCCAATGAAACTACAGGTCTCCTCTTTTTTTTTCTTTTTTCTTTGTGAGGCAATTGGGGTTAAGTGACTTGCCCAGGGTCACACAGCTAGTAAGTGTTAAGTGTCTGAAGTCGGATTTGAACTCAGGTACTCCTGACTCAAGGGCCAGTGCTCTATCCACTGTGCCACCTAGCTGCCCCAACAGGTCTCCTCTTAAAAGTATATTAAGACATTTTAAATGATCATACAACAAACTAATAAGTCTCACAGCTAGAATATCAACAACAAATAACTTTTTGTCCTTATTCCTTTTAACCCTGAGGCTCCAGAGGAATTTACTGTGCTCAAGGATCCTGTGGCAAATGGTTTTGTAATAGTGAAAAAATGATAAAGCATTTATATGGCTAAGAATAGAAACTGCAGTTCCACTATCTAAGATAAAATTACAAGGGCTATAAATCCTCATCCTTTAGAATATACACTGATCACTAGCTGGGATTAGAAAAAAAATCTACTCATGATTTATGCTTTTAATAGGTCTGAGAATTCCAAGGCTTTCCCACACAGAGACACCATTTATCGCTCCCCCCCCCTTTCTTTCTTACTTTATCAAGATATTTAAAGGATAAGATCCGTGAGGGAAAATGTGCTATCTTAGGATAGAGGGCCCAGTCCTTAGAAAAACCTCTGAAACTAAATATGGGAATAGGATGGAGCCAGAGGTGTGCTGGAGCCACGTGGTACAGGAATATTGTTATTCAGTTGTTTCAGACTTTTCATGACCCCATTCAGGGTTTTCTTGACAAAGATATTGGAGTGGTTTGCCATTTTCTTCTCCAACTCATTTTACAGATGAGGAAACTGAGGCAAACAGGCAAACTGTGTTAAGTGATTTGCCCAGGGTCTCATAGGTAGCAAGTGTCTGAGGCTGGATTTGAAGTCAGGAAGATGAGTCTTTCTAACTGCAAGCCCAGCATTCTATCATCTGTGCCACCTAGCTGCCCATGATACAGGGAAGTGATTGTTAAATTTTCAGTGAGCAGTCACACCTTGGAAATGAGCAAACACTATAAAGCAGGGCTTGATTTGTTACTTTGTTGATTGTCTGGAGGCTTTAAACTTAATAGCATGATGGAGAAAATGTTAATGCAAATTAAATTTTAAAACTGTATCATGTTCATGAGCTAGTTGTTAAACATTTACTATCACACCCCTGGGGGGAGCCCATTCTCATCTATCACCTTGGCTCCTGTTGAGAGTAGAGTGTGGAGGGGCAGCTAGGTGGCGCAGTGGATAAAGCACTGGCCCTGGATTCAAGAGGACCTGAGTTCAAATCCGGACTCAGACACTTGACACTTACTAGCTGTGTGACCCTGGGCAAGCCACTTAACCCTCATTGCCCTGCAAAACAAAAAACAAAAAGCAAAAAAAAGAAAAATGTCAGATATTTAGGGGCAGCTAGGTGGTTGCAGTGGATAGAGCACCCACCCTGGAATCAGTAGGACCTGAATTCAAATCCAGCCTCAGGCACTTGACACTTACTGGCTGTGTGACCTTGGGCAAGTCACTTAACCTTCATTGCCCAAACCACCCCCCCCCCAAAAAAAGAAAATTTATTTTTAAAAATGAGAGTAGATTGTGATGATCATCTCCAAGTTCACTTCCTGGTATGATGTAGCAGAACAGACAGTGTCTCAGCTGCTGGGTCTATTCATTGCTGATTAGGTCAAACGAGTAATTTCTCAGGGCTGGCTCCTTTCAGGCCCAGTTGCTGCAGCTACTGTCTGACTTTGCTATGGACCTCTAGCTAGACCTCTCCTCACTATTCTGAACTTTGCAAGTTCCTAACCATCATAATCAGTTCCATTCCCTCCCATGAGATAGTAGTAGCCAGAGCACATAACTTATGAACACCTGTCTTCATTTTTATAGAGAGAAGGACAGGGAAGCTAAGTGGTACAGTAGATAAAGTGCTGGGCCTGAAGTCAGGATGATTCACCTTCCTGTGTTCAAATCCTGGGCAGGTTACTTAACCCTGTTTGCCTTGGTTCCCTCATCTGTAAAATGAGCTGGAGAAGGAAATAGCAAATCACTCCCATATCTCTGCCAAGAAAATCCCAAATGAAGTCATGCCTTCATGCCAGATATGACTGAACAATGAAAGAGAGAGGGAACCTCACAACTTCAAGAGTCAGGAGTAATTGTTACTTCACTCTTCCCTTCCCTTTGCTTATGAGTATATGACCAGAAGGATGACTGGAAAATAGACTTTTAGCTGGAAACAGGAGCATACTGGTAAATGTTTAAGAACTGGATCTCTAAAAAAAAAAAGTACTCAGCTACTTAAATTTAATCTGCATAAGTTTAAATTTAATTACTAGTATTTTCTCCATCAATTTCTTAGACAATCAACAAACTAACCAGTTAAGCCCTGATTTGTAGTGTCTCTGATATTTAAGGTTATAAATGCTCACACTAAAAATTTAGCAATCTACTTCCTGAGAGCCCATACAAAGTGGCTTAGACTTACCCCTTCGCTGGAAGGGACCTCAGAGACCCTCATCTGAAGGACTTCATCTAATCTAAACCCTCAATTTTACAAATGAAGGAACTGAGTCCCAGAGAGGTTAAGTGATTTGCATGGTCACACAGGAGGTAAGGAGCAGAGGTGATATTTTAATCTCAATGCTTTGACTCCAAAGCTAAACTTCTTTCCACTCTACTGTGATTGGGAAAGGAACTAGACCTGTGATTTCATTAATCTATGGAATTCCTGAGTGAAGAAATTACCCCTAAAAATGCCAATCAGAACTTTCTCTGCAACTTAGTCTTGAAGAGCTGCCAAGAGCATTGAGAGCTTAAATGACTTACTCAGCATCCCACAGCTAGTATGTATCAGACACTAAACTGTAAGAGAAAACTCAATATGAATTTATTTTTTCAATGAATATGAGGGACTAGGGAATATCTATATTATTCAGTTTCCAATGAGAAAGATAGATTGAGTTCTGCTCCACTTTGTGTCACGTTTATCATGTAAAATTAGCTCTGAGTATATGTACAAGGAGTCTCTGTCAAGCTGGTTTTTGAAGGAATGGAAATTTCTTGATATACACTTAATGTTTATTGAATTGAATTGAACCTAGGAAAAATCATAAAATGGTTGTTTTATCACTTCTGTTTTTGACAACTTTTTTTTTCTCAACATGGGATCATAAATCTGGAACTAAAATGGACCTGTAAGGCCATTCAGTGTAACCTTGTTATTTTTTGACAGAGGAAACTGAGGCCTAAGTAGGTTAAATGACTTGCCCAAGGCCTCATGGAGGCCTCTCAGAGGAGAGATTCAAACCTAATCTCTCTACTCCACAGACAATTCTCTTTCCACTTTTAGTGATACCTACTGTATCCCTAGAGTCCTGTCCCACCCATGCCAATCTACTTCCCTTCCTCCCAAGTGTTCTTATGCAGGCCCTTCTGTCATGACAAAAAGTGATATTCCACCTCCCTTCTCTCTGAATTTATATAAGCCTCTCCCCCCAGATCCCCCCCCCCCCATGCCAGCAAAATACTTTCTCATGAAATCTTCCTTTCAGAATCCTTATCTTCTGACTTTATGGCTCCATGAAACCTTTCCCCTCAGATTTTTCCTAATACACTTTGTCTTGTCTCTCCTTTTCCATCTTCATCCCCAACCTCGTCATATACAGATCCATGTACATGCCTTATTAGTAGAAAGAAAACTTCATACGGGTAGGGACCATTTGGTTGTTGTCTATGCAACAACCAGCAACTTAGCAAAATGCCTTGCACATAGTAGTTGCTACCTATTTGTTGCGTTGTTGTCACATTGAACCTGGAATAAAACAATTGGGAAGCCAACAAAAACCCTCCACCAGGCACACTGTCCTATCACTTAAGAGACTTGGATATATTATGGTTTCTCTCCCTTTGTAGTACTCTGTTTCTTCCAGCAGATGTCACCAGCCATCGTTCTCTTAGAGATAGGCCCTGGGAGAAGTCATTACTAGCAATGGCTGTGATCTGTCATGCCCTTTTCCTGCAGTTCTTTGTTGTTTCCAGCAAATGTTGCCAGGTGTTGCTCCCTCTTGTCTCTCTTCATGTATTTTCTCATTGCTCACAGGCCACTGCTTTTTGTCTTCCTTGAATCAGTAGGGGAGAGCCGTCCTTGGTGTGGATCTCAATCCATCTTTGTCACCATGGGGGGAAACCTCAAAACTTGCCCCTGTATGGCAGGGGACACCATTATCCCTGAGGCAGAGCATCAAACTAGAGACTTCTCATTGAAGTTATTCTTCTTTGTCACCATTCCTATTGAAATCTGGCCACATGAAAGTGAGCCTAAGGAACAAGTTTCCTATTAGTCTCTAACTTCAAGAGAGTCCTTATCACCAGCTCCTATTTCAAGTATAATGAACACTAATCTAGATGTTCTTTCTCCCTCTTCCACCTTTGGGAACACTTCACACTTATTCAAACTCTAACCAACCTCACCCTTCAATGTCCTCCTATAGCAAATTATGCCTTGTACCACTGGAAAGGATTATGAAAATGCTCTGACATTATCAGCAGTCAATGGTCAAGGGTAGTGTGAATGATTGTGTTGCTTTTTTGTTTGTTTTAAATTTAATTTTATTATTTTTTCAATTAATAAGCATTCATTTTCTATCCCTGCTACTTCTCCCCACCCATTGAACAAAAGCAAGTCAAGGCAACAATCATTTATGCACCAGGAACTATGCTAAGTACTAGAAAGAAAATAAAATGATAACTCTTATAAGAAACATGCATAATCAAGCAAAACAAATTCCAGAATTTACCGTGTCCAAAAATATTTCTCATTTTGCATTTTGAGTCTATCACTACTGTGTCAAGTGGTAGATAGAATGCACTAGAAATCATGGTTTTGTCATTTCATTGAGTCAAGTTCTCAAGTCTTTCAAAGTTGCTTTTCTCTATAATATTGTTATTATACAATCTTCTCTTGCTTCTGCTCATTTCCTATGCACAAATTCACACAAACCTTCCCAGTTTTCTCTGAAAGCACCCATTTCATCACATTCATAATTTGTTTTGTGGGCAGCTGGAGTGCTGGGCCTGGAGTCAAGAAGATGAGTCTTCCTGAGTTCAAATCTAGTCTCAGACATTTACTATATGTGTAATCCTGACCAAATCACTTAACCCTGTCTACCTCAGTTTTCTCATCTGTCAAATGAGCTGGAGAAAGAAACTGGAAAACACTCCAGTATCTTTGCCAAGAAAACCCCAAATGGGGTCAAAAAGAGTTGGACATGACTGAACAACAACCACAGTTTGTTTAGTCATTCCCCAACAGATGGATATACCTTAGTTTCCAGTTTTTTGCTACTACAAAAAGAGCTGTTATAAATATATGAATATTTTTCTTCTTTCTTTGATCCTAGTATAGGCCTAATAATGTCATCAATGGATTAACGACTTTTATGTCACAGTTTTGAATTGCTTTCCAGAATGACTGAATCAATTCACAACTCTACCAACAATACTAGTTTCCTATAGCCCTTCCAACTATTGCCATTTTCCTTTTCTTGTCATCTTTAACAGTCTAATGGGTGTGAGGTGAAACCTCACGATTACTTTAACATGCATTTTACTAATTACTAGTGATTTGGAACATTTTAAAAATAGTTGCTGATTGCTTAGATATCTTCCTTTGAAAATTGCCAATTCATATCCTTTGACCATTTTATTTTTCCTTTCTCAAAATCCTCAAGTAAGAATTACCTCAAGAAAACCATTTATTTTAGGTGAGGAAGGAGGGGGAAAGATTTGAGCACCAGCAATATAATGCATGGTGGGGAAGAGTGAGTAATTCAGTTCAATCAACAAATATTCATTAAGCATCTAATCAGATGCTGTGGAAGGGATACAAAAACACAAGAAATAGTTCCTGCCTTCAAGGAACCTATATTAGAGGGAATAGGATGACTAGATTGTGTCCTATCATTTGCCACTTCATAGAATTGTATATTAGAGATGGAAAGGGCTTCAGAGATAAGAAAGTTTTATACAACATACCAGAAAATTGGCCATCCAGCCTTTCTCTAAAGACCTCCTTGGAAGGGAAATCCATTACCTCTGAATCCTATCTTTAAAGAGTTCAAATCATTAGGAAGTTTTATCTTACATTAAACTCAAATTTGCCTCTCTGAGGTTTCTACCCATTGCTTCTCCCTGTGCCTTCTATGACCAAGCACAATGAGTCTAATCTCTTTCCAGTGATAGCCCTTTAAATACTTGAAGAAAGCTATCATGTTCCCTTTAAGTCATCTCTACATGGCTAAATATTCCCATTTCCTTCAACCAGTCATCACAAGGCCCTATCTCAAGGCATCATCAAGATCATGAAGTCATGATCTCATGCTCCCTGAGTATTTTGGTCACCTCCAGAGACTCTCTCATTTATCAATGTCCTTCCTTAAAATGTGGTATCCAAAGTTGAACACAATCCTACAGTCATAGGTTGACCAGGGCTGTTGACATCAGGATTATCACTTCCTTATTCCTGGAAGGCAAGCCTCTCTAAGTATGGTTTTAGATCACAGTTGCATTTTTGGTTGATACATCATAACATTGACTCATATTGAGCTTGTTATTGTTGT
This sequence comes from Dromiciops gliroides, assembly GCF_019393635.1. Lineage (NCBI taxonomy): Eukaryota > Metazoa > Chordata > Mammalia > Microbiotheria > Microbiotheriidae > Dromiciops > Dromiciops gliroides. The sequence goes on along the minus strand of NC_057864.1, from coordinate 289,631,541 downwards.
TCACCCATTTTTCATTTGTTTCCAACTCTTCACAAGCCTCTTTTCCTGGCAAAGATACTGAAATGGCTTGCCATTTCTTCTCCAGCTCATTTTACAGATAAGAAAACTGAGGCAAACTGAGGGATAAGTGACTTGGCCAGGGTCAGTGTCTGAAGCCAGTTTTGAACTCAGGAAGATGAGTCTTTCTGCTTCCAAGCCCAGGACTCTACCCACTGTACTGCCTAGCTTCCAGTCTACTAAAAAATTCTCAATCTTTTTCAAACAACCCATTCTTTGGCAAGAAGTGCCTGAAAGATTTTGTAGCTAAACCCCCTCATTTTACAGATAAGAAAACTGAAACCAAAAAAGATTAAGTAATTTACCTAAGTTAAACAGATAATGAGTAGTGAGACTAGTTGTTGAACCTATGTCTGGTGATCCCAAATCCTTTGCTTTTTGCACTATACCAAACCTCTTTGGGCCCTAACCTACCCATCCAGCCTTATATCCCTCTTTAGCTAAAGTAGTCTTCTGACTATTCCCTGAACACACTATATGATTTCCCACCTCCTTGCCTTTATTCATGTCATTCCTTCCCTCCCTCCTTTTCATTCATCTAAATTGTATGCTTCCTTCAAAGTCCACCTCAGATTGGATAACATCCCTACAATCAGAGCTTCCTTCAGTGTCCTGTCCTTCCTGTAGTCCATATTTTATAACTTTTATTTGTCATTTAGCATAAGCTACATTCCATTGTTATTATTTTTATTTATATCTATGTACTCCCAAGCTCTTTGGGGGCAGGCATATGTCATTTTTTTTCATTCCTGGGACAACCACAGCATTTGACAAATGACAAGTAGTCAATAAATGTTAAGATGATTGAATTTTTTATCTCCCTTTCCTTATAACTGGAGTCTCCTTAAACACAGAGCATAGATCACAATCCATTTATGTGTATTGTATTACCTTGCATGCTTCTGGTGATTAGCAAATAATCTAAGTATGTTAATGGCATTATGGTTATTGTTATGAGCTGCACTAAGAATAACAATAGTAACCTGAAGCCAGAGCTCTGTGTTGGTGGGATTCATGAGTAACAGCTGCAGATGCAGCAATGTAGGAGCTGAGCAAGTCATAGCAGTGCCAAAAAAAGTCAGACTTGGTTATGATGCAAGAATGGAACAAAGCCGAGGGAGCACATATGCTGAATTACTGAAACCAGCCAAAGGGCATTCAGGGAAAAGCACAGAGCTTGGAGAACGGACAAGATTGAGAAACAGTCATGTTGGGATCCATTGAAATGTCTATGAGACCATGACAATATCATTTCTTGTGGCAATGTTAGGTTAAGATATTTTTGATACCATAATTACCTATTTCCTCAATATAAAACACCTGAGGTTTATTCAAAATGTCAGCTCTTTGGGATGTTCTCTTAAAGAGATGGTTTTTTTTTTTTTGGTTGGTTTTTTTTAGTGAGGCAATTGGGGTTAAGTGACTTGCCCAGGGTCACACAGCTAGCAAGTGTCAAGTGTCTGAGGCCGGATTTGAACTCAGGTACTCCTGACTCCAGGGCCGGTGCTCTATCCACTGTGCCACCTAGCTGCCCCTTAAAGAGATGTTTTAATACAACAATATGAATCTCAATATGACTTGGGAATCAACAGTGAGCCCAAGACAGAATGACCAAATACATAAATTGCAGCCAAAAAAATTTGTGGAAGCAAACAGAAGAGTGAGCTCTGTTATTTGGGTCTCTCCTTGATTTGCCCCATAATGGTCATGCATTAGCTGAGTAGCTGGTGTGATGCTGGCTCTTTTGGTGAAACAGTAAAATAGGTGATGGAATTTACAAGTGGTACACGTAACAAGTGATTACACCCTACTTCTCTCCAAAGCTAGCTAGCTACAAGACATAGTTAAGGGATACTGTAGCCTACCTTGTATACCATAAATATGAACATTTTGCCACTAGTCAATTGCTACTTCATAGCACAACACCCCCAGGCCATATATACTTTAGCATAGAGAGATTCTTCCTTAGTGGTAAACTCTAATGATCACCATCTCCAGTCTCTGACCCTGATATTGAATCTCACATTGATAACTCTCTAGATTTTAGAGCTGAAAGAGACCTTAGCAGTTATCTCCTTTATCACATTCATTTTGCATATGAGGAAATTGAGGTTCAGAGAGGTAAAAAGATTTACATAGTAAGAGAAAGAGTCAGAATTTGAACCTAGATTCCCTGGCTCCAAGTCAGCACTCTTTCTACTATACCTCAAAAAGCTATACCAATATTGACCATAACTTTTAATTTTTATCATCAATATCATCCGTGGTAGCATAGTGCTATATTAATCAAATGCTAAGGAAAAGCTGGTACAATGCTTTAGAATGTCAGCTGGAAAATTAATTCAAGTGGGACACATTCAAAATGTGGGAAATAGCCTGGTTGAAAATAAGGTCATGCTAATTATTAGTTATCAGCAGATATCTTACTGAGCAAAATTGGGAACCAGTCACATGGGCTCCTCCTAAATTATGCCATTTAGAACAAAAGGGTTGACTACTATAATCCAGAAAGTGACTATTCAATAAAAATTGGTCTTTTTTTTTTTTTTTTTGGCCTGTGCCACATGCTTACCACAGGGTTAAGCATACTATCCACCTCCAAAGAAAGAACTAATCTTGATTAAACACAGACTGAAGCATGCTATTTTTCATTCCTTTTATTTTTCTCTTTCATTCAAGTTTTCTTGTACAAAATGACTAATATGGCAATGGTTGACATAATTGCACATGTATAACCTATATCTGATTGCTTACTGCCTCTGGGTGGGGGGAGGAGAGGGAGGGGAGGAGGGATAGAATTTGGAACTCAAAACTTTAAATTAAAATGTTTGTTTTTTTTAAAGTACATACACGGGGCAGCTAGGTGGCACAGTGGATAAAGCACAGGCCCTGGATTCAAAGTACCTGAGTTCAAATCAGGCCTCAGACACTTGACACTTACTAGCTGTGTGACCCTGGGCAAGTCACTTAACCCCCATTGCCCTGCAAAAACAAACAAAAAAAAAATAAAATAAAAGTACATACACACAGAGAGTATATCTTTTTCCAGGGCTAACATGACTATTTTGTGGTTTCTCTAAAAACAAAATCCATTTCCCTCACCTCTTTACATCCTTTCACTAATACAAATCTTATGCATCTTTCAATGATTTCACTGGTTTAAGGAACTCCCTGATAAGTTTACTAATTCTGGTTAGCACCTTCTCTGCAACATATAGTCTTAGAGAACTGCATAGAACAAAGGTGTCAAACATAAGCCCCACCAAGTACTGCTGAAACAGATTAAAATGTAATTGGTAAATAGTTTACAAAATAAACAAAAATACAATAGAACATAGACAATGTTAATATATGGTTTTCTAAGTTAATATGTGGCAGGGATCTTTATGTAAAGTTTAGTGGTCCCCATCTCTATTTGAGTTTGACACCTCTGGTGAACATTGAGAGATTAAATGACTTATTCAGAATTACATAAACAGTATATGTCAGAGGCAGGATTTAAACTCAGCTCTTCCTTGTTTCAAGGACAACTCTCTATCCATTATCATGCTGCTTCTCCATACCCTTCAAAACCTGACTCAAATCTCTTTTTGTATTAACCTTCCCAAATTACACTATTCACTAAAATCTCTTCTTCCTCTAAATTCTTAATGTACTTGTATTCTATACTATTCATTTACCAATTTTATATATGTATACATATATATACATATATATGTATGTGTATACACACACACACACACACACACACACATGCTCGCTTAGGAAGAGAGAAAACTTGGAGAAAGGTTTCTTAACCTGGGGTCCATGAACTTCTAAAAACCAAATTTAATAACTGTGCTTCAATGTAGTTAGACTTGGTAATTCTATATATTTAATTTAAAATTCTATATATTTAATTTTAAAAGAATTTTCTGGTAAAGGGTACATGGGTTTTACTAGGCTACTAATGAGGTCTAAGAAATATAAAAATGGTGATGTACCCCTTACTTACAGGGAAATGATATCTATTTTCAAGTATGTGAAGGACTGTCATATGGAAGGACTATATTTTTCTTAGTCTCAGAGACTAAGAATTGGGAGTGCTCTGTAAAAATGAGTGGATAAATGAATGAAGCATTATTATGTGTCATTATATTTTATCGTATGACAAAGGGTCAAATTTTAAAATATAAGGATCATAGATTTAGAGCCAAAATGGACTTTAAAAGTCATATAGTCCAAGGACCCTATTTCAAGGTGATGAAACTGAGGTCCAAAGAGGATATATATGAATTGCCCAAGTTTACATAGAGTGAGTGACAGAGCCCAAAATTGAATTTATAAATCTAAGTCAATGCTGTATTTTCTGATGCTAAACTCAGGAATTTTTCTGCTATATTAGGCTTCTTTTTCTATTTTAATAAACATTTTATTTAAAGTTTTGAGTCCCAAATTCTATCCCTTCTTCTCTTCTTCCTCTCCCTCCACCCCAAGATGGCAAAAATTCAGATATAGGTTATATATTATGCTGCTGATAAGACAGGAACCTTTGACCTTCTCTCCTGAACATCTCAATAATAACAAAGAGCTTTCCTATTTTCTGATAGAATCTATGTGATCAGGAATGGGGAAGGATATTCTCACTATGATGAAGAAACAAAAGACTACAGAACCAAAGAAAGAGAGAGGAACAGATAGCTGAAGGAGAATGGCTAAGCATAAACTTTGAATGAAGATGGAAGAACTCACTGTAGCCACAGACATGTGTGGAAAGCCAGCACCTCAATGTATTCCTTCACTTACAGAGCCTACACCTCCAGTAGGCTTCCCAGGTGGCATCATTCTTTCCATAGTTGAGCTGTTTTTATATTGTTTTCAATTCAAAGATCCCTTAGCCTTTGTGTGTTCTATTATCTGATCTTATCTGTGTAACATCCCTGATGACTAAGTCACTAACTTTAATAAATACATTGGCTTGCTATATGTTATGTTCTTTTGCACAATAAACATTTGGTAGGAGGGAGCAAAGCTGGGTGAGAGTAAGCTGCTACCCTCCCTCTTTAGAGTGATCAGAGAAAGTGTTTTTTATCCTTTTAAGATATTTTTAAAAATATTCATTTAGTTATTTTAGCATTCTTTTTAAAAATTTTGAGTTCCAAATTCTCTCCCTTCTACCAACTCCTCCCTGCCACTTAAAAGGCGAGCAACATGTTATCAATTATACATGTGAAATCTTACAAAATATATTTCCATATTAGCCAGGTCACTCACACACACACACACACACACACACACACACACACACACACACAAAAGTAAGAAAATTATACTTGAATGTACACTCAGAATTCATCAGTGTTTTCTGTGGAGGTGGATAGCATTTTTCATCATGAGTCTTTTGGAAGTATCCTAGATCATTGTATTGATCAGAATAGCTAAATCTTTCACAATTGATCCTCATTGCAAGTGTTGTCCTTCATTCTCAAAGAGGACCATAACATCGGGGGGATGTCATGATTTGCAGTGAACTGGATTTAAGTGAGGGAGAGCAGTGCAAGATCATCAACCTCACCTTCTCTTCCAGAGCCATCTGGGTCCAGTAGAAAGATATATATATATATATATATATATATATATATATATATATATATATATATATATATATATATATCAGGATGACTGGAGATGACCCTGAAGTTTAAGGTAATTGGGGTTACCCAGGGTCACACAGCTAGTGTCTGAGGTAAGATTTGAACTCAGGCCCTCTCAACTTCAGGGCTAGTGCTCTATCCTCTGCACCACCTAGCTGCCCCTCCTCATTACAATATTGCTGTTACTGGGTACAATGATTTCCTAGTTCTGCTCACTTCACTTTGCATTAGTTCATATAGATCTTCCCATATTTTTGGAAACCTTTCTCCTCTTCTTTTACCATAACAGCATCAAAATTATATGCTACATTCCTACATGGGAAGATAATACTTCTAACTCATAAGAACTTTCTCAGTATTGGGGTAGCTGAAAAGAATACACTTAGAGGACACAGGTCTGAACTGAATATGAAGGGATGATATCTGTAAAGCATTTTTTTTTTTGCTTATACTTGTTTTTTGTGGGGCAGACAGGGTGGGGTGGCTTATGTCTGGAGCTGGATTTGGGCTCAGGGCCTCCTGGGACCAGGGCAGGTGCTTTGTCCACTGTGCAACCTTGCTAACCCATTATGACATTTTTAAAATAAAGTTAAAGAGTAAGAGGAATGCACTGGAATAAAGGGAGAGGGAAAAGTAGACTAGGCAAAATTAGATCACATAAAAGAATCAAGAAAAAGGTTATGGTGGGGAGGGGAAAAGGGGGAAGGAGTGGGGGAGTGAGTGAGCCTTACTCTCATCAGAATTGGCTCAAAGAGGGAATAACATACATACTCAAGTGAGTATAGGAATATATTTTTCCCTGAGGGAAAGTAGGAGGGGAAGAAGATGAGGCGCCGGGGGGGGGGGGGGGGGGGGGAGATGAGGGGAAGGAAGGAAGGGCAGATTGGAGGAGGGAGCAGTAAAAAGCAAAACACTTTTGAGGAAGGTGAAGATGTTCTGCATAACTGACATGTATGACATATTGAATTGCTTGATTTCATAGGGAGAGCTGAGGAGGAAGAGAGAAAGAAAATTCAGAAGACAGAATTAGCTCAAAGACCTTAATCTCATCAGAGTTGGCTCAAGGAGGGAATAACATACACACCCAATTGGGAGGAGTAATCTAACTCTGAAGGAAAGTAGGAGGGGGAGAGGATAAGGAGGGAGGGGTGAAAGAAGGGAGGGCAGAGTGGAGGAGGAGGGGGCAGTCAGAAGCAAAACACTTTTGAGGAGGAATAAGGTAAAAGAAGATAGAATATAGAGTAAATATGGGAAGGGAATATGATGGAGGGAAATTGTTATGATGATTGATTATAATGGCAAAATGTATGGTACCTCCTTTGCTGACTATTGTGATGAAAATTGTTTGTCAAGTTTAAGGTACTATATAAAGGTTATGATGAATAGGATGCTATCAGAAAAACCTGGGTAGACCTACATGAACTGAAGCAAAGTGAAATATACTGTATACAAAAGAACAGCAATAGTGTAAGATGATCTACTGGGAAGAACGTGGCTATTTTCAACAATGCAATGATCCAATATAACTCTGAAGGACATGAAAATGACAATCCATCTACAGAGAAAGAACTGATGGTATCTGAAAACAGATTGAAGCATAATTTTTTTTTATACTTCCTTAATCTGAAGTTTTGTTTTTATCTGTTTTCTCTTACAACCTGGCTAATGTGGAGATGTTTTCCATGACTACTCCTATATAAATTATATTGAATTTCTTGAGTTCTTCAGGGTGGGGGGTGGGAAGGGAGGGAAGAAGTGAAGTTGGAACACAAAGTTTTAAAAAATTGATGTCAAAATTAGTTTTTACATGTAATTTGGAAAATAAAATTCTAAACAGAAAATATAATATGCTACAACTTGTTCATCCATTCCCCACTTGATGGACACCCCTTCAATTTCCAATTCTTTGTCACCACAAAAAGAGTTGCTATAAATATTTTTATTGCATATAGGTCCTTCTTTTTCTTTGATCTCTTTGGAGTACAGATATAATAAGTGGTATTCCTTGGTCAAAGGGTATGCACAGTTTTATTGCCCTTTGGGCATACTTTCAAATTATTCTCCAGAATGGTTGGACTAGTTTACAACTCCACTAACAGTACTTTAGTGTACCTATTTTCCATCATCCCTTCCAGCATTTGACATTTCTGATATATGTGAAGTGGTACCCCAGAGATGTTTTGATTTGCATTTCTCTAATCAATAGTGGTTTAAAGTATTTTTTCACATCACTATAGATAGCTTTGATTTCTTCTAAGAATTGCATGTTAATATCTCTTAACAATTTATCAGCTGGGGAATCTCTTATTTTTATAAATTTGACTCAGTTCCCATATATATATATATATATATATATATATATATATATATATATATATATATATATAAAGGTCTTTATCAGAGAAACTTGCTGTAATTTTTTTGAAATTACTTCTTTATCTATGATAACTTTTATCAAAATGTTGTTTCCTTGATTGTTTCTTTTAATTAGGTCTGCTTTTGTTTTTGCTTTGTCTGAGATCATGATTGCTATTCCTTGCTTTTTTTTTATTTCAGCTGAAGCATTCTGCTCTATCTCCTTTTAAAAAAAACACCTCTGTGTGTCTTTCTGTTTCAAGTGTCTCTCTTGTAAACAATATATTGTTGGGGTTTCTAATATATTCTATCTACTTCTGCTTTGTGGGTGGGCTTATCTCATTCACAGTCACAGTTATGATTACTAACTGTATTTTTTCTTATTTATCATTCTCTCTTTTCATCCTTGTCCCTCCTCAAAAGTCTGTTTTGCTTCTGACCCCTGCCTCACTTAATTTGCCATAACTTTTATCAAACCCATTCTTTTTTTGTCCCACTTTCCTCCTATTTTCCTATTGGTTTAAGATATATTTTTATGCCCAACTGGGTGAGCATGTGTGTATATGTTTATTTTTCCCTCTGAACCAATTCCAATGCTACCCACATAATTTTCCCCTCCAGTGTGAAAGTTCTTCCTTGTGCACTTCTTTGATATGAAATAATTTTCCCCATTCTACCTCTCCCCTCTCCTTCCAATGCATCCCTCTTTTTAACCACTAAATTATTTTGGAGGTCTTCCTAAGATAATTGAGCCATACCTGTGTCCTTTGATTATGTAGACTGTTTCTAACTGCCCTAATATCAATAAATTTCTTAGGCATCACATGTGTCATCTTCTTATATAGGAATATAAATGGTTCAATTTTATCAAGTCCCTTTTGATTTTTCTTTCATATTTACCTTTTTATGCTTCTCTTGAGTCTTATGTTTGATTGTCAATTTTCTATTCAGCTCTGGTCTTTTCATCAGGAATGTTTGACAGTTCTCTATTTCATGAAATATCCACTTTTCCCCCTGGAGGATTAAAATAAGTTTTGCTGGGTAGGTGATTTGGGGTTGTAATCCTAGCTCCTTTGCCCTCTGAAATATAATATTCCAAGCCCTCCAATCCTTTAATGTAGAAGCTACTAAATTTTTGTTATCCTGACTGTGGCTCAATCATATTTGAATTGTTTCTTTCTGGTTACTTGTACTATTTTCTCCTTGACATGGGAGCTCTCAAATTGGGCAATAATATTCCTGGGAGTTTTCATGTTGGGTTCTGTTTCAGGACATGATTGGTGGATTTTTTCCATTTTTATTTTACCCCCTGGATCAAAGCTATTGGGACAGTTTTCTTTAATAATTTTTTGAAGTTTCATGTCTAATGTCTTTTTTTTATCATGACTTTCGGGTAGTCCAATAATTCTTAAATTATATCTCTTTGATTCCTACATCAGTTGTTTTTTCTGATGAGACATTTTACATTTTCTTCTATTTTTTCATTCTTTTGACTTTGTTTTATTTTTTCCTGATATCTCATGGAGTCATTAGCTTCCACTAGCCCAATTTGAATTTTTAAGGAATTATTTTCTTCAGTAAGCTTTTGTACCTCTTTTTCCATTTGGCCTATTCTGCTTCTTAAGGGACTCTTTTCTTCAGTGAATGTTTGCACCTTTTTTTACCATTAGGCCAATTCTGTTTTTTTCTTGTTTAAGGTCCTATTTTCTTCAGCATTTTTGTGCCCTTTTTACCAAGCTGTTAATTTTTTTCCCACAATTTTCTTGCATCACTCTCATTTCTTTAACTTTCAGTAATTCTTTTTGAGCTTGTGTCCAATTAGCATTTTTTTCTTTGAGGCTTTGATTGTAGGTGTTTTCACATTGTTGTCTTCTGAGTTTGTGTCTTGGTCTTTCCTACCACCAGAGTAGCTTTTTATGGTTGTTCTTTTTATGTTGTTTGCTCATTTTCTTTTTCTTTCTCCCTCCCTCCCCTCCCTCCCCACTCCCCTAGACAGCAGGTAATCTGATATAGGTTTTATACACACACACACACACACACACACACACACATATATATACATAATAACATTAAACATATTTCTGCATTAGTCATGTTATAAGAGAAAAATCAGAGCAATGAAGAAAAACCTCAAAATAGAAAAACAACAACAGCACCAAAAGCAAAAGAAATAGTATGGTTCATTCAGCATCTATACTCCACAGTTCTTTTTTTTTTTTTCCTGGATTTTGAGATCCTCTTCCATCATGAGTTGTTTGCTCATTTTCACAGCCTATTTCTTTTTTTTGTTTGTTTGTTTTTGTTGTTGTTTTTTTTTTAGTGAGGCAATTGGGGTTAAGTGACTTGCCCAGGGTCACACAGCTAGTAAGTGTTAAGTGTCTGAGGCCGGATTTAAACTCAGGTACTCCTGACTCCAGGGCCAGTGCTCTATCCACTGTGCCACCTAGCTGCCCCTCACAGCCTATTTCTTAACTTTGAACTTTATGTTAAAGTTGGCTTCTGCTCAACTGGGACTAGAGGGGCCACTGTCCCAAGCTTCAGGCTTTTTGTGCTGCTATTTTCAGAGCTAGTTCTGGGGGTCAGTGTTTCCCAGGTGGTATGATCAGGGGAGAGGTATAGTCATTATTATCCTTGTCTGGTCTCTGATCTTTACCCACGAAGGGTAGCCACAAATACTAGCACTCTTCTTCATCTGAAACTGTGACCAGGTACCCTGTTTTCCTGTTTTCATAAGCACTAGTGCTTTTCTCCTCCTTGAACTGTGATCAATGCCCCTGTTCCCTTGTGACCGACCACAAGTGCTCCTCTCTGTCCTAGAACTATGACCCAGAACTGCTTATGTGCATTGTAGCTGTCAATCAGCACCAACTACACCCAGTGCCAACAAAAGGCCCCTTGTAATCTCTTTCTAATCAGTTGTCTGACTCCCTTAACATCTCTGGATTGAGAGCCCCCAAAGCCACTGCTGCTGCTACTCTAATTGTCACAAGTGCTTCTAAGGCTGGTGTTCATGCTGTGCTCTGGGCAAGTATGGTATTCTTATAGGGATTCAAGATGAAAAATACTTCAAGATGATGGATTAGAGGCAGCAACACAGCCAAACTTCCCCAAAATTCCCTCTTGGAACAACTTTAAACTATTTCCTCAAATTGAACCTTGGGGAACAACAAAGCCAACAAAAGATCAGGGTGATACATTTTTCCAGCCTAAGACTATTTAGGTCAGCATGAGAGACCTATAACACCAGAATACCATACTTGAATACTTGTAGACTGGGACAGTCTAGATCATAGCTACCTAAATATCTCTCTTCAACATAGGTCACTCCAGGTACCTGTGGCTCTGGTTAAACCCATTACACCCTTTTGGGCTAATGAAGCAGAAAACTGAAGCAAAGTGGAGAGGGGGAATGGAGGAATTAAATTATTAACTATTCTAAATCCTCCCCTTTTTCTCTTATTCCATTATTCCCCACCCCTCCTCCAGCCCTAGCTAAAATTTCTTCTTCCTTCACCTTCCCGTTTTTGTTTGGTGGTGGTTGTTGTTATTTTTAGCTAGTAGTTTGGTACAATGGAAAGAGTTCTGAATTCAGAGTACCTTAGAGGTCCTGGGTTCAAATCCCAACTGTCATTTATTACCTGTGTGACCTTGACAAAGTCAATTAAGCCCTCTGTGGCTTAGTTCCTCATTTATAAAATGAGGAATTTTGATGAAATGGTCTTAAAGGACCCTTCCTGCTCTAACTCTATGATCTTATCCTATGATCCTAAGTGGCATGGTATGATAAACTGAGGCAGGAGACTTGGTTCTCATTCTGCTATTTTGAGCAACTGAGAGTCAATGTCCTCAGCTATTATGAGTGGCTTGGACTGGCTATTTTCTAAGGACCCTTCTAGATCTACTCTCTTTTTTTTTAATTAATAAAGTATTTTTTCCCCATTACATGTAAAGATAGTTCTCAACTTTTGTTTATACAAGCTTTCCAATTTCAGATTTTTCTCCCTCCCTCCCCTCCCTCCCCCTTCCCCTAGACAGCAGGTAATCTGATATAGGTTATATATATATATATACACATAATAACATTAAACATATTTCCAGATCTACTCTTAAAGAGAGACAGAGACAGAAAGACAGAGAGAACTGATAGAATATAAATTCTTTGAAGACAGAAAATGTTCCATTTTTTATCTTGTATTCACAGTACCTGGTACATAATAGGTGCTTAATAAATGTTTGTTGATTGTCCCATCCCCACTCCTACCTTTTCAAGTTAAATTAATTTATATGACTCATGGTTTTTGTGAGTGGAGTTTTATACACACAAATACACACACACACACACGCAGTGAGGATATGAATGTAATAGAGTTGAAATTCACAATACACATATATGTGTATGTATAACATATATATGCATGTATATAATTATAATATTTATATACTATTTATACTTGAATATATACACACAAGGACATCTATTTTGGGAGATGATAGCAGTACAAACAAATGCAGAACACCATATAGTTTGATGTATAAGAATTACAAATGGAGTGTTTTGGTTCCCAAGACTATAGGTAGAAAGTTTTGCTAAATGATAGATGACTTAGTATTTTGAAGTTTTTAATTAGCAGAACTCTAAATTGCACCCAGTGTGTTCCTATTCTCTTAAAAGAATGAATAAGCTTTGCAACAACTGCTGTTGTCTTAGATCATTAAAGTTTCTTATGAAATGAATTATCTGTAGATACACAGCCAGAGTTATAAAACAGATCACAATTTGGAAGATTTATACATAGTTAAGTCTATGTTGGTACTTTCATTACAAACTTCTATTTTCAGAGACAAATCAACTGTGTAAATTCATAGTAAGTTTAGTTTGGAGATAAAATGAACTTCAAAGTACATTTTTGACAAAATCTAATTTATTAGGTGAAGAATGATTTCATTTAATCCAACTTCATTCCCCGCCCCCCAAAAAATACATGTTAATTTTTAATGAAAAAGAAAGCTATAAAGGTTTTAAGTTACTTTTAACATGGAACATTTTTCAACTGCAAAAGTCTGCCCCTTCAGCCTAACCTCCCTACTCTATCCCTACCCACCTTAAAGCTCTCTCTCTCTGTGTCTCTGTCTTTCTCTGTTTCTCTGTCTCTCTTTGTCTCTGTCTTTCTCTGCCTCTCTCTCCACACACACACACACACACACACACACACACACACAAACACACACTTATTTTCCCCTTTTTTATTCAAGTTTGATTTATTTTGGGTTTCAGACTATGAATTTACAATATATGTCTGTGTGTGTAACCACCACCAAGCTTTAAAAAGAATGGAATTAAAATTATACAAGAAAGAGAATGCATATGGACAAAATTATTTTTATTTAAATACATATATTTGTGCTCAGTAACTCACCAGTCTTGTATATGCAAGAAGTATAGTGTATTCTTATATAATTTTTTTTTCTTTCATGGCAATGAGGGTTAAGTGACTTGCCTAGGGTCACACAGCTAGTAAGTGTCAAGTGTCTGAGGCCTTATTTGAACTCAGGTCCTCCTGAATCCAAGGGTGTTGTTTTATGCACTGTGCCACCTATCTGCCCCCTATAAGCTTTTTCAAATATTCATTAAGTACCTAAAATGACAAAAGAATCAATATATATTCTAAAATATATTTCAAAATTTTAGAACATTCCCATTGACAATAAATGTTGCAAAGCCATAATGTATTTACAGAATCAGTATGATTTAGGGAGAAGAACCATAGATTTGGAACAAAAAGGACTGAATTTGAGTCCCTGCTTCTCTATTTACTAGCAGCATGATCTTGAGTAAATCACCTGTTCTGAGCCTCAGTTTCCCCTTTTATAAAATGTGACTAATATTAAACAGAACCACTGACTTCAAAGAATTGCTCTGAGGATCAAATGAAATAGTTGGTGTGAAGGTAACTATAGGGTTCTTCATAAAGGTGAGTTGTTATTACAGTAGAAATTTAACCTATTTCAGAATAGTACTTTATAACAAAAGAGGTCACCTGACTTCTTAAGAAGACCAATAGTTTTCAGTATAAGATTGTAAATCATTTTAAGCTCATACTCTTCTTCACTTTCCCCAGTATAAAATACCCACAAATAAGGGGTGCCATGCCATATTTGCACTGGACCTGTAACTCTAGAAAAAGATTTAGAGCTAGAAGGGCCCTTAGAGGTCAATTAGCCCATCCCCCTCAATTTATAAGTGATGCCCTGCCCAAGGTCACACATGTATCGGAGCTGAGATTCAAAGTTCGGTCCTCTAACTGCAAATCTAGCATCTTTTCCACTGTGCCATGATGCCTCTCCATAGATCTAAAATATTAATATATAGTGAGAGAGGTAAAATGGTAGTATGGAAATAGTTCTGAACTTGGAGTCACAAGATCTGAGTTCAAATTACAACACTGCCACTTACTCTGTGTGACTTTGGAAAAGTCACCTTAGTAGGCCTCAGGTCCCTCAACTATTAAATAGGTTTCTTCCATCTCTAAATCATGATCTCATGAACCAAATAGACACAGTAGAATTAAAAACATTGATGATAAAAAGATATTTCCATGGATCTGAGATTTCATTGATGTTTGTTCTCTCTTCAGCAAAGCAGATCACAACCCATCCATAATACTATAATTATCAGTTGTCATGAATATCCTTGAAATATTGTTATCACCAATATATAAAAACCACTTAAAGATTATTAATACTCTCCTATTCAAAAAAAGTTTCCATATAACTGTTCTTGTTATGCACTGTCATTCTCGTCTTTTATGTTTATCTTAAATGCATGTTTTAATGAGCAGTCCTGTCTCAGGTCTTTTCCATTTAATGTTGGAATGAAATGTTGTTGATCATATCCAATTCTTTGTGATCCCTTTTGGGATTTTCTGGGCAAAGATACTGGAGTGGTTTGTCATTTTCTTCTCCAACTCGTTTGACAGATGAGGCAACTGAGGCAAACAGGGTTAAGAGACTTGCTCAGGATCACATAGTATCTGAGGCCATTTTTGAACTCAGAAAGACTCGTCTTCCTGACTTCAGGCCCAGTACCAAGTACATAGGCCCACTGTGTCACCTAGCTGCCCCTGGAATGAAATGAGAACCACATATATCATGCAACTGTTAACAAAAGCTTTACTTAACCATAACATAAAAAGGAAATTCAACAAGGATACTTGTGGAGCATTTAGCTTGGGTAGACAAGGTCTCCTCTTCATTAAATCCTTATGGAAATGTTGATCAACAGGGAAGGGTATGTTGTCTCACTCATTTTTGATATATCTACTAAATTGAAGGACCCTGAATCTACTTAAGGGAACCTTTTTTTTTATAACCTTAGGTGACCAGGAAGCCATATCAGTATGGCCAGAAGCTTCTAAAGAGGCATGTGCAAATGTAAGCCTTAGTCCCTTGGGCCAATCAGATATAGCAATAACTCTGTTGACTTTCAAGGAGTTAGCCTAACCTAAGGAAATAAAGACAAACAAGCAGTGAAACATAGAGACAAAGACAGAGAAAGAGAGGAAACCCTGATTTATCATAAATAGTGTTGTTGTTTTTTTAATTTTTGCGGGGCAATGAGGGTTAAGTGACTCGCCTAGGGTCACACAGCTAGTACACGTCAAGTGTTTTTGAGGCCAAATTTGAACTCAGGTCCTCCTGAATTCAGGGCTACAACACCGAGCTGCCCCCATAAATAGGGGTTTTTTTTAAGATAAATTTAAGAAAAGCTACAAAGAAAAAAATATATAATGCATATATGTGTGTATATAGCCCAAAAGCTATCTCATGGGTGAGAAATTTTTTTTAAAAACTCATCAAGCATATTACATTAATAATGATGAAGCAATTTATGTATAAGATGATTTCTGTGGAAGAATATATTAAACAGAATTAGTAATAGTATAAGCAAAATAAAATCTACTCTTAAAGAAGCAGGAATTACAGAGTAAATTCTAATTCCCAGAGAACAAATGCAACAGGCAGGAGATGAGAAGTTTAGACTTTACATTAACAGAGAACCAAATGTTCAAACACAGAAAGGGACTTTGATCAGTAATCCCAAAGTCTCTCTCTTGGGATCAGAGTAGTTGTAAAATAACTGATCAGAAAGAATCCTAAAGCAAGTATGTTTGTGTTGAGAACCTTTCCTCATCACTTTGTATTTCCCAAGTAGGATCACATCCTTGATGTTGCCAGAAGCAATTTTTGCTCTCATGCCGTGCATCCACTAGGAAAATCAACCTGCTTATTGTAAATGTACCTATCTTCTGCTGGAATAATCGTGAAAGGTAGAGAAAATCCAGGAAAATTCAAGGGTTTTATGATGATTCATCAAATTTCATCCTGAACTCCACTAATTCTTTGGGTCAGATGGATTAATTGATTAGGATTGATGGTAATTAGATGTTAATAAGGGGAAGAAATAGATAGATAATGGTATTTCTGTGTTAGCAGGAATGAGGCAGAGGCCACAAGCTCATTCTGTTCCCCTCTAGTATTTCTAGTGGTTTCTTGAGACCTATCCAAATTTTAAAATAATTTGCCTAGTTCTTTACTCCTCTCTTGGGTGGGAAAGGGCATACTGGGCCTGGAAAGGGCAATTGAAAAGGGGATGAGTTTGTACCTATACTCAGAGAAACATTATGAGGGGCTAAACATGGAATGGGGCACTCTGCCCCAAGATAGGGAATGGGTGAAGAGAATTCATTTACACTGAACTAAACTAGTAATCATAGCTGGAAATGTATTGTAATTTAGGTTAAAAAGGTCGGGGTGGGGGGCCTCCAAATGCTTGAGCATCTCTTTTCTAGAATCAAATTGGAAGGGACTTTAGAGGTCTTGAAGAAAAAATACTAATACTGTACTCAGCATTTTAGGCATGTCTTCCAGAAACAGTTTTTATTCATTTAAAATTATTCAAATTCCAAGCATTTCTAGTTTAAAGAAACATCCAAACTGACATAGTCCCTCCCATGCCCTCAGATATCTTCCTAACCTAAGACAATTTGAGGTCACATTTTTTGAATCCTGAACAAGGAAAAGGTGTGATATGTCAGAGTACAGTTTTGGATTAACATTCTATTCCATCAAATAGAACAAAAATCACTGAATTTTCTCCTAACTTCTCAATTCCTTCCTTGATCACTCCCCTCTAGGGTTCTCAGGCATCAATAACCTAATCCCTTCAGAATGAGAAAAAAGGAAATAGGAGGCATTTTGGTTTTTTGTTGTTCTAGACTCAGTTACCACCACTAATCCATTTTCTGCGACGTTAGCTTTTGATCTTGCCATTCTCCTAAAAGAGAAAATCTGTGTTTGGTAATGCTACCTTAAGGAGAGGTAAGGTAGGGGACTGAGCCAGGCTGGGAATCTAGGGGCCTTGTATAATGGCCAGAGTTGTTCTCTGGGGAATATAGAAACCATTGCTCTTCATTCTCTGACTATTCTGTGTATCTCACTACCATATTGAGGAAAGCCTTCACTTTCTTCACCCAGTTAATCTGAGTACCAGTTTTTCCCTCATCAATACCAGATACACACACACACACACACACACACACACACACACACACCCCACTTCCCTTCCCCTACACAGTTAAGGAGCTATTGATTTCACAGGGATCTCTTCTTCTTCAAGTAAAGAGTTGACTTCTACAGGAAACAGTGTGACAGAAGACAATGCCAAGAATATTGTCAGTAAGGTGATTGTTGTGTAAGGAATAGAAATTGAAGTTTCTGTAATTTTTGCTGAAAAGCCAATAACTGTTCCAGGAAATTAAGCAAATGCCAATCTATGCCCCTAGAGTTGGAGCTTCCTCCAAGGGACCTCAATAACTATCTGAGAAGATCCTGAGCTTTAGAACAAATCCCTTTCAGTAGAAATGTACAAACTAGTGAAGATTTTTGTCTAAATGGGGTTTTCTACTTGATTGTCATTTTAAATTGTTTGGCTTACAAGATCATAGGGTCATGGACAGTATTGAAAGGCCTTCTAAACCCTTCATTTTACAGAAGATGAAATAGATTTAGTGAGGAATGACAGCAGTTTTAAAGTAATTTTTTTAAGTCCTTTATCTTGGCAGATGGAGGAAACTTGACTTCTTTTTTTTTTTTTTTAGTGAGGCAATAGGGGTTAAGTGACTTGCCCAGGGTCACACAGCTAGTAAGTGTTAAGTGTCTGAGGCCGGATTTGAACTCAGGTACTCCTGACTCCAGGGCCGGTGCTCTATCCACTGCACCACCTAGCTGCCCCTAAAAAGGAAATTTTTAATATGCTTCCACAGAGGCCAATCAGTCCAACCCCTTCATATAGCAGATGAGGAAACTGAGGCCTAGGGAGATTAAATGACCTACCCAAAGTCACACATGTAATAAGTGGCAGAGGTGCTGTTCCAGTCAGGGAAGAGCAGTAAAGCTGACTGATAGTAGAGCCCCAAGGCATGGTGGTCCACACAGCTTTACTCTAAAAGAACAAAAATACTTTCTCAAATTAGTAACAGTAGCAACAGGAAAAAACAAAAATGTCAGTATCATGACAGAGAATTTGGTGAACAGCAGATTTGGAGACCAAGAGCAGCAATAGAAGATAGAGCTTCAAAAAATGAGACCTATAGAAGAAATCTCTCTGTATCACATGACACTGTTGAGAACCTTCTCATTCTGATTAATCTCTCCTTTCTGGGCTTTCATGATGTTGCTTTTTCATGGTTTTCTTCCTGCCTGACTCATTCTTTCTGAATCTTTCTACCTCATGCCCACTAACTGTAGGTATCCCGGGCCCCTAAGGCTCTTTTCTGGGCCCTATTTTCTTTTCCCTCTATGCTTTTTCACCTGGAAATCTTATCAGCTCCCATCAATTCAATTATCATCTCTATACAGATAATTCCCAGATCTATACATCTAGGCCTAGTCTTTTTCCTGAGTAATAGTTCTACATCATCAACTGCTTTTTCGACATTTCCAACTGAATGTGTCATAGGCATCTCAAACTCAATATGTTCAAAACAGAATTCATCATATTCTTCCCAACAAACCCCTTTCCTCTTCCCAATTTCTGTAGCCCTCTCAAGGGTACCTCCTAGTCACCCAGGCTCTAAACCATGATTTCATTCTTGATTCCTCACTTTCATTCACCCTATGTGTGCTATCTGTCCTCAGGTTTTGTCATTTCTCCCGTATAGAACTCTTCTCTGTGGTCACACGGCCACAATCCTCCTTTAGGTCTTCATCACCTCTTTCCTAAAGTATCACAATAGACTTCGAATTGGTTTCTTTGTTTCAAGTCTCTCCCCATTTCAATCTATCCTCCATTGAGCTGCCTGTTCTAAACTGCAAGGCAGATGATATTGCATCCTACCCAAATCTACCCCTGATCAGTGAGGTTCAGTGGTTCCCTATTATCTCCAGGATCAAATATGAACTCCTCCATTCCTGGGTCCCTTTTCTACTCCTGTGTCTTATGCACTGTTTCTCCCCATCCTCATATTTTGACCAACTAGCTATAAATTGGCCTACTAGCAAATTCCCAAACAAAGTACTCTCTGTCCTATCTCCATGACTTAGCACAAGCTGTTCCCTTATCTGAAATACTTTGCCTTCTCACCTCTATCTCTTAGGTTCCCTGGCTTTCTTCAAAATTCAGCTCAAATCTCACCTGTAGGCTGACCCTTTCCAAGTCAACCCAGCTGCTAATGCCTTCCTTTCTTGGAATACCTTCTATCTACTCTGTATATATCTTGCCTTAGTCTAGTTTCTTATAAGTTGTCCCTCCCATTACAACATAAGCTCTGTGAGGGCAGGGACTGTTTTATTTGCTTTTATTTGTTTGCCTTTTTCTGTCCTTCCAGCTCTTTCCACTGTTCCTGGCACACAGTAAATACTTAATAAATACATGTTTATTAACCACTTGTTTATGTATTTTCTCCTCAATCAAAATATGAGCTCCTTAGGGGCAACTAGGTGGCACAGTAGATAAAGCACTGGCCCTGGATTCAGGAGGACCTGAGTTCCAATTCGGCCTCAGACACTTGACACTTACTAGCTGTGTGACCCTGGGCAAGTCACTTAACTCTCATTGCCCCACCAAAAAAAATTTTTTTTTTTAAATGAGCTCCTTAAGGGTAAGGATACTTTTCCATTTCTTTTTCTTCTCCACTTGGTAGAGTGCCTGACACATAATAAATGCTTAATAAATGCTGACTGACTTCCTTAGTCATAAGTTATGCCTAGGCACAACTAGGAATCCTTTCACCTGGAGATAAAAACAGATGGGAGAGAGATTGGCAGTGAGGGGCAGACTATAGTAGTGGAGCTGTTGGCAAAAGCACAAAAGACAGTGAGAGGTGTGGAGGCTCACAGTGTTATAGATAATAGTCTGGCCACAAATGGAATCATTTTGGAGAAGGATGAAGAGGGAGGCCCCAAGAAAGTATTCTAATAACTACCTAGGATGATGACCTAGTACTGGATGTAGTTGGCACATTATTGGGGAGGACCACAAGGGTCAGGAAGAGTGGTCACTGGACTGTCACAAGGAAGAAACATACCCTTTCCAGAAGAAGTGCAGCCCACCCTTCCCCCATTCCAGTGCCTTGATACGTACCACCTGATCACCTTGAATTAGTTAGGACTGTTGAAATAGGCTGTTCCCTCTTTCTTTCTTTTTTGTTTTTTTTGGCTGGGCAATTGGGGTTAAGTGACTTGCCCCGGGTCACACAGCTAGTAAGTGTTAAGTGTCTGAGGTCGGATTTGAACTCAGGTACTCCTGACTCCAGGGCTGGTGCTCTATCCACTGCGCCACCTAGCTGCCCCTTGTTCCCTCTTTCTTAGGCCAATGATGTACATAGCTAAAAGAACAGCCCCAAACAGGGTTGTTATTTGAACTAAATAATTCCTATATCATATTTATGCTTGCTATAGATAAATTCTATGAAGCATAAATAAAAAATAAAACAAAAAGGCTTGAGGCAAAAAAAGCACATTTCTGTGGACACAGGACTAGTGTGTAGGAGAGTTAGGTTAATAGGTGCTATTTACTTCTACCTCTGTTATGTTCAAGGTAATAGCTGACTCTATAAAAACCTAATACTGATTTTGAAAATCAGATTAAGTTCTTCAATATCTCATTATCATTTATGTTTTCCAAAATAAGGATATTATGTGTATATCTAGATTTGTGCAACCAAGATGTTAATACAACTTACATTACGTACCAAAAGTAGTTTATTTCACATTACCTTAAGAATTGTGTATTAGAAATCTTATGGCAAAACTGAGGATATAAACTAGGAATCAAGATTTAGATTTTAAATCAGAGTTTGGATCCCACTCCCAACTGCACAGTGTACTAAGATTGGTAGAACCAGACAGTTCAATAATTCCATGATGACTATCTAGTCTTCTACTCTCTAGACAAAAAGATCATAAGCCTTGCTCAAAGGCCCCCTCCTGATACAAATTACTTAGTTATATCATAGGAGACTTCTTGTCTGATTCATTGCCAGATGATCTAGGAACTTTGAAATCTAATTCTTCTTTCCCTCTAACCAGGATGAAGAAAATAACAGAACTGAGGACAGAAAAACAACCATATGATGAGAATAAAGTGTGGCTAAAATGACTACTGAAGAAATAGAGGGGATGGATGGATGGATGGATGGATGGATGGATGGATGGATAGAGCCAAGGATATGACAGCCACCACCTGAAAAAGTTTAATATCATCTCATCACCACACCTCCTGCAACGAAGTTGTGGAGAACAAAGACAGGGAACAGCAAGGGGAAAAAACAACACTTGATATCTTCAGAGACAGTGAGGGCTATAGAGTGAGTGAAAGGGCATTTATTAAAAACTTTGTAAATGACAACTACTTTGCTAAACTCTAAGGATTAAAAAAAAACAGCAAGAAGCAAAGAGAGTCCCTGTTTTCAAAGATATTGTATTTTAATGGTGTAGAAACCACAGAAAAGACTATGATCACCATGAAAGAGCATTTTGGTCTGGAAAGATATAGGGATGGCTAGGGAGGCCATAGTGGAATAGATTAATGCACCCCATTTAGGAAAACTGGCAGAAGGAGAAAGTAGAGAAGAAATGCCATTACACAATGTCACTAAGGACTATTGAAACAAAACTTTTAAGTAAAAATTTGGCAAAAAAAGACTGCAGAAACATATCCAAAAAATTAATCATGGTGATCAAGTTTGATTTATACCAGGAAAGCAAGGATGTTTCAACACTGGCAAACAATTAATATAATTCATCATATGAATAAGAAATAGAGCAAAACCCATATGATTATATCAATAGAAGTAGATAAAAGCCTTTAATAAACTACAGCACTCATTTGTTTAAAAAACAAAGGGCTTAAAAACATAGACATGGAAGGACCCTTATTATGTATGAGCAAAAGTATATATCTAAAACCAAGAACTGGTGTTATTTACAATGGAGAAACACTGAAAGCATTCCCTAGAAATTCAAGAGTAAAGCATCTTTCTCCAGTATAATTTGACATAATACTACTAAAAAAGCTAGCAATGACCACGAGACAAGAGAAATAAATTAAGGAAACAAATATTAGCAAAAAGTGGGCAAAACTCTTAATTCTCAGATATATTGGCTTAAATAGAACACTTGAGATAATCATTGAAGAGTTAGATGATGAATGTAGGGCAGCATCAATCAAGCTGTTAAAAAGTTATTTTATAGGACTAGATAAATCTTAGTAAAATTCATTTGGAGAATCAAAATGTCTAGAATCTCAAGAGAAATAATGAAAAAAAAAGTAATCATGAAGTTGACCTACCAATATCATTCTATGCTGCCTTTCTTTAAGTTTGCCTTTGGTCCCTCAGTCCTGATAGGTCAGTTTTTACTTTACTTAAGCAGAGCCCAGGCCTCCATGACACTTTTGACCCATTCCACTCCACACTGCTTTGTGTTTATTTCTTCCTCCATTATGTGTTGTCTTCTATCATTAGAATGTAAGTTCCTTGAGGGCAAGGACTGTCTTGCTTGCTTGTATTTTTGTTAAATCCATAGCACTTAATACAGTGCAGCTGGCACATAATAAGCATTTAATAACTTTTTAACTACCCATAAGATATCAAACTATATTATAAAACAAAAATAATAAAAAAACCACTGGCTACTGCACAAGAAATATAAAAGTAGATCATATTTAAAATATTATGTAAGCAAGATCCTGAAGCAAACAGACATAGAAGCCTATTCAATAAATCCAAGGACACAAACTCATGGGGAAAGGGTTTGCAATTTAACAAAACTCCTAGGAAAACTGGAAATCATTTTGAAGAAAATAAGTTTGGATGCCTTATGCTACATTAGACAATAAGGTTCAGATAGAATAAAATATAAATGCAAAAGGTTGCCTCAAAAGAGAGAAGCTTTCACAATCAATCAACAAGTACTTACTATGTACCAGACACAATGCTAAGTGCTTGAGTGTACAAAAAAAAAAAAAGACTAAAATAGTCCCTGCCCTCATGGATCTTATATTCTAATCCAATGGAGACAACAATATGTAAAAATAAATGTATAAAAATAATATAGATATGAGACAATCTGGGAGAGGAGAGCATTGAGGGAGGGGAAGAAGGACCTGGAAAGGTCTCCTGAAGAAATGAGATTTGAGTTGACTCCTGAAATCTAAGACAGAGGTGAAGGGTAGAACATTCCTGGCATGGGGGAATGAAATGAAATGAAAATTCACACATTGGAAGATAAAATAATTTGTTGCTGGATCATAGAGTGTGTATGAAGAGCCTGGGGGAAGTACAAGAAGATTGAAAAGGTAGGAAAATCTGGTTATAGAGAGCTTTAAAGGCCAAAGAGGGGAGTTTATATTTTATATTATATTTGATCTTGGAGATAGTTATTGTCACTGGAACTCTTTTAGCAGGGAATGACATGTCAAACCTGAAGATTTGAAAAATCTCTTTGGTATCTCAGTGACGGATGAATTGGAGTTGGGAGAGACTTAAGGCAGGGACACCAGTTAGAAGGTCTTTTCAATATTACAGGAAAAAGGTGATGAGGGTTGTAGTTTTGTTACTATAGAGAAAAGGGTTTTATACAATAGATGTTGCAATTGGCTATAAAGAATAAATGAGAGTGAGAAATCAAAGATGACACTATGGTTGCAGGGGCCTGGGCAAGAACAGTAATCATTAGATTAGACAATAATAGCCAGCATTTATATAGCACCTTAAAGTTTGCAAAGTATTTTACGATCTCATGTTATCCTCACATTAACCCTACGAGGTAGATACTTTATGCTTCTACATTTAGAGTGGAATAAACTGAAGCATGCAGAAGTTAAGTGACTTGTCCAGGGTCACACAGAAAAAAAGTATCTGAAGTTGGATTTGAATGCAAGTCTTCCTGACTGCAGGTTCAGTGTTCCTTAGCTAGAGAAATAGATAAAAGGGCAAGGGATATGTATGAACATTCACTTCTCAAAGGAAGAAATCTAACCTATCAACAACTACATAAAAAATGTTCTAAATCACTATTCATTAGGGAAATGTGAATCAAGACAACCCTGAGTGTCTACCTCATATCTATCAGATTGGCAAAGATTACAAAAAAGGAATATGACAATTGCTGGAGGCTTTATGGCAGAACAGGAACACTAATTCATTGCTGGTGGAGCTGGGAAATGGTCCAGCCACTCTGGAAAGCAATTTGGAACTATGCCCTAAGTCACTAAGCTGTGAAAAATCTTTGACCCACTAGTTTCAATACTATTTCTAGACATATACTAACACTCTTCCCTTTTCCCCAGCCAAAGATAACAAAGAAAGAAGAAATGGACTCATGTACAAAAATACTCATAACAGCTCTTTTGTTATAGCAAAGAAATGGAAAAGAAGGGTATGCCTGTCAGTTGATGAATGATTGAACACATCATAGTATGTGAACATAATAGAATATTATTGGGCCATAAGAAATTATTAAATATACTGTTTGAAAAAAGCCTTGTAAGATTTATATGATCTGATATAGAATGGAAATGAGAAGAATCAGAATAATTTATATAACATCAATTTTGTAATACAAACCACTTTGAAAGATATAAGAACACATCAATTCCATGACCTACCACTATCCTAAAACCCAGCATCTTAAACTGTGGATTGTGACTCCATATAGGGTCATGTAACTGAATGTGGGAGTCAAGAAAAATTTGGCAACAATAAAAGATTATGCTTACCTATATATATATAAAGTTTAAGAATCCCTGTCCTAGAAGATTAATGTAACATTGACAGAGGGATGATGCTCTCAAGGTACAGGATGAGACCTACATTTTTGGGCAGGGCCAATATGGGGATTGATTTTGACTATGCATTTTTGTTTTTTGAAAGTTTTGTTTTCCTATAATTTTCAGTTAGGGAAGGTAGAATAGAAAGAGGAGAGGGCTATCTATAGAATTGCCAAAAAGAGAAAAAAAATCATTGACACATCTGTTTAAATTAAACATAAGGAAGGTCAAAAGGAAACATGAGCAAACAGGATAGCTTTGAAAATTACATGTAGAATTTATTATACACTTAAAAGTTAAAGTCAGTCAGCCAATAAATATTTATCAAGTACTAAAAAAAATATTAAGTACCTAATATTTGCCAAGCTAGTGATAATCTCTGGAGATATCAATAAAGGTAAAAGAGAGTTCCTCTAGTTTTAAATCCAAAATCTTACACTATAATAATCTATAAAGCAGGTATTGCATAACATTTTCAGAAAAGGAAAGGCCTACACACTATAGGCCAGTGATCTTGAGTTCCTTTTTTTTAGGGGGGGAATTCTAAAACTGATCATTAAAAATGTGGCTCTTCACAAAGAACAGGCCGTTCCACACTAACCAAATTTCATTTGTTAACATAATGAATTAATAGAAGAAGGGAATTGTAGTTATAGTTTATCTAGATTTAGAACAAAGATTTTTTTTATCATATAAATGCTATTCTTATGGAAAAGAGTGAGAGCTGTGGACTATGTGATAATATAGTTAGAAAGATTCACAATCAGGAAAACAGGCTAACTCAAAGAGTAGTCATTAATGGTTCTTTGTCAACAGGGCAGGAGGTCTCTAGTGGAGTATCTCAAAGATCTGTTCTTGTCTCTGGTTTGTTCAACTAGAAGTATTAAGAAATAAATATCTGAGGGGGCAGCTAGATGGCTCAGTGGTTAAAGCACCGGCCCTGGATTCAGAAGTACCTGAGTTCAAATCTGGCCTCAGACACTTGACACTTACTAGCTGTGTGACCATGGGCAAGTCACTTAACCCCCATTGCCTAAAAAAAGAAAGAAAGAAAGAAATATCTGACCTTAAAATCCTTTCCAAACCTCTCCCCTTTAGAAAGTGAGTTAGGCCTTTCTTAAGGAAATGCCTTAAGGATGGCAAACAAATTTAAAACAACTATAAGACACTGACATTCTCACCAAAGTGTTTGTGTTATTTTTCCATCTAAGGGGTATCTTCTCCTCCATCCCCTGAAGTAATTGGCCTCTTATCCACTCAAGGGAAGTACCTTTTATTAGTCAAAAGAAAGTGTCCTTTTCTGATATTATATAAAGGAAAAGCTTGCCTATATTAATGCCAAGGAGAAAAATTATTTTCAATTATTAGTCAAGGAAAGAATAGAATAGTGACAATTGTCAGAACTATTCTGAGATGTTAACATAAAATCATATTTTAACATTGTGATTTTCCTCAAGATTCATATAAATGTTACTTGAAATCATCTTGAAGTAAAAATATGTTTGAGGCTGTGGGGAACAATACCAGTTTGGACATTTGTCACTCTAAATTAGAAATAGCTTGGATATTGGGTTAATGTTAAATGAAAAATATTTCTTACAGTCTTGTGTGCAAAATGCAAAATAAAATATTAATATTTTTCTTTTGATGCATATGATAATTCCCATTCTATTCTATTCTCATCAAACTTCATCTGAGTACCACAAGCACCAAAATTTAAGTAGGACTTTGAATTGTTGGGAAAGTTGCCAAGAAGGTGAAGGGCCTTGTGTCTTTATATAAGTATCTTGTAATGTTTATTCTGGAGAGAAGATTCAAAAGAGACATGATAACTATCTTCAAATATCTAAATGGGAGGTGAAGCCAAGATATTATCATGATAGAAAGTGTAAAGAAATTTAAAATTTCCTTTTATGAATTTTTTAAAAATTTAGGTCTCTGGGCAGCTAGGTGGCGCAGTGGATAGAGCACTGGCTCTGGATTCAGGAGGACCTGAGTTCAAATCCGGCCTCAGACACTTAACACTTACTAGCTGTGTGACCCTAGGCATGTCACAACCCCAATTGCCTCACCAAAAAAAACAAACAAACAAAAAATTTTGGTCTCAGGGCCATTCTTCCTACAACTTTTGGTTGACTATAGGACAATCTTCTGTTAATATTGACCTCACCTGACCAAAACCTGACTCATGAAATAATACATTTAGGGAAGGTCAAGGCTGTTTTTCCTCACTGAGAGATTGTTGAGCTGATCAAAGCTTGTCCCATGGGATGTGAAATTTTAAACATTCCTTAGACAAGAAGAAGCCAGAGAAAGAACCTTAATTATCCTTGACTCCTTAGATGTAAATATTCCTCCTCAATTAGCCTATTTGTGAACATTCTAAATGTAGTTTAATCTATAACCTTACTTAGTTTACCTATAGAGTTTATTGACAAATTCTGTTTCCTTAGGGAATATATGAGGTTATGGCTCAGTTTAACTAAGTTTATTCAACTTTTATGGCATTGAAGGAAATATGCTGTCTTTTATTTAACTTTTATGGCCCAAAAGGTATGAATATACATGATTGCAATTTAGAAAACAATGATTTCTCTGTCAGTTTGATATATTTTTGCCTATAAGAAGGCTTGTTAGAATCCTAATGATTGTTCAGGTTTATTATTCTCTCTGTGGCCTGAAACTATGCTTGAGCATAATAATAGAGCCTAGGTTTTTACCTATATAATTTCTTCATTGTGGTAAATATATTTTGGTAGTAGTCACCTAGCACATGAACTCAAAGAGGAGATATATCTCCCATGACAGAAGCATGTAATAATTTCCTCTCTACAAACTCCCTCTAATATATCTATAGATGTATCAAACCAAATCCTGATGGGGGAATCTAGAAAACTTACTTCAAGTCTTTTGTGCAACTCGACTGGGCATAAGGTGATAGACAGGGAGATCTGTAGATACTGGAAGTAGGGTAAGGCAAGAAGCATGATATATAGAGAACCATTCCAGTTCCCAAATTCCATCTCAAATAGCCTCTGACAACTGAAGCCAACTCCTGGCCTTCTCTTGGCGGAACTGTTTCCACTAACAGGAGAAGGGGTGAAGGCAGTCATTGGCGCCTTAAAACCAGTTGCTTCGGGCAGGTGGGGCTCCTTAACCTTGGCAGGCAACCGGCCTAGGGGAAGAAACCCTGATTTTAAACCTCTGCTGCCTTGCGGTTATACCCATATATGGGAAAGGCTTCGAGAGTTAACTCTGAGGAAAAATCAGGAGTCGGAGTCCCTTAGGCAGTTGGATGTTGGACATCACATCCCTCTGGCAACTCCTGCGGTGGCACTGGTGTATTGACTCTGCCTCTCCTTTGGATACACCAATGTAGCGGAGAGGGAAAACCTGCTGCATGGGCAACAGCTTGTTTGATCTGTCCAGGCCAGCGCTCTGGAGAGGACACTCCAGCTACTCCTCATGGGGTAGATACAACATGGGATGAGGCAGTTACCAGTTATAAGTCACTTGGGAGTTGCGGCTCCCACATTGGACTGCACACTGTGGCTTGTGGCTCTTCAAGGTGCTGATCCATGGTCGTCTTCGACTGGCGGAGGCCTACTATTCCAGTTCCCAGGGAGAGGTTTGCACCAGGGCAAGAGGAAGTCAGTCTCATTCTGTGGCAACCCTATGCCTATACCAGGATGCTGTTATGGGAACAGGTGCCAACTGGCAGCTTTCTTGCCCACTACCCAGTCCCAAGTCAAGGTGGAGTAAGGAGACCTGCATAAGGCAGTAGTGTTCCCCAGCAGGGTAGCCTTGGGTGATATGTGGAGAAAGGAGAAAGTTCAGAAGCCAGCAACAGCAGCAGCAATAGTGTGGCTCAGACCTCAGAGGCAAAGTAGAATCTCACTTCCAACATCTAGCCTAGTCTTCAGAGGAATAAAAAGAGCAAGAATCTCAGGCCAAAGGGGATCCTACAATTCTGCCCCTCTGAGCTTTCCAGTTAGCTCACAGGAGCAGAATCCAACAGCAGTGCACTCCCATTGTTCAGTCTTTTTTTTTTTTTTTCAGTCATGTCCTATTGTTTGTGATCCCATTTGGGTTTTCCTTGGTAAAGATACTGGAGTGGTTTGCCACTTCTTTTTCCAGCTCATTTTACATATGAGAAAACTGAGGCAAAGAGGGTTAAATGACCTACCCAGGGTCACACAGCTAGTAAGTGTCTGGGGTCTAATTTGAACTCAGATCTTCCTGACAGGCCTGGTACTCTATCCACTGAGCCACCTAGCTGCCCCAGTCTAACTTGCAGAGCTCAGATTGAGGGGTCAGCAATCAGACCTTGTCCTGGATCAGACTGGGAACACTGAAAGCTTACAGGTCCGCTACCTAACCCTAAGATTCTGGAATAACACAAGGGCTAAACAAGGATAAACTGCTTACATTCTTATATAAACAGCAAATATTGAGAGATGATACATGTGTCCCCTCATCTCTGTCATCATCAAGGTTCATAAAGGGGATTCAATTAGACAAGATCTGGGAGAGGTTGTGTTACGTCTTGATGATCTTAAAGAAAAAATGGAAGGGGAGGGGAAGAGGAATACCTTGGAGTGGGATATGGGGGTTGGGGAGTGGGAAGGGAAAGGAAGGTTAGGGGAAATAATCACAATAATGAAGGTGCAAAACAAAAAAGAATGAGAGGGGAGCAGGCTGACACTTGAATCTCACTCTCATCTGAACAGATCAAAGGAAGGGAGAACACACACATAGACACACAATTGGATGCAAAAATACATTTCATTCACCAGTGAAATTAGAGAAGGGAGGGAGGGGAGAGGGGAGATTATAGAGAGTAGATTGAGAGAGATTGGCATTGTTTTTCTTTGAAAGTTTTTCTCGTCCAGTCATTTCAGTCATTTCTTACTCTTCATGACCCCATCTGGGGTTTTCTTGGCAAAGATGCTAGAGTGGTTTGCCATTTCCTTCTTCTGTTCATTTTACAGATGAGGAAACTGAGGCCAACAGTTGAGCAGGTTGTCCAGGATCACACAGCTAGTAAGTGTCTGAGACCAGATATGAACTCGGGAAAATGAGTCTTCCTGAATCTAGGTCTGGCACTCTCTACCCAGTATGCCACCTAGCTGCCCTAAAACAAATTCTAAGGATGTATGAATAGTTTTGTAGATTTTTTGAGATGGCAAAGAATGGGAATCTAAGGGTATGCCCACAAGCTGGGGAATAGAGGAACGAGTTATGGTATATAAATGTGACGGAAAACTATTGTGTTCAACTTTTAATCAGCGTAATGACCAACCAGGATTCCAGAAGGCTAATGATGAAACATATTACCCACCTCCTGACAAAAAGGGGAAAGCTCAGAACACATATAATAAGGCAAAAAAAATTTTTTTTAACATGGTCAATGTGGAATTTTTTTTTTGATTGACTATAGATGTATGTAATGAATTTTGCTTTTCTTGTGTTCTCAATTTTGAGGGGATTGTGTGAGGCCAATCTTGTTTGATTAAAACAAAATATATTTTTAAAACAAGAAAACTTGGGAATTCATCAATTTAATGACTAACTACAATTTTTAAGGACTCATGATGAAATATGTTGCCCACTTCCTGATAGGTGACTCAGAGTGCTGACTGAGACACACACACACATACATATATATATAATAGACATGGCCAATGAGAATTTTTGCTTTCCTTGACTATATAGAGGTAAGAGATTTTGTTTTTATTGCTTTTCAATGTGAGAAAGGGAAAGGGGAGGAGAAGAGAGAAGTGGGAATGAGAGAAGGCTGATATCTGTTTGAAAATAAAATAAAATTTAATTATAAAAAATGTATTTAAAAAGACGGCATGTGAAGGTGGGACTAGACTTGATCTGTTTGACCCCCAGAGGGCAAAATGAAGAGTTTGAGATGGAAACTGCAAAAAGAGAAATTTAGGCTTCCAAACAGTTAGAGGTGTCTGAAAGTGGAATGGTTTGCCTCCAGAGGTTGAAGATTCCCTCTCTTTGGAGGTCTTTGAGCAGAAGCTGGGTGATCACTTGTTGGGTATATTACAATGGGAATTCCAGTGGTTCTCTAGGACATCTCTGTGGCATAGTGCATAGAGCATTGGATCTGGAGGCAGGATGACCTGAGTTCAAATCTAGCCTCAGACACTTATTAGGAATATTACTTTGAGCAAATTTCCCTTGTTTGCCTCAGTTTCCTCATCTGTAAAATGGGGATAATAATAGCATCTACCCCACAGGGTTTTTGTGAGCATCAAATGAGATAATAATTGTAAAACACTTAGCACAATGCCTGACACATAGTAAGTGCTATATAAATGTTAGTTATTATTACTATCTGCTATGAATTTAGCAACTAAAGGAAATATTTTTAACTTTTGTAAAGGCAGTTAAATTTTATTTCTTTGGTCTGTAAAGAAATTTAATAATATTGTCATAAATACACATACATAAAAATAGATCAATTCCCTTTTTATGGAAATATTAAAACTAGCAGGATAGCTATGAAAAAGTTAATGTCAGGAGTTTGTTTATATGAAAAATCATATAAAATTAGCAAGAATAAGAAATACCTTTATTCTCAATTATTTCTCTATAATTCTCTCCCTTTTAAGCTCTGTTTAAATGAGGAAAGGAAAACCTGTTCCATGGTTGAATCATCTATCGAGAATTTACATAAAAATATGAATAAGAACAATTCAGGATAAGAAGGAATTAATGAATTACAACCTGCAGGGGTGTAGAAAGCACCCACATACAAGATCCATTAAAACATTGGTATTAATGAAAAATTCAAAATATTATCAAATTATTATCAATTATTCAAAATTTTATTCAAAATATTGGCTGATTTTCACATGCCTCCTGGATTTTACTTAGGCCTGGAAAACACTGTCAATTTAAAAAATTCGCTGGATAATGAAAATGAATCTAATAGAATTCTTTTAAAAAGCTAATTATTATGATAATAATCAGTTGTTTAATCAGTTTGTTGATTAATTATTGAAATATTTATACAGTCACTTTGCTCTGGTGGTGCCACCTAAGATTTACAAATGTAAAAATGGATTGTATAAGTTCTCATTCAGGAGAATGAAGGGTTGTTTTTTATTTAGCACTTTTAAAAACATATCATCCTCCCATATGTTTATGACAGTTATGGTTCCCTGATATGCAAAGAAATGAAATTAAAATAAAAAGCATGAACAAAAACATTTTATGCTGAAGAATTTAATGCATGTCTAATTATATTGTTTTCTGAGATACAAAAGGATACCCAGAGGAAATATGTTGTTTATTAAAATTGTTTAAGAAATGTGTCCAATCTTTAGCTTTGAGAATTAGAGGCTGAGAAGAAGCTAAAAATTTTTAAATATATGGAAGATGCTAATGACTGGTTACCTAATGACTAACCGGATTTTTAAAAATGCCAATTTTTCTCTGGAGGATCTGCCAAACTACCAGTAAGACGATTTCTGTGTGGGAGCAGTTAGGTGGCACAGTGGGTCTGGATTCAGGAGGACCTGAATTCAAATTTGACCTCAACATTAACTAGCTTTGTGACCCTGGGCAAGTCACTTAACCCTCATTGCCCAGCAAAATAAAAAAATTTAAAATTATATTAAATTAAAATTTTTTAAAAAGAAGATTTCTGTGTGGAAAATCTCTCTTATGGGTCCATGACAATATGAAGGGATAGCATTTTTATCCTAGATAAGTCCCCATATATAGTCTTTATATGTTCTGCAGTTCTTTATCCCAAATCACACAAACTGATGAACTGGTTCCTCAGAGCAAAGGGCTACATTGCCCCTTGGTGATCTGGGGGTGGCTCTGAGGATCTTTATAACTTTTATAAAGGAAGTTAAATTTCATTTCTGTGCTCTGTAAAGAAATTTAATAGTGTTTTCATAATTACGCATACATAAAAATAGATCTCTATCACTATGGGATAGACTTCCCCATTCTACTTAGCTCTATCCCATACTAATTACCAGTTATAGTTAGTATCTCCCCTATGTCATTTTACCAACTAACATTAATTAGCTTTTTACAAAAGGATGGTTACTGAAAAGATCTTTCAAGAACAGAAGTACTGGGCAGATAGGTGGCACAGTGGATAAAGCACTGGTCCTGGATTCAGGAGGACCTGAGTTCAAATTCGGCCTCAGACACTTGACACTTAGTAGCTGTGTGACCTGGGGTAAGTCATTTAACCCACATTGCCCTGCAAAAAGAAAAATAAAAGAACAGAAGTACTAACACATTTCCCTTAGAGCAAGGGTCACTCTCCCCTCTTTACTACCTTAGTACTTGGAGATACTGGACTCACCTTTAAAATGGCTGCTTACTAACATTTGCCCCACCAAGTTCACTTCCAAATGTGGCAAGGCCGATGGATAAGAGTTGCTTCAGAAAACAGAAAATTGGCTAGAGGGTTCCATCTTGCTGCTATGCTGGATTCCCATAACTCACAAGGACTATACTGGTAGTTTGAAAGCTATAGCCTGCACTCCAGCTCCTAAACCGCTCCCCACCTATTGAAGCTCACAAGGACATAGACATATCAAATACTCCACTTAAGAGCAGGAAAGAACAAACACAAAGAGACACAGAGGCCTGTATTCGTGGGCCATAAGTCAGCCTCAGTAGAGTGACAAAGACTTCCTCACCTTCGTCCAGCCATGTAGTAAAGAGGGCAGAGTTGCCCCTGTGGGTGTATTTTGCCTGCCTCTCAGTTCCAGTTTAGCAGTCAACCAAAAAAGTTCCCTCTTCACCATAATGTAAATGTACCAGAAACAGAATACCTGCCTGTACGTGCTCTGAATTGGGGAACAGAGCCCTTTGATTTTATATAGCATTACCTCTTTCTGTAAATAGGTTCCCCAGCCTTTTCCACCTGGGCTGACAGCAGGAAGAGCATACTCTAGGCATGGGACACCCCATTAACCAGTCCCTTTGTTACAGCAGTAATTGTATTTTCCTTTTTCCACTGAAGATGATACAGAAAATAATTAATTTCCTACAGCAGAAACTGTTTAGTTTAGACATTAGAAAGAACTTTCAGCTTTTTATTGCTATAAAACACTTGTTGGTAACTTGTTATATAACTGCTATACGGTCTTTATTATGAAAGGAGATGTGTAGCCATAAATTTGGATCTGGGACTAAGGATATCACATAGTACAAATATTTCTTTTATAAATAAGGAAACAGAGGACTAGAAAGGTGAGGTCATTTGCAAATTAAGGTTGCATAGTTAATAATTAGCAAATACTGATATGGGTGTGCTGGTAAATGCTTAACAACCAGTTCTTATCCCATACCAAATGTAGGTAGCCAAACTTTTTAGTTCAATCTGTACTATTAACACTTTCTCCATTACTTTCTTAAGTCCAGGCAATCAATAAAACAATGAAACAAGTCCTGATCTGTAGCTTTTGCACTTTCTGAAGTGCAAATGTTAACACTGAAAATTTAACAATCAACTCTCACAACCTAGTTTGAGCTGGCTCCAGCACACCCCTAACCCAGATCTTTTGTCTCCAACTCCAGCTTCTTTCTTTTAAAGCATATTTCCTTCAGTGGTGTCTTATTGCTTACCAGGCAAAAACTAAACTACTTAATTTTTCATTTTAGACCCTCCAAAATTGGATGTCTTCCTACCTTTTCAGCCTTCTCTTACACTTTTTCCTCTATTTTCCAACCCTACTATATGACCTGCTATTCTTGGACAGCTTGCATTCTCTTCCCTCCATGTCTCTACCCACATTATTCCATATTTCTAGAACATTCTTCCTTTCCACGTCCCCATCCTTCAAGACACAACTTATATGCCACTTTCTATAGGAAGCCTTCCCTGATCCCTGCAGGCAGAAATGATCTTATCTTCCTTGAAATTGAATAGTACTTTATACCCCTCTCACATGCTTATCATTTGCTATTTTATATTAGTTATTTGTGGATGCATTATATTTCCCTTGTTAAATTAAAAGTTCCATGGGGACAGAAATGTTGTCCTTTTTTAACCTTTGTGTCTCTCCTAAGTACATAGCACAATGCTCTGGATCTGTTTGTTTAATGAATGTTTGTTGAATTTGAATTATTCATTTGCATGAATCCAAAAATGTTGCATAATCTGGTTCGATTTTCAAAATAGTCACCTATTCATTAAACATTCCAGCACACAGTGAATTCCTATTCCTCTGAATTCATGAAACACTTATTACTCTTACTACTTTTTTAGTTCACAAAATGCTTTGCATTACTGGTCATGTTTTTAATAGATTTGTATTGATTTTTTTGTTTGTTTTTACATTACTTCATTTCCCTCTATATTTCTTCCTCTTCCCTTCCAGAAAGCCTTCCCTTATTAAAAAAAAAAGATTTAAAAGAAGAGGAAGAGAAAAAGAATCATCAAAACTAATTAATACATCCAAAAAGTACCTGACATTATATGCAGTATTTCATACCTGTGGACTGCCCATCTCTATAAAGGAGATTATCCTTTGAAAAAAGTATTCATGATCTAGATATGAGACTTCTGATGCATATTTTCTAGAATATGTGTCACCCTATGTTATAAGAACACTCTTAATATGAGTGGCTTCATCTTGAATTTTAATGAGCATATACTCTAGGTACCCAAGTATGTAAATAATTTCCTTATATATGTCTGATAAACAAATGCTTGTGATCAGATTATCTAGTTTTCCTGACCTGACCTAGTAATGTTTATACTGGTCAAGATGGATAAATCTGTTTTATCATGAGTTATTTAATAAACAATTGAGAGATATCTTGAAGTATGATGTCAGTGTATTAGTATATTGGCACAAACAAATTTTGGAACCTATTAAATCAGCTAAAAGCTGGTTATTTGAGTTCCCCATAAAACCAGGTCATACTGCGCTGAAGGTATGAATCTTGATTATCATAGAAGGTTTCAGTACCACAGTGAAGATCCTATCTAAGCCCAAGGGAAGCTAAACCAGTAAAATCCACAAAGATACTAACCTAAGATTTGAGATGTATTCCTAGAGCTCTTCATTTGTATCTTCAATACTTAGCTGGCAGCTAGGTGGCACAGTGGATAGAGTACCAGAGCAGAAGATCCAAGTTCAAATCCAGCCTCAGACAATTACTAGTTATGCGACCCTGGGCAAGTCACTTAACTCTACTTACCTTGGTTTCCTCATATGTAAAATGAACTGGAGAAACGAATAGCAACATTTCAGTATCTTTCCTAAGAAAACCCCAAATGGGGTCATGAAGAGTTGAACATGATTAAAATGACTGATCAACCAATACTTAGCACAGTGTCTGACACAGATTAGGTGCTAAATCTTAGCTCACTGAAACTGTGCCCCAAACCTCCAGCTTTCTCTAGCCAAAAGTGCAGTGACTGAAGGTTTGCCAGATACAGAACAGTTCATGTAGCAGTTGTCACTAATGGTGATGAAGAAGATGGGCCCCTTTTCCACAATGATTTTTCTACTCAGTGATAGCTGGGTTAGAAGAAGCTCTGTTGGGTTTAAGGGGTTTTGTAGGGTTTTTTTTGGAGTGGGTACTATTCCCAAGTCTCTTGCACTAAGGGTTATGATCTGTCTCCACTGGGGTCTTGAGGAAATGGTGTTCGAAGTGGAAATGATGTTGATTTGCCTGGCACATGCAATCTTCTATCTTTCCCTCTCCCTCTGGGCCTGTAGGATAAAGAAACATAATTGAGTCTGGTGCCTTTTAGATACAGTGGTCTCACCATTATATTGTTGCATACAGATGTGGTATTTCTATTCAACTCCCTCTATACTTCACCTTCAGATTTCCCATCATCCACAGTCATCCCAGTCAAAAGGTGTTTTAGTTTGTGTGGTAAGAGAATCAGAATAGGGATTCCCCTTCCCCTCTTAAACAATTGAGTGATTAAGTAAAATAGATAAAGTAACTAAGAGTACATAAAGTGACTGAAGTAAATAAAAGCCACTTGATCGACCAAACCATTGAGTACTTGCCTTTCCTTGGAAGTTATATTGTTAGTTTTGATTGCTCTTTTTTAACATAATGCCTTCACAGCTTGTACATAGGTCTATAGGTCTATTACCATGGGTAATCTCAACTGAAAAACTTAACCAGAAGAAGGGGGTTTGAATAAAGCACAACAGTTTTAATATTCCAACCTATTCCCTTCTTCTCATTTAATTAACCAATTATCAAAATATTTGTTGATTTAACTTGGACCATCTTCTACCTCTTCATCTTTCACAACAAATGTTGGTATATAAGCTGCAAATATTTTCATACTTGTCATTTTGCAGATACTTTTTTTTTTAGTGAGGCAATTGGGGTTAAGTAACTTGCCCAGGGTCACATAGCTAGTAAGTGTTAAGTGTCTGAGGCCGGATTTGAACTCAGGTACTCCTGACTCCAGGGCCAGTGCTTTATCCACTGTGCCACCTAGCTGCCCCTTGCAAATACTTATTATGAACACCACCATACAAGATGAACAAATGTCCTGTGAAACTATTTTTCTTAAACCTTTGAGTGTATAAGAAAACCCCAAACTCTTTTATTAGCTTCTCCCAACAAGACCCGTGAGCCATCCTTCCATTTAGCTTTAGTTTTTTTCTCTCTACAAATTTCATTTAAATTAAAAATGTTGATTGATATAACTTAGTTTCCCCAATAATGTCCTATCTACTTATGGGCCATTGGACAAGGACCCCTCATTTAAAGCAACAACAGCTAAGTTAATGTCTACCTATGGCCTAAAAACTATCCATCTTAGAATCGTTTGACTCATTTTCTGACATTCTGCCATAGCTACCGCAGAAGTAGAAGGGAGCTGCACAGGACTGAAAATAATTTTCTATTTGGTTCTTTTAATGAATTGCTATGGCCATAAAATTCATACCAAAAGACCTGCTTACTGGTAATGAGCCTTTCATTAATTCATGAGGCTGGTCCTTGGAAAGCAGACTCAGGCTTAAAATTTTTCCCTGGGCCACTCTCAGGAACAAAATTCCAGACTGGATAGGCTTAGCTTAGACCTTTGCTTCTTACCCACAGGATATATTGAATTTGGAATTTAAAGGTTCCTAGCATTTTCTTTCCCATTGCTGTATAAAGTTAGTTAGATTAGGTAAGGGCTTCCTAAAACACAGCACATGGCCTAGAAAATGAAGAAGTGGAAGTTTTAATATTACCAGGATAGGTAGGGTAGAGCAGATGGGCTTATGATAGGCGGTAGGAGGCTTCAGTGGGTGATGGACAGCAAGGTTGTTGGCTGGGCCGAGGTCCAGAATGGGTGGGAGTAAGCAAGTAGGTGGATAGGCCTTAAAAATTATTTAGCAAAAGGAGACAAAAT
The DNA here is from genome assembly GCF_019393635.1 of Dromiciops gliroides. Lineage (NCBI taxonomy): Eukaryota > Metazoa > Chordata > Mammalia > Microbiotheria > Microbiotheriidae > Dromiciops > Dromiciops gliroides. Next base: position 289,592,786 of record NC_057864.1, on the reverse strand, counting down.
ATTTTTACTTTTGCAAATGAATTTATAAAGAAAAGAATAATGATGTTGGAAGTCATCAAAAGACAAAAAGGCCCAGAATAAGACATAAAGAAGAAGAAAGTTTAGGGAAAAAAAATCAGGCTCTTTACAACATCACTGAAAATATGTCAACTTGAACAAGGTCATCTTTAATTGGTACTACAACTCAAGTAGATAAGGGAAGTAATACTGCTGAGCTCAATTGGTCTATCAATACTCTATTGACTTTATCAACACAAAATAGCAAGAATTTGAAATGAGTGAAAGATCCATTTTTACAACTAAATGAAAACGCTGCAGGCCTACAAAATATTTTTGCATTGACCATTTTTCATTGCCCAATTTTAAGAAACTGTAACCATTTTTTAAGTACTGATTCATTCAACTTTTGGAAATGAAGATTTTTGCCTTTTAATGAAAAAAATCTGCATTTTAATATAAAGATGAAACCCCACATCTGTGGCTCAGGCTCCATAAAATGAGGGTCTTTTTTGGACTGCCCTCATTACACACTATGGGAACAGTACCGCATAAAGAGAGACTGTTACTAAAGATATTAGCCAAAACCCAGAATATTTGTTGAGGCAGCTGGGGTGTAGAGGAAAGAACAGTGGAATTGCAATTAGAAGGATCCTATGTTCCAGTTGCCACTACTAACTGGGTCAACCTCTCTGACCCTTAATTTCCACATTTGTAAAACTGGACCTATACTATTTGTACCACCCACCTAACTGAGGGAAAGGGGAAGGAAATAAGCATTTCTACAGAGCCTGCCATGTGCCAAGCACTATGCTAAGTGCTTTACAAATATCATCTCATTTAATTCTTATAATAACCCTGTGAGGTTCGTGGTATTATTATAATTCCAATTTTACAGTAGAGGAAACTGAAGCAAAAAGGTTAAATAGCTTGCTTAGAGTTACAAAGCTAGTAAGCATTAGAAGTTGGATCTGAGCTCAGGTCTTCCTCACTCCAGATCCAGCACTTGATCCATTGTGCCATCTTATTGCCTCCAAACATTGAGGTATTGTGAGGAAAGCACTTTGTAATACTTATGGCAAATATAAATGTATTATTATTATTAATACTGTCAAATGATAAAGCATAAAGTTATCCATGTTGCTTTTGTCATCTTTGTTTTCAACTTTAAAAAAATGTTCTGCATCTCATATGAAAGTTTAGGATGTGGATTATAGTAAGAGGCCTTAATTGTTTACCTACCTCCTTATCCCCCAGCTAGGTATGTGCATACTCTTTCTAAACAGCTAGAGATTCACACTTAAGCTAAAGATGCTCCATTGATTTAGGGTGTTTTGTTAACAGAGGAAGGATCTAGGGGAATTTTTTATGTTTATTCATGTTCATCCAACTCATTAAGTGATTACTATGCACCTAGCACTCAGCTCAGATGGAATTATGTGATGTGGATTAGGTAAATTTGGAAAGGCTGTTGCAATCCCTTGTTGGGGAACAAATTCTGCCTCAGGGCAATCCTGGATCCAAGGCACTAAATATTTCATAGTAAACTATCTGAAATTTTCCTTCTGGAGTGTGAGAATCTGATCATCTCAGGGAAAGTGAATGAAAATATGTGAACCAAAACAGAATACAGACAAGAGTTAGATAAAGTGACTGAAAAATTGTTGTGATACTTTATCCATTGAAAGTAATTAATTTAAATATAGTTACTAGGCAACTTTAGTTGGCAGTGTTGGTATTTCATGCCAATTTTTTAACAGAATGTTAAAAATACATAAAAGAATAAGAAAACAATTGAGAAAAGTAAGCATGAAGAGAAAACAAAAAACTAAAAGTTCTAAATGATTATAAGCATCTGTAAACTTCTGTTGTTCACAAGTTAACTTCACCTTGAAAAAAAATGTCTTTTGACTCCAAATTAGTAGTATCCAAATTATTTTTAATTTTTATATTAATTTCTTCATTGTATATATATATATATATATATATATAACAAATTTGTTTCTATTATTATTTCTTTAATTACACAGTAAGGTGTACATTTTAATTTTAATTATATATTTCACCAAGCATCACTTAATAACTTCCTTTATTTCTTGGATTTAATAATTTTTATAGTATAGTCATATTCCATTACATTTATATACTGTAATTTATTTAGTGTTCCTACAATTATTATACCATAAGTTTATTTCCAGGTTTTTAAAAAATTTATACTGCTGGACCTTTAAAAATTAATTATCACAAACTTTCTTGAGATACAGTTCTAACTCTGGTCACGTTATGCCTGTTATTGTAACTCATTGTATTATTCCATATTGTTATTCTCAAAGGTTGGACAAATTTATCATCCCACTAGCAGCATTAGAGTCTCTCTATCTCAGCTGCACCAGCATTTAGTTTTATTGCTTTAGATTATATTCACTGATGTGAAGGGTGTAAGTCAAGATCTCAATTATTTTAATTTGCACATCTGATTATTAGCTTTTTTGAACAGTTTAAAAATTTTTGTTTATGAAAATTTGTGTTTCTTTTTCTTTTCTTCCTTCCTTCCTTCCTTCCTTCCTTCCTTCCTTCCTTCCTTCCTTCCTTCCTTCCTCCCTTCCTTCCTTCCTTCCTTCCTTCCTTCCTTCCTTCCTTCCTTCCTTCCTTCCTTCCTTTCTTTCTGGTGAGGCAATTGGGGTTAAGTGACTTGCCCAGGGTCACACAGCTAGTAAGTGTTAAGTGTCTGAGGCTGAATTTGAACTCAGGTCCTCCTGAATCCAGGACCGGTGCTCTATCCACTGAGCTACCTGGCTGCCCCTTGTGTTACTTATAGGATGTTCTATTCAGAACTTTTGACTACTTATCTACTGGAAAATGACTCTCAGATTTATACATGAAATTCTGGAACCTGAGGAAAATTTAGTTGACAAAGGAGACATGGAGCCCCTAGGACACTTTACTTTTTATATGGTTATTATCTCTAACATTATCCCAAAACTGATCTTGGGCAGCCCTCTGGGCCCTGGTACAGGGTAATATACCAAGGTCTACTGTAGTCATGCTAGCATAGAAATAGGGAAGGGCAAGCCCTAGAAGAAGAGTGTGATAGTGATAAGATCCTCAAGGTTTGGTGACCTAGGGCCAGATGATGATGGTAGGATGTACTCTTGCCCACATAATAGGTGCTACTCTTTCACCCCATGGTGGTTCTGTCCTGTCAGCCTTGCGCCATTTGTTGTAACCCTACATGAGAAAGTGATGATCTGTGAGAAGGAAGTATGACCCCTGGACATTAGCATCCACTATAAAGAGCCAAATTGTTGTCCCATGCTATTTATTGCTCTGTACTTTGTTATACACTTTATATCTTTTACTTTAATTGGATTTATATGATGGAAATATTTCCCTCTGTCTTTTTTCCTTCTTATTCATACTTCATTGCTTTTCTTTTTTTCTTTTTTCCCCCCAGGCAATGGGGGTTAAGTGACTTGCCCAGGGTCACACAGTTAGTAAGTGTCAAGTGTCTGAGGCCGAATTGGAACTCAGGTACTCCTGAATCCAGGGCCGGTGCTTTAACCACTGAGCCATCTAGCTGCCCCCTGCATTGCTTTTCAATGTGAAAAAAGTCTTTAACTTTATACATCATCTTTCATGTTTTATATCTAGCAATTTATCTTAAATCATGTATTGTTTCTGAATTGAATTGTTAAATTTAACTACTATATGTCTTAAAGTTTGCAACCTTGTTTTGTTTTGTTTTCTGAAGGTGATGTGGTGAATACATTTAATTGAAATTTCATTTTTTTCTGTTCCGAAGTTCTGTATAGGTCTCTGTCCAGAAATTTCCTTCATGAAGGTGTTGAAGATTTTTGTCTTATTGTGTGTGGTTTTTTTAAGACCTGTGGTCTTAGGTTATCTCTGCAATATGATCTTTGAGATAATTTTGTTTTACTTGCATGGTGATCATCATTTCTTTTAATGCTATTGGTTTGTTTTTTCTTTTTTACTTTTCTTCTATATCCTTTACTTCTATGTATTTGCATTCCCAATCTATTATTCTCCCTTTGGATTGCCATTGCAGATTCAAGTTTTTTTGTTATTACTCTTGTTGCACAGGACATAAATTCTCCTGTCAGAATTCTCATTTCTCTTTCAAACCACTCAAGAACTGCACATTGTGGTTCCATGTTCTCCTCAAATTCCACAGGGTCTTCTATGACATCAAGTGTCAGATCACTTTCCTTTATTTTGCAGGATTTATTTATGGATGTCTGAACTTGTTTACTGGCTATAGAGGGTACATTTCCTTCTATTGTTACTGTTTTTCCTATTGATTCATCTTTTTAAGTTCAGGGTCTTTGAGATTTCTTCTTCCCCAAATCTCTGGTACTTTTAGCTTTTTTTTCTCCCCCTTATTTTCCTTTTCACTCACTTCCCTCCCCTCTGATTGTACTTTCCCTGGAGGTTGGATCATAAAGCATCTCAGCCTCCTCCCACACTGGGAAATTCATGGTTTACTACCCTAGATCCTTGCCCCAAATGACTTTGGGGTGGCAAGAACTGACCTCAGATGGGTTATGGGCTCTTTCCATCAATCTTGGTGAAGTGCTACATAGCTCCTGAGAGGCCCAGTATCCTGTCCTTGTGACCAGTCTCATTGTCTCTGTTCCTTAGTTCTTTAGCCTTTGTTCAGCATTTCTGAACTCCTGAACTTCTGCTACTGAAGGGCTGTGGCTAGCTGGCTATTGAGTTCTAAGCAAACTTCCTCAGCCTGGAGGCCAGGTCTCTACAGCACCAGAAAGAGGGAAGAGGAACAGGGTAAAAGGGTGAGTTCTGCTATAAGCCTGTGCCATGTTCTTGGGTCTGCTAGCACACTCCCCACTGACAGCGGAGGAGTAGGTAGGGGAGGGATGCTGAATGAGCTCAGGGTAAGGGAACACCAGGTCCTGTTTTTGGGGGGTGTTTTTATGTTGTTTTTTCCCCTTCTTTTGGATTCTGGGTATCCTGGATCATGAAACCAGCTGAAATTGATTTATCTTTGGCAAATAATTTCTATTTTGGAGAGATGCGAGAGACTGGGGTGATTACAGAAAATGTCTAGTCTGCCATTTTGTTGCTCACATGACCCAGAAGTAAGCCATGAATTAATAAAAAATTATCCTTTTTTTTCCCCATAGGTGTTCAAAGATAACAACTCATTGTCTGTGTCTTTTAAAAATATTATTTGAAAATAAATATTAAAGTAATATATCCATTTGGAATTTATTGATGTATGGTGTGGCATATTCATCTTCTCCTAGTTTTCACCAAACTACTCATTTTTCCAATAAACTTGGTGAAATAATGAATATTTTCTCCAATGCTTTATGACCCAAAGTTTATTGAATACTAAACTGTGATACACATTTTAATATATTCCAATATTATCTAAGCTATTCCACTAACCTATTTTTCTACATTTTTATCCAGTACTAGATAATTTGGGTAATTAATGCATTATACTATAACATGAAATCTGAGAATGTATGTCCTCCTTCCCTCTTTTTCATTTTCATAATTTCCCTTGATATTCTTTCCTTTTTTTTCCATATGAATCTTGATTTTATTTTTGTGTAGCTCTCTAAAGTATGCCACTGGTATTTTAATTTTTTATAGCATTAAATCGATAGGGAAATTTGAGAAGTATTGACTTATTGATTATATTAATTCACTCTAACAATGAACAGTGAGAATCTCTCCATTGAGAATATGTTTCAAGTTACTTAGTCTTTTCCTTTAGGTAAAAATTGATTTAAACTCTATTTTATGTATCTTTTATATATCTTTGTAAATAAATTTCCAGATGACTAACATATATCATAATTACTTTAAAAAGTATTTTGCTTCCTGTAACTTTGTTCTTATTTTTATTGTCTACATATAGGAATATTGATTTTTTCACCTTTGTAATATTAATTTATTTAGACCATTTTTTGTTTTATCATTGTAGGCACTATTTTTGTATGCATTTACCCATTTTCTTCACAATCTCAGTTTTATTAGCATAAATTGACATGTAAGACTTTCTAATTAACTTTTTTCTTTACTATTCATAGCATTTTTGCCCTTTTAATTTTGATATTTTAGTTTCCTATCTCTTCATTTTGGTGAAATTAGCTAAAAAGTGAAAGATTTTATTGGATTTCTAAAAAAACAGTTTTTTTTGTTTTGCTTATGAATTAATGTTTTTGGCTCCAAATTTCAGTAACATCTCTTTTGATCTTGATGATCTTTCTGTGCATATTTCTGATTATTAGTTTGTTGGTTTTCAAGTTATTTTGACTGAAAATGTTTCAGTCTTCTCATTTGTTAATGTATTTCGTCAAATAAATAAGTTTTTCTTTCTCAGAAAACTCTTTTAGTTGCATCCCATAAATTCTGATATGTTGTCCTATGGTCGTCATTATCTTTAACATACTTTTTATTGTTCTTATAATTTTGTCCTTGGTCCCATCACTCTTAAGCATATAGTTTTTAGTCTCCAATTAGGCATTACTCCTATTTTCTTCATGTTTTCTTTATTGACAACTATTCTGATTTTATTTATAGTAAAAATGTCAACATCAATTTGAATCATTATTTCCAATATCATATAAACTCATTCATTGAACAAGGATCTCAAATTAGAGTAGCACCCGTTAAGTTAATGTTTACAGACAGTTTAAAAACTGTGTGATTATTATTTTGTTTTATCTTTTGGAGATTGTTTCCCTATCTCACTCAAGTTGGAAGTGCAGTGGATATTCACAGCCAAATCCCATTCCTTATGGGAATAAGAATTCTTTGTTTCATTTTTCTGACCTTGGTTGATTCATTTCTCCTTGGGCATCCTGGTGGTCCCTCTTCCAGGGAATCGCTCACCATATTGATGCTGAACTTAGTGTGAGCACCCAATCAGATTACTTACTGAACCTCAAAACTTTTGAGCTAAAGCAATTGACCAACCTCAGCCTCACTAGCAGCAGAGATTACAGCTGGTAACTGTGATTTTCTCTGCCTCTCTTTTCCTCCATTCTCTGATCATCACTGAAGAAACAGCAGGGAACAACAGATAACTGAAAGGTCATCTTCCGTTTCTGTTTATTGCATTACTGGGAAATAATCATCAATAAATTGATTATAAAAAGTAGCACAAACTATTTCAAAAAGCTGAATAATCAGAAAAGGAGTTGAGCCAGTTACATTGTGAGAGTGAGTAAAGTGGTCACAGTTGCATGCTGCATTAATTCTTGCATTATTTTAAAATACCTAGAGGAAGTTCCCCAAAGTGTTGGTTGAAACCTGTCATAGAAGGAATATCTACTAGAGTTCCTCCACCATGTGGCCTGGACTAATTTCTTTCCTTAGTAGGGATTGAACCCGTCCTGGATTGGTTCTGGGCATCAAAGACCCCTGCCATTGATGTAGACTCTTAGTGCCCTAAATACAAAATCCATCTCATGAAGTCTTCAGGCTTCTCTCTTTAGACTTCTGACCAGCAGACCATCAATGTAACCAATACCACCAGCACAGGAAAGCTACACTCAGTTGAATTCAAGCTGCATCTCTGATAATATACTTCCCCTGTGGGATGGCTAAGTAGATTTCCCTTTGCTAACTGTGAGATGAACTCTGTGTGTCTTATTTTATTCCAATTTCAAACTGACATGCAAGTTTAGTCTGAACCAGTCCTGGTCTACCACAGAACTCCTGTGAAGGACTTAAGCTAGGAAACGGACATCAATTATATGCATTCAAAAGGTATGAATCAGTTGTGATCTGAAGCCTTGGAGGGTTCAGATCTTTTGAGATCACAGATCCATTAAAAGTATTAAAGTAATAAGAGCATCATTCTAATTGCATTATATTATTTTAAATTAGTATTTAAATTTTTGTTTTTCTGAATTTATTTAAAATTGTTATTCCATAAAGTATAATAAATTTTGTGTCATATATTTCAATGAAAAGTAAATTCTCTGAAAAGACCTTCCAACTAACGAATAGAGAAATGTGCATAAAGACATGGACCACCTCTTAGACACTTAAGAAAAGGAATGATAGGTACCTCAACTAATATGCATATACATATTTTATGTCTAACAAAGGTAAAACTAAGAGAATGACAAATTGCATAAGTATTTAGAGATTGTGATATGATTGAAAAAGGACTGCCCATTAGATAAATTTGGGGAGTTATGACTTCTTAGGTAAAAATTGAGTCATAGAATTAGATGCTCTCATTTTAGCCATTCATCTACAACTACAACAGTTGAAGGGCAAAAGAAGACAGTGGCAGCAGGGGAAGGGGCACCTGAGTAGAAGGGAAGACAGAAAGACAGGGGCTGAAAAAAGCTGCACTTCAGTGCCACCTAGATTTGGAGAAAGGTGAAGCTTTCTATAAGGGCTTCTTGCTCTCTGCTGCCACCTCTGGCTTAAGAAAGAAAAGTTAAAGTGGTTGTCAACTGCTTTCATATCCTAGTGGGAGATGTGTTGCTATAAGCTCTGACTGGACAGAACCAGTACTACCTGGGGCAACTTGAATAACTGGCCAGGCTGGTTTGTATAGTCCAGAGATAGTTTGTTGAACTTGACCATTGTCTGGCTTAAAGAGCAATGCTATTCACATTAAATGCTAACACTTTCTAAATGCCCTTTTAAAGATGATGGTTAATTGAAAGAGCTTTAAAGATGGTTGCAAGGGGAAGCTAGGTGGCGCACTGGATAGAGCACTGGCCCTGGAGTCAGGAGTACCTGAGTTCAAATCCTGCATCAGACACTTAATACTTACTAGCTGTGTGACCCTGGGGAAGTCACTTAACCCCAATTGCCTCACTAAAAAAAAAATAATAATAATTAAGATGGTTGCAGTAGAGAAGAAAGGATTTCCCCAGCTGAAGAGTAATGAGGATCAATAGTCAAGGATTAAGCAAAGAAGCAGTTTCCTGCATTGCAGAGGTTCTCAAATAAGCTAATAATATTGAAGCTTTCAGTCTAGAGTTGTGAGTAATGCTAAGCACATGAGTTCCCTAATGAGTTTTCCTACCAGGTTTTCCTGTAAGTGTCTGAGACCAAATTTGAACCCAGTCTTTCTGACTCCAGGCCCAGTGTTCTATCCATTGTACTTAGACATCACCTTCCAAGAAATTGTCAGGGAAAATTGCCCTGATATTCTGGAACCAGAAAGTAAAATAGAAATTGAAAGAATCCACCAATCACCTCCTGAACGAGATCCCAAAATGAAAACTTCCAGGAATATTAAAGGCAAATTCCAGAGCCCCCAGGTCAAGGAGAAAATATTGCAAGCAGCCAGAAAGAAACAATTCAAGTATTGTGGAGCCACAGTCAGGATAACACAAGATCTAGCAGCTTCTACATCAAAGGACCAGAGGGCTTGGAATATAATATTCCAGAGGGCAAAGGAACTGGGATTACAACCAAGAATCATCTACCCAGCAGAACTGATTATAATCCTTCAGGGGAAAAATGGGAATTCAATGAAAGAGAGGACTTTCAGGCATTCGTGATGAAAAGACCTGAGCTAAACAGAAAATTTGACTTTCAAATACAAGACCCTAGAGAAGCATAAAAATGTAAACAGGAAAAAGAAATCATAAGGGATATTAAAAGGTTAAACTGTTTACATTCCTAAATTAGAAGATTATACTTGTAACTCATAAGAACTCTCTCACTATTAGGGCAGCTGGGTGGAGTACATTTAGACAGAGGGCACAGGTGTGAGTTGAATATGAAGGGATATCTTTAAAAATAAAATTAAGGAGTGAGAGGAATGCACTGGGAGAAAGGGAAAGGGAGAGTTGAAATGGGATAAAGTATCTCATATAAAAGAAACCAAAAAAAGCTTATATAGTGGAAGGGAAGATGGGGGAGGTGCTGGGGAGAGAGTGAACCTTACTCTCATCAGAATTGGCTCAAAGAGGGAATAACATACACATTCAGTTGGGTATAGTAATATATTTTACCCTGCAGGAAAGTAGGAGGAGAAGGAAATAAGGGAGTGTGTAAAAGAAGAGAGGGAAGATTAGGGGAGGGGGAAATCAGAATCAAAACACTTTTGAGGAGGAGTAGGATGAAAGACAATAGCAAATAGAGTATATTTCATGGGCAGTGAATAGGATGGAGGAAAATATAGTTTGCAATAGTAACTATGAAGAAAATTAAAGTTTGTCTGACAGGCCTCAGTTCTCAAACACATAGAGAACTGAGCCAAATTTGTTAAAATAAGAACCATTCCCCAATTGACAGATGATCAAAAGATATGAAATTTTCAGATGAAATAATCAAAGCTATCTATGGCCATATGAAAAAAATGCTCTAACTCACTCTTGATTGGAGATTTGTAGGTCAGAACAATTCTGGGGTACTACCTGATGCCTATGGGATTGGATAATAGGATAGCAGAGGAAAATGATAAATGTTGTAGGGGATATGGGGAAAATGAGACATTAATACACTCTTGGTAAAGGTGTAAACTGATTCAAAATTCTGTAGAGCAATTTGGAACTATGGCCAAAGGGGCATAAAACAAGGCATACTCTTTGACCTAGTAATAGCACTACTAGGCTGGTATACAAAAAGAGTTTTAAAAAACCAAAAAGCTGAATTTGAAATTGAGGAGATGACCATTATTTGGGGAATGGCTGAACAAATTGTGCGATGAGATTATGATGGAATACTATTGTGCTATAAGAAATGATGATTAGGATGCTATCAGAAAAAAACTGGAAAGACTTACATGAGTTGATGCAAAGTAAAATGTACTGTATACAAAATGACAGCAATATTGTAATATGATCTTCTGTGAATGACTTAGTCATTTTCAGCAATACTATGATCCAAGACAACACTGAAGGATTTATGAAAAATGCAATCCATCTACAGAGAAAGAACTGATGGTGTCCGAATACAGATTGAAGCATAATTTTTTTTAGTTCCTTTTTTTTCCACAACCTGACTAATGTGGAAATGTTTTGTATGACTACCCATGTATAACTTTAAAAAAAGGATTATCTGTTTGGCAGATGGTTGGAGACACTAGAAGGAGGTAAATCATTTAAGAGGCTATTAAAATAGTCCAAATTAGAGATGAGGGTTTGAAATAGAGTAAAGACTATGAATGAGGAGAAGGGAATTGGATATGAGGGATGTTTTCAAGATAGCATGGAAAAGATTTAGCAACTTAACTTATGGGCATTTATGTGGTACAGTGGACAGAATGGTGGGCTTGGAGTCAGGAAGACTGGAATTAAGACCTGAGTTCAAATCCAGCCTCAGATTCTTATTAATTGTGTGACCCTAGGCAAGTAAAAAAAAAAAAAAAAACCTCTGTTTGCCTCAGTTTCCTCAACTGTAAATTAGGAATAATAATAGGACCTTCCTCTCAGGGTTTTGTGGAGGATTAAATGAGCTAATATTTATTAAAATGCTTAGCACAATGCTTGACATACAATAGGTATTTAATAAATGCTTATTTCCTTCCTCCTTCCCTTCTTCCCTCCTTTCCTTCCTTCCTATGAGGATAAGAAGAGTCATGGATGACTCTAAGAAGTGAACACTGGCAACAGGAATGATTGTGGTACAATAAAAATAGAGAAGTCTGTAGGCAAGGAGGGTGTGGAGAGAAATATAAAGAATATCATTCTGGACATGTTGAGTTAGAGACATTCAACATGCTATTGGAAATGCAGGATTGTATTCCATGTGAGATATAAAGACTGAATTATAGATTTAAGATTTATCTGTATAGAGTTGATAATTGAACCTATGGGAGTTGATGAGATTTTCAACAAAGAGAATATGGGCAAAGAAGAGAAGAGAGCCCGGGGCAAAGCTTTGGGGAACATCCAAACAAAGGATAATTCAGTGGTAAAAATCAGACATGTAGGAGCAAAACTTAGTAATACCATAGAATCCAGTAAAGAGTAATTAGGAGAGAGGAGGCTGTTGAGTGTCAAAAGCTATGGAGAGACCATATAGAATAAGAACTGAGGAAGGCTTAGTATTAGTATTTTGATTTGTTTTAGTATTATTTAATTAGTATTTAAGATATCATTAGTAACCTACCCAGTAAGAGTAGTTTTAGTCAGAAGCCAGACGTCAAGATATGAAAAATGAGTGTTGAGTCAATAAATTTAAACAAGTCTTAGAATGTTTGAAAGTATTGTGGAGGATAGAAAATATGATTTTTAAAATCTTAAAATATTATTCCTAACTTAGCTAAGAAGAAGATTCTAGGGTAAACCCAGGGTCTCAGAAAGAAAACAAAATGTACATGACTCGCTTTAATTTTTAATCTGCATTATTAACATTTTCTCCATCATTTTCTTCAGTCTAGAAAATCTAGACAATCAACAAAACAATAAATGAAGCTTTTGCAGATTTCTGAGGTGCAAATGTTCAGAATGAAAATTTAACAATCAGCTCCCAGGAACCATTCTGACCCTAGATGAAGTTCAACTTCTCTTGACTTTCTCCACATTGTGTTTGAAATTTTAATGCTTTCTTCTGATAGATAATTCCGTATGACATGAATTGAGGTACATTGATAAATGTTTTTTGTCTTCTTAGTTTCTGATAAAATAGTCTCTTTAATTAATGGAACTCTTGAATTTGATGGCAATTTTTGCTTGATTTGAATCTGATGTTTCTCTCTGACAGTGTCCAGTAAAGGTAGGGAAGCAGTATACTGAATGGAAAGAGTCCTGAATTAGGTTTTAAAGTACCTTGGTTGAAATTCTAACCTTGCCACTTGCTGTGGATATGACTTAGGCAAGTCACCTAATGTTTCTGGAACTTGGTTTTATCATCTATAAAATGAGTGGTTTATTAGACAAAGTGGCTTCTAAGGTCCTTACCAAGTCTAAATCTATGATTCTATGATCTTTCTAATCTTTATCTTCTAATTTCATCATATTGGCTTTCCACTAGTCAGTGTGTCTATTAATCACTTTTCTCTATTCCTACTGTTACTGAGAATTGGCCTTCAAGCTGAAATTTTTATTTTCCATTGATCCTATTCCTTTATCCAATTTTTCTCTCACATTGTTCATGTAGTAGGGGCAGCTAAGTGGCACAGTGGATAAAGCACCAGCCCTGGATTCAGGAGGACCTGAATTCAAATCCAGCCTCAAACACTTTACACTTATTAGCTGTGTGACCCTGGGTAAGTCACTTAACCCTCATTGCCCCAAAGAGAGAGAGAGAGAGAGAGAGAGAAAATGTTCATGAAGTAGACATGTTACCAATTTATTTTGCTCTATTTTTACTAATGATAGCTCTTTCATTACATGATATTTCATTATAGAGGTACAGGGGTCCTCAGGGAAGACTAATACCTCTGGTTTGAGGCCTGCTGAGCCCTTTTCAGGGGAGCTTTTTTTCTTTGGTGTCCATCTGATTCACCCAGCTCTCACCTGTGGCTCCAAGAAGCATGCCCAATATCCACACTCTGGTAAACCCTTTCAGCACATGGGTTTTTACCTTTGTCACTCTCACATCCTATCTGTCTCTTCTCCTTATAATGACATAGTCTATTAAATGCCAGTGTTTGCTGCAAGGGTGTATCCACAAAGTTTTATTACATTTAGGTCAATGGAAGACAGTGTTGGTGATCCTTCATGTGGAAGATGGTTATCTACCTGAGAGCCAGTGTGGCTTCAGAAAGGGCTAAGGAATAGTTGATATGGTGTTTGCTGCCCAACAACTCCAGGAGAAATGTTAAGAGCATAACAGAGGTCTATAAATAACATTCATCCATCTGACCAAGGCCTTTGATACTGTCAGTCAGGAGAACTTGTGGAAAATTATGGAAAAATTTCATTGCTTGAAGAAGTTAACCAGTATTGTACATCAGTTTCATGACAGCATGCTTGCCTGAGTTCTGGATAATGGACAATGCTCTTTCCCTCTCCCAGTCACCAATGGAGTGAAATAGGGCTGTGTGCTTGCTTCCATGCTTTTTAGCATGATGTTTTTAGCAATGTCAGACACCTTCAATTGAGACAAAAATGGAATCAAGGTCAGCTACTGCCATGACAGTAAATTACTTAAATTGAAAAAGCTATAAGCCAAGACTAAAGTGGAGGGAGTGTTCGTGAGTGGCCTTTTGTTCTTGGATGATTGTGGACTCAGTGAAGCCTCTGAGGCTGAGATGCAGCAAAGCATGGACTGATAATCTTCTGCTTGTACTAATTTTGGCCTGACAATTAACACCAAGAAAACTGTTTGTTTTTTTTTTCTACCAGTCAGTACTATACCATCCATATGTGGAATCATCAGTTACAGCCAGTGGAGGAATTTTGAATACTGTGAATAAGATCACTTACCTTGGCAGTATACTTTCCAGAGATGTACACACAGAAGATGAGGTTGACACATATATTGCCAGAGCTAGCTCAGTGTTTGGGAGGCTCTGAAGGGAAGTGTGGGAGAGAAGAGGTATTAGATGCCTACCAAACTGAAAGTCTACAGAGCCATTATGCTGACCTTATGCCTGTGGAAACTGGACAGTAACCAGCACCATGTAAAGAAACTAAATTACTTACATTTAAAATTGTCTTAGGAAGATTCTGAAGGTCACCTGGCAAAACAATGTACTGGATACTGAGGTCCTTTCTCTAGCTAAACTGCCAAACATTCAAAATCTACTGCAAAGAGGGAAGGCCATTTTGTTCTAATGCTAAATGTACATTTGCTTTAAAGACTGTTTTAGACAAGGTAAGTGCTCACACATAGATCAGAGGAAGTGATACAAGGACACTCTCAAGGTCTCTCTGAAGAACAATGGAATCAATTGTGATACATGGAAGACACTAGTGCAGGACCCCCATCTATGCATGGCATGATTACATCAAAGAAGGCTCTGTGCTCAATGAGCAAAGCATAATTGCAGTAGCTCAAAAGAAATGTGAGAAGCACAAATTTAGAGCCATACCTATTCCAAATATTTATGTGGACTATTTGTGCTCAGCCTGTAGTAGAGCCTTTCGGTCTCATATTGGTCTGACACACTGTGCCTTGACCCAGACATAATCATTTTGGTCCTCTTTAAGAATGCAGGACAACAACCAACAGATTTTTTTTTTTAAGTAGGCACCAGATCATCCTTCGTTTCTTTAAAAATTTTTGTTATTCAGTTTGATGTGTCTTGTGCTTGGTATAGCTTAGCTTCTTGGACAAATGCTGAAGTTAATTAAAAAATTTTTTTCCTTCTAGTAATTTCTCATTGGAATATTTTATTCCATATATTTTTTTAATCGCATTGGAGCATATTTTCCTGTTGTTTGCTCATTTCTTTGTCTTTAAGAGAGGTAGTTTGGTGGATAGAAGACTGGCCTCTGAGTCAGGAAAGTTTTGGATTTCTGATTTCTATCTCTGATACATAATAGCTGTATGACCCTGGGCAGTCATTTAATCTATCAGGGTCTTGGGCAAGACTATAGACTGCAGAGTAGGTATTAATCTGCTTTGACAGAGTTTTCTCACTGGGAGTTCTTTCAAAGAAATCTGACAGATTATGATTTTTGGTTTCTCTCTTTTTTCTTTCTTCCTCCTTTTTAAATAAAATTTACTTGTTTGTTTATCCATTTATTTAGGGGGCATTTTAATGTATTTATGCAGGAGGATTGAGAATTCCATTTCTTTCATGTTCCTTCATTCAACCATCTTGTCAGATTTCTGTCAACTCTCTCCTTTTTCAGAAGAGAAAACTAAAACCCAAGGAATGAGAAAAAAATTTATTACAGCTTTACTGTGATCCAAACACTCTCAGTAAAAGGAAAAAGTGATCCAGTCTTTTTCGAGGAATTTACTTTACCTGAGGGAGACAATACATAAAAGAAAATTCTGCTGCACAGATAGAGGGACTATTACTGCCCAAAGATCCTTATGTTACATTAATAGTCATGGGGCTCAGGAGGAACTGGAAGGCATAGAAGATAGTAAGATATTGTGATCCTCTATCTCACTGAAAGGAAACAAATTGGTGACTCCCAACTTATCCCAGCCCTGCAAGCAAGAGGTCTCATGGATTCTAGAGTGGCCAGGGTAGGGTGGTAGGCAGTGCTCCAGTTGTTGGAGATGGATTATGGGCAGCCAGGAAAGGGGAGGGGAGAAGCTATATGACTTGCGTACGAATATATTTCTATGCTGTAGAATGTTAACGTGACTGAGAATTAATAAGAGCTGATATTTACATAACACTTGAAGGTTTATGAAGTATTCTACTTTCATCTGAGCCTCACAACAATCCTGTGAGATTGGTTCTGTAGGCATTATTATTCCTGTTTAACAGTTGAAACTCAAAGAGATTAAATGACTCACCCAAGGTTAAATACCAATAACTGTTCAAAGCAGAATTTGAACCTATTTCATCCTGATTCTTGGCCCAGTATCTTTTTCTCTATAGCACATTCTCTCTCATCTTACATGAAAAGAGAATTCAAAAGGTTTACATTATTGTTACTTTTTGTCCAGTTTATCCTTGTGTTTATGATAGCAAATATAAAAAGACCTCATTTCAATTTTGGGAAGTTTAGATTTTTAATATGAATACTGCAGAGACTCATCTTGTATATAATGATAAACCAAAGAAATAGTTTTGAGAAAAAATAATTGCATAGTTCAAGAAGTCATCCAGTTCATTATTTGTGAATATAAGTGAAATTCTGAGTACAGTGAAACATAGTATTTTAAGGTTTTGTGATTTCATCCACATAGGGAATTCTTAGTGTGGAAACAATCTCTGCCAGTACAGATTGGCTGTTTGCCTTTAACTCAGTGTCTTACAGAGGCTCTTTTGCAAACAATAAAGCACTATAAATGGTATTTATCACTAGAGAGTTGCCAAGCAGTGCTAAGGTTAAGTGATTTGTCAATAGTCACCCAACTAGTATAAGTTAGAAGTAGAATTTAAACCCAGGTATCCATGACTCCAAGTTGGAGTTTCTATTCACTATTTTATGTGGCTTTTTCACAGTTGTATTCCATGTAACAAGTTACCTGGTATAGTAGATAGTGTGCTGGGCCTTGAGCCAGGAAGCCTATTCTTCCTGAATTCAAATCTGGCCTGACACTAGCTGTATGATCCTGGAAAAGTCTCTTAACCCTATTTGCCTCAGTTTCCTCATCTGTAAAATGAGCTGGAGAAAGAAATGGCAAACCACTCCAGTATTTCTGCCAAGAAAACCATAAATGGAGTCAGGAAGAGTTGGATGTGACTAAAAAATGACTGAATTCCACATAACAACATCCCAACAAAAACTGTTCTGTAACGTCGCTAAACCATTATAAACATATTCGTTTTGGAAACAGATGGTCTGGTTTCAAATTCTGCCTTTGCTACTTGCTACCTATTCGCTTAACCTCTCTGAGCCTCAGTTTCCTCATTTTTTTTAAAAAGTGGGGGAGGTTAGACTAAATAGTCTCTAAGGTCCTTTCCAACTAAACTTATTTTAAAGTAATCAAGTAAACCAATTAACAAGCATTATTAGATTGCTCATAGGTTCTAGAGATGAAAAGACATTCAAGAAATTTTCAGTGTAGTGAGTTGTGTACATAAACAGTATTTGCAAAATAAATACAAGCTGTTTATTAAGTTTGTATCTCTTATTCAAATGTGGTGGCCTAGAAGTTCTTGCTTCTGAAAGGGCTGAGGCTTGTGGATTTCTTGAGTTTGGGAATTCAGAGCTAAAGTTGTTTGGGTGTCTTCATGACACCCTGTATCAATGTGGTGAGTAGGAAGAAGGAGCATCATTCTGACTAAAGAGTGGTGATTGGGGGGCAGCTAGGTGGCACAGTGGATAAAGCACTGGCCCTAGATTCAGGAGGACCTGAGTTCAAATCTGACCTCAGACACTTGACACTTACTAGCTGTGTGACCCTGGGCAAGTCACTTAACCCTCATTGCCTCACAAAACAAAAACAAAACAAAACAACAAAAAGAGTGATGATTAGCCAAGGTTGAACAGAAACAGCCTCTGTGGGAATTCATAGTCAAGTAGTAAGCAGAGAAGCAGTTTCCTGCATTGCAGAGGTTCTCAAATAGGTTAATAATATTGAAGCCTGCAGTCCAAAGTTGTGCCCCTCAAGTGTTTTCTGCATTTCCAGCCTGGGTCCCAGTGAGAAAGGAAACCCCAATATTCAAACTAAACCAAAATAAAACAGATACAATATAACAGATACAAAGTCATTATACTATTTCTCTATCAGTGCTTAATTTGGGGTATATGAACTTTAAAAAAAGATAATTTTGACAACTCTATTTCAATACAGTTGGTTTCCTTTATAATCATATATATTTTATTTTATGTGAAACAGTGCATAGAGTTTTTCTGTTCTTTACTGTTTCATGTTTGTTTCTATATCCCTCTGTCTAGAACAGGTTCCAGGACAGAGTGGAGGCAATATATACTTGTTGAATGTTAAATGCTATGTAGTCACTATTCTAAATGTGGTGCTTTTATGAGGATACCTACCTCAAAGGCTGAAAAAAGGCCTCCTTTAACTTCATCTGTCCAGAATAGGTCCTGCTGTTCATATTTTCTACATATATAATTTTGCAAACAATTCTTGGACAATAATATCCCTCAAAATCTCTTTCTTCTAGGAAGTTTTCCCTCATTAATTTTCACTGTAATTATTTTGCTTATGTCTGTGCATGATATCTTTGCTTCTAGAGTATGGTGTTAATTTGAACTCATTTGTAACTTACATTTTCTCTATGCATTCAGACTGTCAACCTAGATTTATAGAATTTTAAGGCTAGAAGAGAACTCTGAAGTTATCTAAACCAACCCCCTCACTTTTCAGATGAAGAAACTCAATATAGTTAAGTAACTTGTCTAAGGAGACACAGCTAGGATCATAACTAGTTTCATTATACCATGATGGGTACTCATATTCCACTATACCTACTTCCTCTTAAATTGACACGACTTAGATTGAGAGACTACTATCACTGTTATCTAATATTCTCTTAAAATACCTAACTACAGAGCTTAGTGCATTTTTTTCTTTTGAAAAACACATTTAAAATAACTTTTTATTGCTTTCATTTTTACATAATTGAAATGTCTTCCAGGATCTTTCCTTCTCACCCTTTCAAATAGCCATCTCTTATAACAAAGATTATTTTTAAAGAAAGAAGATTTTTAAAAAATTAACAAAACTGATCAAAATATTGAAATGCCTGAAAATATATGTAATATTCCATACCTTTGGACATCTCATTGCAAAGGAGTTAGAGCAGAGATGATTTCTCATGTCTCTGCAATTTTGCAACATTCCATTTTTTTAAAAAATAAATTTTTGTTAATAACTTTTATTTTTTTATATTTCCAGAATTCTACAATTGTCCACCCCTGCCACCTTCCAGAGAGCAATCTCATATAAGAAATAAAAATTTTTAAGAAAGAAAAAGTGCTGAGATAAAAAAAAATCAGCAAAACCTATAAATATATTTTTAAAATATGAAAATATATGCATTGTGCCAAGTGGTAGACTGCCCCCCCCCCTACAAAAAAGGAGTGAGGTGGAATGGTCTTCTAATTTCTTTTCTTTGGAGCCATGCTTGTTCTTTCTAATTCTGTAGCATCGAGTTTTGATTATTTTGTGGTGGTTGTTCTTTCTATTTACATTGTTGTTTTCGTTTTGTAAGTTGTATTACCTGCTCTGCTTAGTTCACTCTTCATCAGTTCATGTAAGTTGGTCTTCTTATGCTTCTCTGTATTTATCATATTAATAAATTTGTACAGAACATATTCCATTACATTCATATAACACATTTTATTTAGCTATTCCCCAACTGATGGACATAAATAAGTTTCTAGCTCTTTGCTAATTAAAAAAGTGCTACTCAAATATTTTGGTGCCTATCAGGGTTTTCTTCTTATCAGTTACTCATTTGGGATTATACTCCTACTAGTGGAATCTTGGGGTCAAAAGGTATAAACATTTTAGTCACTTTATTTGCACAATTCCAAACTGTATTCTAGAATCATTGAATTGATTTGCAACTTTACCAACAATGTGCTAATGTGCCGTTTTCACTTAATTCCCCCAACATTGACTTTTCACCTGTTTTTTTTTATATTTGGCAATTTGCTAAGTGTGAGATGAAATCTTAGAGTTGCTTTAATATACATTTCTCTTATTACTAGTGATTTGAAGCATTCTTTAATACAAATATTAATAGTTCACAGTTCTTTTGAGAATTGATTCTTCATATCCTTTGACCACTCATCTATTGGAGAATAGCTTTTAGTCTTATGTACCTTTTAGTTGTCTATATATTTTGGATACCAAATTCTGATCTGAGAAATTTGATATAAAATGTTTATTATTCAAGTATCTCCTTTCTTAAATTAAGATGCATTAAATCAAAATTATTAGTTTATCTTTTTACTTCTCTAACTCTTGTTCAGTTAAGACTACATCTTCTATACATAGCTGTGAAATGTAGATCCATTTTAAAATTTACTGTGGAATGCGGTATAATATATAGGTCTAAAACTAATAATAATACTACCAGACTGTTTTTCAGTTTTCCCAATAGTTTTTATCAAATGGAGGGGTATACTGAACACTGAATTATTGAGTTCCATTGTTTCTGATTTGCCCTTATCTAGTCTATTCCATTGATCTACTTCTTTTTTTAATATTAGCAAATGGTTTTGATGGCTGCTGCTTTTATAATGCAGTTTGAAGACTGGAAGTGCTAGTCTCTCCTTAATTCCTACCTTTTCCAATTATTTTCCTGGGTATTTTGGGTCTTTTGTTTCACCAAATGAATTGTTATTTTATCAAGTTCTTTAAAGTACACTTTGATAGTTTGATTGGTATATCATTAAAACTGTAAATTAACTTCCATTATATTCATGTACCACAATTTGTTTAGCTATTCCCCAATGGACAGGGACATACTTTGTTTCTAAATCATTGGAACTGGAATCCACTTCCAAAAAGTGCTGCTATATATGGGTACTTTCTTCTTACCAATGATCTCTTTGGGGAATAAGTCTAGTAGTGGAAAATATTTAATTGTCAACATGACTGTCTATGAGATCAAGTGAAATAAGCACAAACTGGGTAATTCTTTTTGCCATTTTGTTCAGCAACTCGGTCCTAACTGAAAAGTTATATAGTTACCTAAGTTAACCTCTCAGTGAAGCTCTAGTTTTCTCATCTGTAAAATGATGTTGTACTACATCATCTCTAAGGCCATTTTCAGTTCTCACATTAAGTGATTCTAAATTCTGCTATTGATACCACCTTTACACACACAGAAATACTATTGTTTTGTACAGCAACAGAGTAGTGGAAAGAGTAGGTCTTAGAAGTTGGTGGTGTGGTCATGGGAAAAGTACCTAAACCTCTCTAGATTTCAATTTGCTCACTTATAAAATGCATAGGAGCATGTTTTCATTATCTATGTCACAGGGACGTTGAAAGGAAAACACTTAAGTTGTGAAGAGATTGGTATAACTGGACAGTTGGGATCCCTGAGGTTTTTCTTCATTCCTGAAGCGACTGAAGTTTCATAGTAAAAATTTAAAGAAAATCCCAGGTCCCATCTTGTCCAATGCCTGGGGTTCGACTCTTTTAGCTTCCCTAGTCTATTAGACTCAGTTGGTTTGGTTCAGCTCCTACACGTTAAACGACTTGCTCAAAAAAAGGCTATCTGCCACCCTGCTACTAGCAGTATCACTAGACACCAGTTGGGGGAGAACGCGGGTCACGGAGGGGGAGGAGATGAGGTTATGACGTTACCTGCGTCAGAAGCGACAGAGCGCAACCTCCTCCCCCCGCCCCCCAACCCCATCCCACCAGCCTCTTCCGGCTCGATCGGCAGGGGACGCTAGTGGGCTGGTCTCTTTGGCAACCAGTGGCCCCGCCCCCTCTGCCCCTTTAACCTTTAGGCAGCGCGAGCGGCGTGTCCCAGGCCGCTCGCTGCTGGTTTCTTCTCGTTGCGTTGTCGTGTTCCTGGGATTCCGGGGCCGGAAGCGAAGATGGCGGCAGCGGGGAGCGGGTCCGCCTCCGCGGAGCTGGTGATCGGCTGGTGGATCTTCGGGCTGCTCTTACTGGTAGGAGGAGGAGGAGGAGGCGCCGCCGCCTGTCATCATCTTCTCTGCTGTTGTGGCTGTGGGGAGAGGAGGAGCTGGTTCCAGAGCCGGCCCCTCTCCGCCGAAAATAAAGGCTCCCCTTCCCCGACCCGCGAGGGGCCGGGCCGGACCGGGCCGGACGGGACCCGGGAGCGCAGGCTTCCACACGCCTCGACTCCCGCCCGGTCTCGGTCTCGCCTCTTCTCTTCCCATCGCGTGGGAGGGAGATGGGGGGGGGTACTGTGGGTGTTTTTGCGGACTCCTTTTCTGCCCCTCCCATCTCTTCGGGTTGGGGCTAGGGAGGAGCCTGGAGCTGTTGGGGGAGCAGGAACCGGGGCTGTCACTGGGGAGGCCGAACGGGGGGAACGTCAACCACTCTCCACAAACAGAGGCCTCCCCTGTTTGGAGAAACACGCGGGGAGATGGGTGGCATCCTCGGCTGGGCTTGGGAGGATATGTGTTTGTGCTCGTACTTGGGAGCCTGGAAGCCTCCGGAGAACAGATTTAGAAGAGGCGTGGAGAGGAGGGGCTTTCTGCCCCCTCTCCTACTTCCAGCCTTCCCACGCACGCACCCACTCACGCACCCACCCACTGTCCACTCCCCGGAGTTAAAGAAGGCTTCTTCCCATTGTACGTTTCTCGTCCTCGTGACGTGGTCGCTGGTTCGGACTTCCTGTGTCAGGCACCCACTCTCCCACCCTGTCCGGTTGAGTTAGTCTGTTGAAGCCTATGGACGCCCTTCTTAAGTGCATAATATACACAGCATTACAAAGGAACCAAATTCAAGTACAGCCATCAAGATTTTTTTTTTAAAGAATCAGACATTGCAAGTTAAGAGCCTCTGACGTAGGATCTGACATAAATCTGGAAGAGAATTTAGGAGAGCATCTAGTTCAGTGGTGTCAGACTTAAGTAGAAACGGATCCCTGAGGCTGCATACAGACTTAGAAAACCTCAAATTAGCATTATCTATGTTGTGTTGTATTTTTATTTATTTTGTCATATATTTTCCAGTTGCATTTTTATCTGATTCAGCCCTAATATTGCAGGCACTTATGGCCAGGGACTAGAGTTGAACTTTACTTAGTAAGCTTACTTAGCACAGTGGCAGGAGCATAGTAGGTGCTTAATTGATTATTTCTCTGGGCTTGGGTTTTCACGTGTATAAAATGACATGCTTGGCATACCTGACCTCTGATGCCCCTTAGTCTGTAAACTTGTGGAGTTCACTGAACTCACTCTGACTCAGGTTATCAATCTGTAAAATGAGAGGGTTGGACTAGTTGCCTCTTGTGGCCTTAAGTCTATCAACCTTAAAAAAAAAAATTTAAAAATCTAAGTGCTTTCTATATGCCTGGCCATGACAAAAAAGAAACGTCCTCTACTCCTAAGGAGTGTACTTTCCATTGAGTTATTCTAGATTATAGATTCTGAAATCGTGTGTGTGTGTGTGTGTGTGTGTGTGTGTGTGTGTGTGTGTGTGTGTGTGTGTGTGAGATTGACCACTCTGACAGTCTGGAGAAACTGATGGATCCCTTCTAAGTACAATGTTTTTAAATTCATAAAATAAAACAATTACAAAGGAAACCAAATATATTATAGTGCAGTAATAAAAATATTAAAATTCATGGAGCCAAGATTAAGGACTCCAGCTCTAATATCCTGTGACTCATTTTCCTGTGAAATATGAAAGCCTTGGACATCCGTACACATTTCCTCTTGCACTTTCTCTTCACTCCTTCCTCTGTGGTAGTTAGCTTTGCCCACTTTTGTAAGGATGTCTAAGCTGCAATTAGAAGTAAAGACTTTGGGTTTTTTGCTAGGTGATTACTCTGTGCACTTTCCATGTTGGGGTCTGGAATTTATGCAGTTTAATTTAGCTAGTAAATAAATTCAGGTTAGTGCTATAGTAGAAAGCCATCAAAGACAATAATTTGATGGCTTGAGGGATTAGAAGAAAAAGTCAGGTCATCACTGGCATGGTCAGGTGGCATTAGGATAGCAATTTAAATCATTCTTCAGATATTGAGTTCTAGACCTCTGAGAAGAAAGAAATACAGAACATGGTTCCTCTAGTCCTAGACTAGATAGTAGGGAAGACAAGATTTAATATGAAGCAAATTAGAGAATAGGTGCTGAACTGCGTAGGTACTGGAAAAGGGAGACAGCATTGATATAGTTGATGAGGGCTTCAAAGAAGAGTTGGATCTTAAAAGGTTGGATTTGAATTGGTGTAGAGGAAGGACACAGGAGCAAAGCCATGATAAAATGGAATGTGTTGTGGGATAGTGAACAGACCAGCAAGATTTGAGCAGTGGTATATAGGATTGGAAAAATAAGATATTAAATGATGCATAATCAACCTTTGAAAGTCATGCAGAATATTTTGAAGTTGATGTGATATGCATGTAGAAAGGTCATTTTAAACTGAAGAAAGCTAGTGGTGTGATGAAAGTGATGTTTTTGAGACTGATTTCCTTTAGCAGCAGTATAGTCAATAGTAGATTGAGATTGGAAGATACATACATACATACCTTGATATTGGAGGTTTTGATCAATTTAGAACAATATCATTTGGCACTAAATGCTTTTAAAATAAATGTGGTACCAACAAGTGTTCATCCTGCCTTTTCTTAAGGACATTCAGTGTGTGTGTGTGGGGGTGTTGAGGAACCCATTAACTCCTGAGAAAGACCACTGGGAGTTGTGATAGCTCTAAATGTTAGAGAGGTTTCTTTATATCAAGCCTAATCTGTTCCTTTCCAGCTTTTATACCTATTGATCTTAGTTCTGCCCTTCCGGGCAAAGCAGAACTAAATCCTTCTTGGGCAACTAGGTGGGTCAGGCAATAGCCAGGAGTTCAGGCAATAGCCAGGAGTTCAAATCCAGCCTTAGTCACTTAATAGCTGTGGGACCATAGACAAGTCGCATAAACCTCTGTCTTTTTTTCCTGATCAGTAAAATGGGAATAATAATAGTCCCTACCTCACAGGGTTGTCATGAGGATAAAATGAGTTAATAATTATAAAGTACTTAGCACAGTGCCTGGCACATAGTAAGTGCTATATAAACGTTAGCCTAGTCTGAACATGTTTTATCTTTTTTTTTTTTCATTTTAAATTTATCACCTCTTGTAGAGGCATATTTCATCTTCATTCTACTGAACCTCTTTTAAAAAAAATTAATATGCAATATATCCTCCATTTGTTTCAGGATTTATTTTATACTTTTATACAGCATTGACTTCACAAGATTTTACACCTTTTTACATTCATCATGAAATCATATTTTTATCACATCGGATATGAAGTGTCCCTTGGACAAACAACCCCTTTTATTTATTTTTTAAATCAAACCTAGCCTTGATTTTGTAGCCCAGAAGTTTTCAGTGGGGTTTAAATTACATGAGTTCCCAGGCCACTGAATAATATTTACCTCCATTTCTTTGATAAATTTCTAACTTTTTGTAACATTTGGCCTGGGCATGGTTGTAATATTATATCTCCAGTTGGGAATTTTAGTAATCCTGTGAGTCTCATTAGTAGAAATTACTTTTTCCAATTTTTAGTGCTCTACTTTGCATTTTTCTTCCCATGAAAAACTTTTTTTTGTTTGTTTTATACTTTCCACTATTTTCCAACTTCAAGATGCCTATGGTGCATTGTAGAGGAATCTGTACAACCCCGCAGATACCTTGTCCTAATGAAGGTCGGCTGTTTTGAAGTAATATTTTCCTAGTTCTTGGTGCTTTTAAAATTTGTTTTTGACCTCACCTTTGTGGTAAAAATTATTTGTGATAAAGTTATTACTGGCATTTTAACTGACTCATTTGGGAGGGGCCATACCTGGCCCACTCTGAGGTTACATATGCCCCACCTTTCTTTGTGCTTTGGTGTGATTTGATCCTATTTCATTTCTTGATGAATAAAAATGATTTTCTTCCAAAGTCAATAAAAGTTTATTAAGCATTTACAGTGTGCTATAAGTAGTCAAGAGCCAAATGCTGCAGAGAGGTTGAGAAGAATGAAGACTTGAGAAAAGGCCATTGAATTTGGCAGTTAGAACAACGGTAACTTTGGAGGAGTGGAGATACCTATTACAGACAACCTTTTCAAGGAATTTAATCACAAAGGGCAGAAGATATATAGAATGATAATGAGGATGGAAGAAGAATCAGGGGGAAAGGAGACAGAAGACAAATTAAAGATAAGTGATGAGTGGTGATGACAGAGGGAGCAGTGTGTTGGAGGAGAAGGAATGGAATGCAATTACTTGTTCTGATTGAAGGGTTAGCCTGGTAAAGATAGAGTAAGGCTGCCTCATCACTAGAGATGAGTGAAGGAGACAGTGAGAGCAGAAAGCTACCGTAGAGTGATGAGAGTTAAGGAAGAAAAGAGATGAGGATTTTTTTTCTGTAAGATAGGAGGCAAAGTTCTCAACTGAGAGGTTTGGGAAAGGAGGGGGAGCCTTGAGAGGTTTGAGAAAGGATGAAAGCACTTGGAAGAGTAGTTATGAAGGGGATAGAGTTGATAAGGAAGGCACCTCATTGTCTACCAGAAGTGAGGGCTCAGTTGAAGTTGTGTAACATAAATTTGTAGTGGACCCAGTCAGAATGGTTGCTTGATTTTTCTCTGCCTTTATTCAACAAGCATGTGTGCAAGAGTGAAGATGACAGATGTTGGGAGTGGTCCAAGGTGGAGGCTTGGCAAGACGCAATCATCAATATAAAAGGGTCAGTGATATAAGAGAAGAGGACTGTAGCGTTGAACTGGTTCGCCAAGGGGTCAAGGTGAGGAGAAGAGGGGAGAGAGGCTAGTGCTGGGGAGGTAGCCTGGGGGAGAGCCAAGGGATTAGAGGTGATGGTGTGGACAAAGAGTAGGGTTAGGTAAGGTCAGAGGGAGATGTGAAAAGCCAATAGATTATGGTCAAATAAGGGGATTTTGGAATTATTGAACCATGGGGGTTAAGTGCATTTTTGCATGATGGCAAGAATGGGGAATCTGTGCCTGGGTCTGAGGTAGGGTAGAGGATTAGGGTAGGAGAAGTTAGTAGGTTGAGGAACTGAGTGGTTAAAGTGTTTGAGGGAGAGTCAGTTTGTATGTTGAAGCCCCTAAGTATGAGGGCAGAAGGTGGAAGGAAAGAGGACAAATGTGTGAATGAGGTACCAACTTCATTGAGGAAGGAAGAGGAGTGAATTGGATATCTGTAGACAACAGCCACCAGGATTTTGACCGGATGGTGGATATGAATTTCGTGAACCTCAAAGGAGAAGTTATTTAGTAATAGAGGTAGGAAGAAAACCTGCAAGTGGCTGTGGGGAGCAAGGAATATTCCAACTGTATGGGCTTTCACTAGTGAGCTGAGGGAAATGAGTGAAGGTGCAACCAGTACTGGAAAGGGTGACTTTAAAGGGTGGAAGTCAGTCTGACCAAGCTCCTTGCTACTTTGCCTCAGGAGACAAGCTCAACAAGAGATAAGGGGGATGAGGTCAGAAGAAGGTCTTGTTCCAACTTCCTCATTCATATTGAAAACAAAAGGAAAAAAAAGCAAGAAAAACAAATTATCTGATCATGTCTAAAAAAAATAAATGAAATGATCGACTTCAATAGATCAACAAACACCACAGTAATTCTAACAGTTGTTTATATATTCTCTTTAAGAGCTACAGCTTTTGCACATTTTCTTGGAGTAATATCCATTAAAAAAAATTAAGTAAATGCCACATAACATGAAATCCAGCATTTACTTTACAGGGAACTTATTGAAGAGGGACCACCTCAGTCCAATTTCTTCACTACTAGGGAAGAGGGTCTGAATCAGCCTAATGAAACCATTCCAAACTTATTGCTTGTCCTAAATAATTGACATGCTACTATAACTGTAAAGCGCTTTTAGGCCTAGCTCTATCTCATTTGATACTTACAAACAACCTTATAAGGTTAGGTAGGATCTGGGTATATATTGTTTCACTTATCCTCTTGAAACTGAGGCTCAGATTTGTTTTGTCCAAGATTATATGAAGAGTAAGTGACAAAACTGGGACTTGAACCCATTCTCTTCTTCTTCTTTTCTTTTTTTTTTTGGTGGGAAGTGAGGGTTAAGTGACTTGCCCAGGGTCACACAGCTAGTAACTGTCAGGTGTCTGAGGCTGGATTTGAACTCAGGTCCTCCTGAGTCCAGGGCTAGTACTTTACCCATTGTGCCACCTAGCTGTACCTATTCTCTTCTAACTCAAACTAAATGCTGCTTTTTTACTATTACCACCTCATTTCCCTTTCATACTTATGCCTGGGTTTTGGAAATAAGTTAGTCAGTTTCTGAATTAAAAAAAAAATCCTTTCCAGAACAGGAAATGACATATTTAAAATGAATAATGTTTAAATACTTCTGGTCAATTGCAGTACCCTCTACTTGGAATGAGATTAACCTTAGCTTATCTAGTATGAGGTAAGACATATGAACATTAAAAGTTAAATAATAGTGCAAGACCACCATAAAAGAGATCATAAGACTGAACATGATTAATTACCAAAGAGTGTCACAAGCAATACATGTTTTTGAGTTCACAGATAAGGTTACTGTGAACTGAAGTGTTGTAGAAAAACAAGGTGGAAGATAGTATGGCAGAAACTAGGCATAGACCAACATCTTACACAGTATATCAAAATAAGGTCAAAATGCATACATGATTTAGACATAAAGGGTGATACCATAGGTAAATTAGGAGAGGAAGGAATAGTTTACCTCTCAAATCTATGAAGTGAAGAAGAATTCATGACCAAATAAGAGAGAACATTATAAAATGCAAAATGAATGATTTTGATTACATTAAATTTAAAAGTTTTTGTACAAACAGAAGCAATGCAGTCAAAATTAGAAGGGAAGCAGAAAGCTGGGAAATAATTCTTACAGCCAGTGTTTCTGAAAAAGGCCTCATTTCTAAAATATATAGGAATTAAATCAAATTATAAGAATGCAAGTCATTCCCCAGTATAAAAAATGGTCAAAGGATATGAATAGGCTGTTTTCAGATGAAGAAATCAAATGAACAGGCAGTTTTCAGGTGAAGAAATCAAAGCTATCTATTGCCATATGAAAAAGTGCCATAAATCACTATTGATTAGAGAAATACAAATTAAAACAACTCTGAGGTACCACCTAATACCTATCAGATTGGCTAATATGACAAAAAAGGAAAATAATAAATGTTGGAACATTAACGCATTTTTGGTGGAGCTGTGAACTGATCCAGCTATTCTGGAGAGCAAATTGGAACTATGCCCAAAGAGCTAGGGGAATATGCATACTCTTTGACCCAGTAATACCACTATTAGGTCTTTATTATGGTATAGTGTGGTATATGAAAATAATAAAATACTATTATGCTATAAGAAATGATAAGCAACCAGATTTCAGAAAAACCTGGAAAGAGTTAAGTGGACTGATACTAAGTGAAGTGAGCAGAACCAGGAGAACATTGGACACAGTAATAGCAACATTTTGTGATGATCAACTGTGATAGACTTAGCTCTTCTCAGCAATACAATGATCCAAGACAATTCCAAAGGACTCATGATGGAAAATGTTCTCCACATCCAGAAAAAAGAACTGGAATCTGAATGGAGATTGAACTATACTGTTTCACCCATCTCAAAGTGCATTTGACTTAACAAATTCTCAGTTACTCTCTGGGTATATGGGGTGGTGTTTTTTCACAAACTTTGAAAATATGTGTATCCATGTATCTTTGGGAACATGCTCGTTATATTAACACTACCTTTTTTTTTTTTTTTTTACTTTTAGGCAATTTTGGCATTCTGCTGGGTATATGTTCGGAAATACCAAAGTCAACGAGAAAGTGAAGTTGTCTCCACTATAACAGCAATTTTTTCCCTCGCAATTGCACTCATCACATCAGCACTTCTACCAGTGGACATTTTTTTGGTTTCCTATATGAAAAATCAAAATGGTACATTTAAGGTAATACACCACATAGCAGTTTCAACCTCTCCCTCCCCCCAACAAAATGATTAGAACTTTTAAGTGGGTTAGAAATTTTATTAGTTGATTCAGATTTGTGGGTTTTTTAAATACATTTTCTCTTCTGAAAACATTTTAAGTGTTCCTGTTAAACTTTATTGCCTAGTTTTCTCCAAAATTTATGGGACTTGTAGGGTAAAATTGGAGAACTTAATCCTTTAACAATGTTAATTTGGAAATACTTTTGATTGGTTGGTCTGTTTGTTAAGATCAGGGTACTAGATTCAAGCTCTGTGCTGGAAACCTTTTTGAGGTATCATTGTATTAGGAAAAAGCTCTGGACTGGTAATAAACCTGAGTTCTAGTTATGTCTCAGCCATTACTTAATTGTGTGGCATGGGAAAGTTACTTCATCTTTGTGTCTTAACATCTATAAAATGAGGATATTGAACTAGATGATTTCTAAGGTCTTTTGAAGATCAAAACAATAAGAATAATAATAGCTATTGTATATACTAATAGCACTTACCTTTTAGGATTGTTGTGACCAAATGAGATAATAATTGTAAAACACTTTGTACAGGACCTGGCACATTGTAAATATTATATAAAAATTAGCTGTTATCATTGTTATCTCTATTGTTGCTTTTCATTAGCTCCAATTTAGTTTTCAGTCTTTTTGACTGAAACTTTCACTTTTGTTTTAGGTTCCTTGTGATGCAGTATTTTCAGTGGTTTTATTAGATGTATTCTGATCCCTATTACTTAACAAGAATAGAAAGTATACCGTTCCTGTTTATTTGTCAAACCTTTTAGTCCTGGGATACTTGGAATGAATAAATAAATAAATAAAAACAAAGCATTTATTAAGTGCTTACTATATGCAAAGCACTGCATCAAGTGCTGGGAATACAAATAGAAAAGTAAGATAGTTCTTGCTCTCAAGGAGGAAGAGACAGTGAGAATGGAAGGAGGGTTTGTCTGCAAATCAGATGGAAATGTCCTGTGGTACTTAGTGTATAGTGTTAAAGTATATAGTAATGCTGCTTCTTTAACATCATTTCCACTGATAACATGAATCATTTGACAGTGCCAAGGACTTTGGTGAAAAGCACTTTATTTTTAAAAAATGACTGACTGTTACATGCAATAGTCCTTTCTGAGAAATAGTTCTATCACTTTAGGGACCAAGTTATAAATAAGCTTAAAAACCTATAAGAATGTTTAATTCCTTATAAACTTTGTACATTTCAAGGATAGAAGATTTTGGCAGCTTCAGAGTGTTAAAAATTTTCTTCCTATTTTTAAATAGGATATTATACTTCTAGAATGTCCAATACATTATTCAGTTTCTAAGATTTTTTTCTTGCCCAGTCTAAATTACATGTAAAAGATTCTGCTGTGTTTATATCAACTTAATTTTTTTTCAGTATAGTCATGGATATAACATTAATGCTTATTTGTTCAGAAGTAACATCTTACTGTATCAATTATATCTTGACTCTAAAGGTGTAGACTAGCAGGTTGCCATGTTGCCTAGCTCATGGTGCTTAATATTTTTGGCACAGTCCACCAGAAATTATCAGTATATTTTATACTTCTTGCTTGAGCACTTCATAATTTATTACCGTTATATCTTGAAAAGAAGTCCACAGTGACATTTGGTGTGGATATGTGCCTAGGGTCTCTTTTGGTTTTTCAACTGCCATATATATGTACCAGCCTTTAAGTTCAAGCTCATTCTTTTTTGCACAGCATTATGGGCAATGGAGACTGTTTATGGCCAGTACTATTGCTAAATAGTCTCAATTCCTTCTGAGCCTTTCTGAAGGATCCTTTAAGACCTTTCTTTTAGATCCCCTTAAGACCCAGTTTAGCTTTTCCAGCAGTAAGATGTTTGCCATCATACTCTTGTTTTTCTTTCTTTGCAAGTCAGATAGTATTGTTTGACTGCTAAAGTCTTAGAATAGATCCTATATCCACAGCTGTTGAGCCCTGGATCATGTGTTTTTCAAGATTTATGATCTGACAAATTTTTTTCATTCTGAATTTTCTAAAAAGAATCTTTTTACAAAGCTAATTCTTTTAGATTAGCCAATTTGCTTACTTAATTCAGTAAGTATTTATTTAGTACCTATTTTCTTCTTTGAGATGCCATCATGGGGATGTCAGCAGGCTTGTCATTGTATAACCCATTAGGAACTTAGCAGAAGAACATGAGTAAAAGATGTCATCACGGAAATGTGTGATAGGAAAGTAAGATGTGTTACTTATATGTTGAGGGATGACTGGATTACCTAAATGCTCCATGATGTTAGGGGAAAGGGAAGAAGGTCTCCAGGATCTTGAGTGGTCTTCCTGTGGCAAGTGTGGATGTCAGACATTTATGAGTTATGAGCTATGTTGGAGGAAATGTCAAAATCAGTTAGACTACAGATCCATTTTTCATTCTTCAAGATATAGAGTTGAAAGAGATCTTAGAAGCTATTTGGTTTTCTCCCTTTATTTTTCAGATGAGGAAACTGAGACACAGAAAGATTAAGTGACTTGCTCAGTCATACAGGCATAAAGTGGTGGAGCTAGAGTTTAAATCCATATTTATAATCACAAACCCAGCACTTTTTTTTCTACTATACCTTATTGCCTTGCTCTAGGAGGAATTTTTTCCGTATCTGTCTCACAAAGCTATTACTAAATTCTTCTCAGCTGTACACTTAAATAAACAAAAGAATTTTAGATTTGGCAGTTGTTGAGAATGTGAGCAACAGCTGTGAAATTAGCCACAACAGAGTAAAACAGAGCAGGTAGTAATAAGTTTTAATGTAGCCTAGCCTTGTCACATAGGTTGGATATATTAAGTAGACCTCAAAAGCTTTCTCTGATGAGTCATTTTCCAAATTTATAGTTTGTTTTAAAATATTCTAAAAAAGAACATGGGCTTGCTTTATAAAACTTAATTTTGTGTGTGATGCTACAGATCCTGGCAACCCCTTCATGTAAGGGCCAGAGGGTAGTGTACCAAGCCATTTTCCTGACACTCTGGCACAGCTTGGGGTTGTCATCACTGCTTTTCCTCTTTTGTTGGCCCTTGGGTTATTCTCCTTGGTTGCTTCTGTCTTCAGTTAAATGATGGAGGCATTGAGAAAGAGAAAGTGTGTATCTTTAGGTGGCTGGTACAATTATTAATTCTCTTTCCTGCATTTATGGTGTGACATTTTAAAGGATTTTATTATTTCCTTCTATAAGCAGTCAACTAAAGAAATAGATCCTCTATGTAGCTTAAGTGTAAATTTAGGCATTAATGTATGTATAGAGCAACATGGGTAGATACTAATTAGTTTTAAATATTAGGAAGGGATAGAGACTGAACTTAAGATTTCATTGGTATAAGAAGCTACTGGAAAAGCAAAAACTCCCTCTATTAATGCAAACTGACTGCTCTACAACCTTTTGTATTAGATAGCTATCTAGAATACTAAAAGATTAGATTGACTTTCCTGGGGTCACAAAATCAATGTGCATTAGAGGCCAGACTTAAACTTAACTCTCCTTTGCTCCAAAACCAGCTCTAGCCACTGTTATACTACCTCTCAGGAAAAATTAGGAAGCTAAATTTAAAATCCTTTTCCACAATTTCTGTAAAATGAGCAAATCTCTTATTTTAGACCACACATCAAATGAGAATAAAACATCTCAATAAGTGAAGCTTTGAGAAGTCAAAACCAGTTTAGTACTGTGGTAGCTAAAAAAACCAACACAAACAACTTTCCTCTGATTTTTCTCTTCATAATCCATTGCTAATCATTCTTTAGTCTTAAAAACTTTAGAAATTGCAACTTTCTTGTCCCCTCCCCCTCCTGTTTTCTTTCTTCCTTCCTTCCTTCCTTCCTTCCTTCCTTCCTTCCTTCCTTCCTTCCTTCCTTCCTTCCTTCCTTCCTTCCTTCCTTCCTTCCTTCCTTCCTTCCTTCCTTTCTTCTTCTTCTTTCTTTCTTTCTTTCTTTCTTTCTTTCTTTCTTTCTTTCTTTCTTTCTTTCTTTCTTTCTTTCTTTCTGGTGGGGCAATGAGGGTTAAGTGACTTGCCCAGGGTCACACAGCTAGTAAGTGTCAAATATCTGAGGCTGGATTTGAACTCAGGTCTTCCTGAATCCAGGGCCGGTGTTTTATAACCACTGCGCCACCTAGCTGCCCCCCCCTCCCCCTTTCTACTTTATTCTTTCTGTTCTTTCTATTCTCTGCCAATCCTTGAACCTCTCACATAACTCTTTGGGCACTGAAGATCTCTGCTTGACTCCAGACTTCATTGGATACTACTTTGGGAACTAGTGGTTTATAAAACATATCAAAGGCTTAACATTCTTTGGTATGTAAGAAAAAAGGCTGTTTCATGAGCTAAGCTCTTTTGACAGTAAGTACATCAAACACCTTGGAGGAAAGGCTGTTTATAAATGCCAAATAATCTAATCATGCTTGAGTGATGTTGTGTATGTTGTACATAGTTGTGCTTTCAAAATAGTAACAGTTTATGTGATGAGATTTGGGTAAATGAAAGTACATTGTAGCCAGGCTCAACAAATTTGCTTTAGATCCTAGGATCTAGCCCCCATATTTAAAAGCCAAATGAATTTAGTAAATAATCCACAACAAAAATTGCTTTCACATTTTGACCTTAAGAAAGTGGTCAGAGGAGCATGGGAATTCACTGCCAAGCTACAACCCAGTCCAAAACCTAATCTCACAAAAAACTGGAGGATTTTTGTTTTTTATCACTGGGGAAAATTCTCTTCAATCCCAGACTTAAATAAGAGGAAAAGACTGGCAGGACCCTGGATAAGAAAGAAATAGGTCCTGGTGAATTTGCCCACTTGTTGCTCTTGAACAAATAGTTCTGTGGGGGTTTTTCTATAGAAGGATGCAGAGTTTGTGGTTGGATAGGGAATGCCTTAACACACACCAAAAAATGTTTTGGGAACTCAAGCAAATTCACTTTGAAACAACTGGTCAGATTATAGCATCTGTTTGCCTTGCTTTTGGCAGCAGGAGATAGAGGAGGCAGAGCCAAGGAGTCCCACCTAATTGGTACCACTGATTGATGGAGACATCTTCTGTTCCTAGGAATAAACAGGAGCCAGTATGATTCCTTGAATGTTCAATAATAATTCTACTGTATAAAATTTAATATAAAATATTTCTTTTATATTTTGTCATCAAATGATTACTCTTTTAAATGTTAGAGACCAGTGATAGAATTATGAGTCATGTTAGTGATCTAACACCAATATTTTGTCCATGCCTACACTAAAAGAGATTATTGGTTGTTTTTTAATGTATCTGAACAAAAACTGTTAATTTAAGAGTGTCATATATTTTCTGGTTTTCTAAGGTCAAATCTCAAATTTAATCCTAATATTTAGTTTACCCTAAGTAAAAAAAAAATATAGGTGGTAATACAGCAGTCTTTGACAAAGTAAAGGAAATCATTTTATTTCTCTGAACCTTAGTTTCCCTCATTTCAACATTGAGAACAATATTCGCCCTGAATATCTCACAGAATTGTTGTGAAGATCAGATAATGCAATTATCTAGTAATAAAGCCCTTTAAATATTTTAGGGCATGTACTTAACATAATTTATTAGAAATAATTATTAATGCCATAACGTTTGAAATTAGCTAAAATTTCTGGTTTGCTTTCAAATACTTAATACATCTTGGTGTGAGGAATTTTAAAAGACTCTGCCACACGGGTAAGTTTATGAAAGTTCCGTAGTGCCCTTCCCCATATCCATTTGACTATAATGTTTCTTTTTCTTGAGAAGTACAAAGTTTTGGACAAATTAGAATGGCACTTAAATAATATGTAAATTCCATGATACCTGCTAATTGATTGTTATGATATAAATGAGGTTTTGGATCAGGTGTTAGGCTTATACTTTCTAGAGCAAAAAGAGTCCTGGATTGGGAATCGGGAGAATAGGTTCTTATTTCAGCTCTTTTTAACCTTGGGCAAGTGACTTAGCCTGTCAGGATCATGTTTTCTTACTTGTAAAATGAGGGAGTTGAATTAGATTATGCCTAAGGTTCTTTTCAGCTTTGGTATGATTCTGTAGTACCCAAGTTGAAAAACTATACATTTGAATTAGTCACACTTTTAAAAGTTGAAAGTATAAAAGAAGAATATGGATAATGAATGAATTGAAAGGAATTCAAAACAACTGAGGTGGTATTTTTTCTTCTAGAATAATTTTTTCCCCCTAATGTAATGTAACATTACACTGAAAACTGTTCTAGTTTGTAAATGTTTATGGAAAATTACTTAACTATCCTCAAAAACATAATCTTAAATTTTTTATGCAAATGAATGTTGCCTAATGAAACACTTCTACTATTTTCTTTTTTTTTTTATTAGGACTGGGCTAACAGTAATGTGAGTAAACAAATTGAGGATACTGTCTTATATGGATATTACAGTAAGTAACTTTTAGTGCTTTATTTGTTATTTTTACTGTTATAGTTTTGTGTCTAAGAAGATTTAAGGTTTTGACATTTGAGTCTTCTAATAGATATATCTTGTCCAAGTCTGAGGCAGTATTATGTAAGAAGTTACTGTTTCCATAACTTAAACCACAGAAAAAAATAATATAGCTATACTCTATTATATTAAGCCTTTAGCCTCCTTAAAAAAAATTGATTTTTTTTTTAAGTGAGGCAATTGGGGTTACGTGACTTGCCCAGGGTCACACAGCTAGTAAGTATTAAGTGTCTGAGGCCAGATTTGAACTCAGTTACTCCTGACTCCAGGGCCGGTGCTCTATCCACTGCACCATCTAGCTGCCCCCCAAAAATTGATCTTTAACCCTTCCTCATAATTCTCCATTCGGATTTCTTTTAACTTTCTTTTATAAGATATCCAAACTTCAGTTTCTGACTTCTGATCTGGGTTTTCTAGTCTCTGAAAGGTTGGTTATATAGGTTTCCCAGTATTAGTAGCTTTATTATATGCCCTATGAGATCTTCTTATAAGCTCACAAAAATTTGCTGTAGCAAAAAATGGGAAGAAGACTTTACTTTGTTCTACCCCATGCTATTTTGTGAGGCTTTGAATATATTGGGTACTTTTAAAATACTCTCTTATACCAGGTGTAAGGTGTTCTCTTATACCAAGAAAAAGTATTTGCTAGCAAATCAGGAACAAGAGAATTTTCAGATGTGGGAAGGTTTATAAAAATGATTAGTTTGAGGGGCAGCTAGGTGGCGCAGTGGATGGAGCACCGGCCCTGGAGTCAGGAGTACCTGAGTTCAAATTGGGCCTCAGACACTTAACACTTACTAGCTGTGTGACCCTGGGCAAGTCACTTAACCCCAATTGCCTCACTTAAAAAAAAAAAAAGATTAGTTTGAATAATCAGATCTGTCCTTAAAAAAAAAACTGGCAAAGTTTCATATGGGAAGATTTTAGAAAAAAATAAAGGAGTCAGGTAATGTCTTTATAATCATGTTGTTTAGCTTTTTCAGTCTCTAGAGGGTAAAGCACGATAATCTGATTTCAGATGTATAATATTTAGCAAAAGGGACAAATGAGAGTAGATGTTAAGAGTCTCAGTGGTTTGCATGATTAATTGAGAGTAATAATGTTTTAAAATTTTATCATTGTGAATAATTATCTTTAGGGTCACTTAAAAATTTTTTTCCTAGGGCAAGTCAGAAATCCATATATAGCCCCTATAAAGTTGAAAAAAATAATAAACCCTTTTTTTTTTTTCCACTCTTGCATTTTCCCTCTTTTAATAAACTATAAAGAACATAGGGGCAAGGCTGATTTCATGTTTTGTTTCTTTTGACCTATGGGTATTTATTAATATTTTCTTTCAACATTCATTTTCATAAGATTTAGAGTTCCAAATTTTTCTTCCTCGCCCTCCACAAGATTGCAACCAGGTTATATATGTACAAACCACAAGTGTTCTTTTTATCAGTTCTTTCTATGGGGGTGCATAGTAAGCTTCCTCATTAGTTCCTTGGGATTGTCTTGTATCATTGCATTGCTGAGAGTAGTTAAGTCATTCACAATTGCTCATTGAACAATATTGCTGTCACTATGCACAATGTCCTCCCAGCTCTGCTCACTTCACTATACATCAATGTTCATTAGTCTTTCCAGGTTTTTCAGGGATCATCCTGCTTGTCATTTCCTGTAGCACAAGACCAATCCACTACAATCATATAGCACAGCTTTTTCCATCATTCCTCAATAGATTCCCTTGATTCTCAATTCTTAGCCTACACCAAGAGTTGCTATAAATATTTATTTTGTACAATTTTCCCCCCTTTTCTCTTTTTCATGATTACTATTGTTAACGGTTTCCCTTTCCTTCCATCCTATTCCCTTCCCCATGATATATATTCTATTATCCATCTTCTTTCATCTTATCACTCTTCAAAAGGGATTTGCTTCTGTCTGTCCCCTCCCCCACTCTGCCCTTCCTTCTTTTGCCCCTCTCTCTTCACCCTCCCATTTACCCCTTCCTCTCCTCTCCAGATTTCTGAAGTCCCCTTTTCTGCTATAGAGCATTTAGGAACAAAAAATAATGGATGGGATAAGGAATACTTCCATACTTTTAAGAACCTGTGATATCATAGGTACTCCCTCCAATTGTTCAGATCTCACCCTATCTTTATGGGTTAGAGAGATTACTCCACCCAATTGAGTGTGTACATTATTCCCTCCTTGAACCAATTCTAATGAGATTGAAGTCTTTGAGCCAATTTTTTGTTGTTGTTGTTTTTTGTTTTTTAATTTTAGCAGGGCAATGAGGGTTAAGTGACTTGCCCAGGGTCACACAGCTAGTAAGTGTCTGAGGCCGGATTTTAACTCAGGTACTCCTGAATCCAGGGCCGGTGCTTTATCCACTGCGCCACCTAGCTGCCCTTTGAGCCAATTTTGATGAGTGTTAGGTTCATTTACTGCCCAGATTAAATAGATTACTCCACCCAGTTGGGTGTGTGTGTTAGTCCCTCCTTGAGGCAACTGTGATGAGTTTAAGGTCTTTGAGCCTTTTCTGATGAGTGTAAAATTCATTTGCTGCCCTGTTACTCTCCCATCTCTTCCCCACACTCCATAAGCCTTTTCCTGTTTCTTTTCATGTAGGATTTCACCTCTGCCCTCCCCCCTCCCTCAGTGCATTCCCTTCACCCCTCAATTTAAACCCAAAAGATGTCATCACCTAGCTAGGTGACACAGTGGACAAAGCATCACCCCTGGACCCAGGGGGATCCCAGCCAAAACCCGGCCTCAGACATAAGACAGTTGCCCACTGTATGACCCCAGGTATGTCCCCCAGCTCCATTTTTTTATGGTTCTCTAGGGTCTTGTATTGAAAGTCAAATTTGCCATTCAGTTCAGGTCTTTTCATCCCATTTTTTTCCGCTGAAAGATTATGCTGAGTTTTGCTGGGTAGGTGATTCTTGGTTGTAATCCCATTTCCTTTGCCCTCTGGAATATCATATTCCATGTCCTCCGGTCCTTTAATGTAGAAGCTGCTAGATCTTTCCTATCCTGACTGGGGCTCCACAGTACTTGAATTCTTTCTTTTTGGCAGCTTGCAATATTTTCTCCTTGACCTGAGAGCTCTGGAATTTGGCTATAATAATATTCCTAGGAGTTTTCCTTTTAGAATCTCTTTCTGGAGGTGATTGGTGGATTCTTTCAATTTCTATTTTAGCTGCTTCTTCTAGAATTTCAGGGCAGTTTCCCTGAGAATATCTTGGAAGATGGTGTCTAAGCTCTTTTCTTGATCATGGTTTTCAGGTAGACCAATAATTTTCAAATTCTCTCTCCTGGACCTATTTTCCAGGTCAGCAGTTTTTCCCAGAAGATATTTCACATTGCCCTCTATTTTTTATTCATTTGGATTTGCTTTATTGTGTCTTGGTTGCTCATAAAGTCACTGGCTTCCATTTGTTCAATCCTCATTCTTAGGCAATTATTTTTATCAGAGAGCTTTTGTACCTCCTTTTCCATTTGGCCAATTTGACTTTTCAAGCTGTTGACTTTTTTTCTCATGTCTTTCCTGCATCACCCTCATTTCTCTTTCCATTTTTTCCTCTACCTCTCTAACTTTATCTTCAAAGTCCTTTTTGAGCACCTCTATGGCCTGAGACCAATTTGTATTTTTCTTGGAAGCTTTAGATATAGGGGCCCTGATGTTGACATCTTCCTCTGAGGGTGCCCCTCGGTCTTCCTTGTTATTGAAGAAACTTTATATGGTCCTCACCTTTCTCTGTCAGCTCATCTTGCCTTTCTTTTACTAGACTTTTAGCTCCTTAAAGTGGGGCACTGTTTCCAGGCTGCAGTATCTCAAGCTTGAGAAGTCCCAGGTGGTATGATTTAAGGAGGATCAGGTTCTTCACTCACCTGGCCTGTTCCCTGGTCCGTAGATGACCACAGGTCAACTTGCTAATCAACCAGCTTTGTGTGTTGTGGTTGTTAGCTCTGATGAGCCTGTACCCCTCCCCCATCTGTGCCACTGCTACTCAAGCCTGCCTTCTGGTTCCCAGCAGGGGTGAAAAACCCACGTTCTGCCTCAGCACTAGCATAGCCCCCTGTAGTCTCCCCCCTGCCCAGGGCTCAGCCCTCTCACCAGACTGTGAGCTTAGTTCCAGATGACACTGGTGCTTCAGCTGATTCAGAAGCTCTGGGGGTCTCCTTCTCTAGTGAGGCCTTCCTGGGACTGGATCTGTGTCAGGGTGACTATGGGGTTGGGCTCAACTCCTGTATCAGCACAGCCAGCTCCCTCCTTCTGACCTTCCAAGCCGTTCTT